>NW_028327589.1:0-347761 GCF_031878675.1 Megascapheus bottae
CTTCACACACCTCCATTCTATGAGTTCACACACCTCCATTCTGACTTCACACACCTCCATTCTGACTTCACACACCTCAATTCTGTGACTTCACACATCTCCATTCTCTGATTTCACACACCTCCATTCTATGACTTCACAGACCTCCATTCTATGACTTCCCACACCTCCTTTCTGAGGTCACACACATCCATTCTGTGACTTCACACACCTCCATTGTGACTTCATACACCTCCATTCTATTTCACACACCTCCATTCTGACTTCACACACTTCAATTCTATGACTTCACACAGCTCCATTCTGACTTCACACACCTCCATTCTATGACTTCGCACACCTCTATTCTGACTTCACACAACTGCATTCTGTGACTTCACACACCTCCATTCTATGACTTCACACACCTCCATTCTGTGACTTCACACACCTCCACTCTGTGACTTTACACACCTCCATTCTGTGACTTCACACACTTCCATTCTGTGATTTCACACACAATCCATTCTATGACTTCACAAACCTCCATTCTATGATTTCACACACCTCCATTCTATGACTTCACACACCTGCATTGTGACTACATACAACTCCATTCTGTGAATTCACACACCTCCTTTCTGTGACTTCACACACCTCCATACTATGACTTCCACACACCTTCAATCTATGACTTCACAACCTCCATTCTATGACTTCACACACTTCCAATCTATGACTTCACAAACCTCCATTCTATGACTTCACAAAACTGCAATCTGACTTCACACACCTGCATTATCTGACTTCACACACCTCCATTCTATGACTTCACACACCTCCATTCTGTAACTTCACACGCTTCCAATGTTTGACTTCACAAACCTCCATTCCATGACTTCATACACCTCCATTCTATGACTTCACACACATCCATTCTTTGACCTCACACATATCCATTTTGACTTCACACACCTCCATTCTGTGACTTCACACACCTGCATTTGTGACTTCACACACCACAATTTTGACTTCACACACGTCCATTCTTTGACTTCACACACCTCCATTTTGACTTCACACACTTCCATTCTGTGAATTCACACACCTCCATTCTGTGACTTCACACACCTACATTGTTTGACTTCACACACCTCCAATTTGACTTCACACACCTCCATTCTATGACTTCACACACCTTCATTCTTACTTCAGAAACATCCCTTCTATGACTTCACAAACCTTCCTACTGTGAATTCACACACCTCCATTCTGGGTTCACACACCTCCATTCTGTGATTCACACACCTCCATTCTATGACTTCACACCCCTCCATCTGTGACTTCACACACCTCCATTCTATGACTTCACACTCCTCCATTCTATGAGTTCACACACCTCCATTCTGTGACTTCACACACCTCCATTCTATGACTTCACACACCTCCATTCTGACTTCACACACTTCTATTTTGACTTCAAAGACCTCATTTCTGTGACTTCACACACCTCCATTCTATGATTTCACACACCTCCATTCTATGACTTCACACACCTCCATTCTATGACTTCACACACCTCCTTTCTGAGTTGACACACTTCCATTCTGTGACTTCACACACCTCCAATCTGACCTCACACACCTCCATTCTATGACTTCACACACCTCCATTCTATGACTTCACAAACCTCCATTCTTTGACTTCACACACCCCCATTCTATGAATTCACACACCTCCATTCTGGGTTCACACACCTCCATTCTCTGCTTCACACACGTCCATTCTATGACTTCACACCCCTCCATCTGTGACTTCACACACCTCCATTCTATGACCTCACACACCTCCATTCTCTGACGTCACACACCTCCATTCTGTGACTTCACACACCTCCACTCTGTGACTTTAGACACCTCCATTCTGTGACTTCACACACTTCCATTCTGTGATTTCACACACAATCCATTCTATGACTTCACAAACCTCCATTCTTTGATTTCACACACCTCCATTCTATGACTTCACACACCTTCATTGTGACTTCATACAACTCCATTCTGTGAATTCACACACCTCCTTTCTGTGACTTCACACACCTCCATACTCTGACTTCCACACACCTTCAATCTATGACTTCACAACCTCCATTCTATGACTTCACACACTTCCAATCTATGACTTCACAAACCTCCATTCTATGACTTCACAAACCTGCAATCTGACTTCACACACCTGCATTATCTGACTTCACACACCTCCATTCTATGACTTCACACACCTCCATTCTGTAACTTCACACGCTTCCAATGTTTGACTTCACAATCCTCAATTCCATGACTTCATACACCTCCATTCTATGACTTCACACACATCCATTCTTTGACCTCACACACCTCCATTTTGACTTCACACACCTACATTCTGTGATTTCACACACCTGCATTTGTGACTTCACACACCACAATTTTGACTTCACACACGTCCATTCTTTGACTTCACACACCTCCATTTTGACTTCACACACTTCCATTCTGTGACTTCACACACCTCCATTCTGTGACTTCACACACCTACATCGTTTGACTTCACACACCTCATTTTGACTTCACACACCTAAATTCTATGACTTCACACACCTTCATTCTTACTTCAGAAGCATCCATTCTATGACTTCACAAACCTCACTTCTGTGAATTCACACACCTCCATTCTGGGTTCACACACCTCCATTCTGTGACTTCACACACCTCCATTCTATGACTTCACACACCTCCATTCTATGCCTTTACACACCTCCATTCTGTGACTTCACACACCTCCAATCTATGACATCACACACCTCCATTCTGTGACTTCACACACATCCATTCTATGACTTCACACACCTCCATTCTATGACTTCAGAAACCTACATTGTGACTTCACACATCTCCATTCTATGAGTTCACACACCTGCATTGTGACTTCACACACCTCCATTCTCTGACTTCACACACCTCCATTCTGACTTCACACACCTCCATTCTGATTTCACACACCTCAATTCTGTGACTTCACACACCTCCATTCTCTGATTTCACACACCTCCATTCTATGACTTCACAGACCTCCATTCTATGACTTCCCACACCTCCTTTCTGAGGTCACACACATCCATTCTGTGACTTCACACACCTCCATTGTGACTTCATACACCTCCATTCTATGAGTTCACACACCTCCATTCTGACTTCACACACTTCCATTCTATGACTTCACACAGCTCCATTCTGACTTCACACACCTCCATTCTATGACTTCGCACACCTCTATTCTGACTTCACACAACTGCATTTTGTGACTTCACACACCTCCATTCTATGACTTCACACACCTCCATTCTGTGACTTCACACACCTCCATTCTGTGACTTCACACACTTCCATTCTGTGATTTCACACACAATCCATTCTATGACTTCACAAACCTCCATTCTATGATTTCACACACCTCCATTCTATGACTTCACACACCTGCATTGTGACTTCATACAACTCCATTCTGTGAATTCACACACCTCCTTTCTGTGACTTCACACACCTCCATACTATGACTTCCACACACCTTCAATCTATGACTTCACAACCTTCATTCTATGACTTCACACACTTCCAATCTATGACTTCACAAACCTTCATTCTATGACTTCACAAACCTGCAATCTGACTTCACACACCTGCATTATCTGACTTCACACACCTCCATTCTATGACTTCACACACCTCCATTCTGTAACTTCACACGCTTCCAATGTTTGACTTCACAAACCTCCATTCCATGACTTCATACACCTCCATTCTATGACTACACACACGTCCATTCTTTGACCTCACAAACCTCCATTTTGACTTCACACACCTCCATTCTGTGACTTCACACACCTGCATTTGTGACTTCACACACCACAATTTTGACTTCACACACGTCCATTCTTTGACTTCACACACCTACATTTTGACTTCACACACTTCCATTCTGTGACTTCACACACCTCCATTCTGTGACTTCACACACCTACATTGTTTGACTTCACACACCTCCATTTTGACTTCACACACCTCCATTCTATGACTTCACACACCTTCATTCTTACTTCAGAAACATCCATTCTATGACTTCACAAACCTCCCTACTGTGAATTCACACACCTCCATTCTGGGTTCACACACCTCCATTCTGTGATTCACACACCTCCATTCTATGACTTCACACCCCTCCATCTGTGACTTCACACACCTCCATTCTATGACTTCACACTCCTCCATTCTATGAGTTCACACACCTCCATTCTGTGACTTCACACACCTCCATTCTATGACTTCACACACCTCCATTCTGACTTCACACACTTCTATTTTGACTTCAAAGACCTCATTTCTGTGACTTCACACACCTCCATTCTATGATTTCACACACCTCCATTCTATGACTTCACACACCTCCATTCTATGACTTCACACACCTCCTTTCTGAGTTGACACACTTCCATTCTGTGACTTCACACACCTCCAATCTGACCTCACACACCTCCATTCTATGACTTCACACACCTCCATTCTATGACTTCACACACCTCCATTCTTTGACTTCACACACCCCCATTCTATGAATTCACACACCTCCATTCTGGGTTCACACACCTCCATTCTGTGATTCACACACCTCCATTCTATGACTTCACACCCCTCCATCTGTGACTTCACACACCTCCATTCTGTGACTTCACACACCTCCACTCTGTGACTTTAGACACCTCCATTCTGTGACTTCACACACTTCCATTCTGTGATTTCACACACAATCCATTCTATGACTTCACAAACCTCCATTCTTTGATTTCACACACCTCCATTCTATGACTTCACACACCTTCATTGTGACTTCATACAACTCCATTCTGTGAATTCACACACCTCCTTTCTGTGACTTCACACACCTCCATACTATGACTTCCACACACCTTCAATCTATGACTTCACAACCTCCATTCTATGACTTCACACACTTCCAATCTATGACTTCACAAACCTCCATTCTATGACTTCACAAACAAGCAATCTGACTTCACACACCTGCATTATCTGACTTCACACACCTCCATTCTATGACTTCACACACCTCCATTCTGTAACTTCACACGCTTCCAATGTTTGACTTCACAAACCTCCATTCCATGACTTCATACACCTCCATTCTATGACTTCACACACATCCATTCTTTGACCTCACACACCTCCATTTTGACTTCACACACCTCCATTCTGTGACTTCACACACCTGCATTTGTGAGTTCACACACCATAATTTTGACTTCACACACGTCCATTCTTTGACTTCACACACCTCCATTTTGACTTCACACACTTCCATTCTGTGACTTCACACACCTCCATTCTGTGACTTCACACACCTACATCGTTTGACTTTACACACCTCCATTTTGACTTCACACACCTAAATTCTATGACTTCACACACCTTCATTCTTACTTCAGAAGCATCCATTCTATGACTTCACAAACCTCACTTCTGTGAATTCACACACCTCCATTCTGGGTTCACACACCTCCATTCTGTGACTTCACACACCTCCATTCTATGACTTCACACACCTCCATTCTGACTTCACACACTTCTATTTTGACTTCAAAGACCTCATTTCTGTGACTTTACACACCTCCATTCTATGATTTCACACACCTCCATTCTATGACTTCACACACCTCCATTCTATGACTTCACACACCTCCTTTCTGAGTTGACACACTTCCATTCTGTGACTTCACACACCTCCAATCTGACCTCACACACCTCCATTCTATGACTTCACACACCTCCATTCTATGACTTCCCACACCTCCTTTCTGAGGTCACACACATCCATTCTGTGACTTCACACACCTCCATTGTGACTTCATACACCTCCATTCTATGAGTTCACACACCTCCATTCTGACTTCACAGACTTCCATTCTATGACTTCACACAGCTCCATTATGACTTCACACACCTCCATTCTATGACTTCGCACACCTCTATTCTAACTTCACACAACTGAATTCTGTGACTTCACACACCTCCATTCTATGACTTCACACACCTCCATTCTGTGACTTCACACACGTCCATACTATGACTTCCACACACCTTCAATCTATGACTTCACAACCTCCATTCTATGACTTCACACACTTCCAATCTATGACTACACAAACCCTCATTCTATGACTTTACAAACCTGCAATCTGACTTCACACACCTCCAATCTATGACTTCACACACCTCCATTCTGTAACTTCACACTCTTCCAATGTTTGACTTCACAAACCTCCATTCCATGACTTCATACACCTCCATTCTATGACTTCACACACATCCATTCTTTGACCTCACACATATCCATTTTCACTTCACACACCTCCATTCTGTAACTTCACACACCTGCATTTGTGACTTCACACACCACAATTTTGACTTCACACACGTCCATTCTTTGACTTCACACACCTCCATTTTGACTTCACACACTTCCATTCTGTGACTTCACACACCTCCATTCTGTGCCTTCACAGACCTACATTGTTTGACTTCACACACCTCCATTTTGACTTCACACACCTCCATTCTATGACTTCACACACCTTCATCCTTACTTCAGAAACATCCATTCTATGACTTCACAAACCTCCCTTCTGTGAATTCACCACCTCCATTCTGGGTTCACAAACCTCCATTCTGTGACTTCACACACCTCCATTCTATGACTTCACACCCCTCCATCAGTGACTTCACACACCTCCATTCTATGACTTCACACTCCTCCATTCTATGAGTTCACACACCTCCATTCTGTGACTTCACACACCTCCCTTCTATGACTTCACACACCTCCATTCTGACTTCACACACTTCCATTTTGACTTCAAAGACCTCATTTCTGTGACTTCACACACCTCCATTCTATGATTTCACACACCTCCATTCTATGACTTCACACACCTCCATTCTATGACTTCACACACCTCCTTTCTGAGTTGACACACTTCCATTCTGTGACTTCACACACCTCCAATCTGACCTCACACACCTCCATTCTATGACTTCACACACCTCCATTCTATGACTTCACACACCTCCATTCTTTGACTTCACACACCCCCATTCTATGAATTCACACACCTCCATTCTTTGACTTCACACACCTCCATTCTGTGACTTCCCACACCTCCATTCTGAGAATTCACACACCTCCACTCTGTGACTTTACACACCTCCATTCTGTGACTACACACACCTCCATTTTGTGATTTCACACACCTCCATTGTATGACTTCACACACCTCCATTCTTTGACTTCACACATCTCCATTCTATGAATTCACACACCTCCATTGTGACTTCACACAACTCTATTCTGTGACTTCAAACACCTGCCTTCTGTGACTTCACACACCTCCGTTCTATGACTTCACACCTCCATTCTATGAGTTCACACACCTCCATTCTGTGACTTCACACACCTCCATTCTATGACTTCACACACCTCCATTCTGACTTCACACACTTCTATTTTGACTTCACACACTTCTATTTTGACTTCAAAGACCTCATTTCTGTGACTTCACACACCTCCATTCTATGATTTCACACACCTCCATTCTATGACTTCACACACCTCCATTCTATGACTTCACACACCTCCTTTCTGAGTTGACACACTTCCATTCTGTGACTTCACACACCTCCAATCTGACCTCACACACCTCCATTCTATGACTTCACACACCTCCATTCTATGACTTCACACACCTCCATTCTTTGACTTCACACACCCCCATTCTATGAATTCACACACCTCCATTCTTTGATTTCACACAACTCCATTCTGTGACTTCCCACACCTCCATTCTGAGAATTCACACACCTCCATTTTGTGATTTCACACACCTCCATTGTATGACTTCACACACCTCCATTCTTTGACTTCACACATCTCCATTCTATGAATTCACACACCTCCATTGTGATTTCACACAACTCTATTCTGTGACTTCACACACCTGCCTTCTGTGACTTCACACACCTACATTCTATGACTTCACACCTCCATTCTATGATTTCACACACCTCCATTCTGTGACTTCACACATCTCCATTCTATGAATTCACACACCTCCATTGTGACTTCACACACCTCAATTCTGTGACTTCACACACCTCCATTCTATGATTTCACACACCTCCATTCAATGACTTCACAGACCTCCATTCTATGACTTCCCACACCTCCTTTCTGAGGTCACACACATCCATTCTGTGACTTCACACACCTCCATTGTGACTTCATACACCTCCATTCTATGAGTTCACACACCTCCATTCTGACTTCACAGACTTCCATTCTATGACTTCACACAGCTCCATTATGACTTCACACACCTCCATTCTATGACTTCGCACACCTCTATTCTGACTTCACACAACTGCATTCTGTGACTTCACACACCTCCATTCTATGACTTCACACACCTCCATTCTGTGACTTCACACACTTCCATACTATGACTTCCACACACCTTCAATCTATGACTTCACAACCTCCATTCTATGACTTCACACACTTCCAATCTATGACTTCACAAACCTCCATTCTATGACTTCACAAACCTGCAATCTGACTTCACACACCTCCATTCTATGACTTCACACACCTCCATTCTGTAACTTCACACGCTTCCAATGTTTGACTTCACAAACCTCCATTCCATGACTTCATACACCTCCATTCTATGACTTCACACACATCCATTCTTTGACCTCACACATATCCATTTTGACTTCACACACCTCCATTCTGTGACTTCACACACCTGCATTTGTGACTTCACACACCACAATTTTGACTTCACACACGTCCATTCTTTGACTTCACACACCTCAATTTTGACTTCACACACTTCCATTCTGTGACTTCACACACCTCCATTCTGTGCCTTAACACACCTACATTGTTTGACTTCACACACCTCCATTTTGACTTCACACACCTCCATTCTATGACTTCACACACCTTCATTCTTACTTCAGAAACATCTATTCTATTACTTCACAAACCTCCCTTCTGTGAATTCACACACCTCCATTCTGGGTTCACACACCTCCATTCTGTGACTTCACACACCTCCATTCTATGACTTCACACCCCTCCATCTGTGACTTCACACACCTCCATTCTATGACTTCACACTCCTCCATTCTATGAGTTCACACACCTCCATTCTGTGACTTCACACACCTCCATTCTATGACTTCGCACACCTCCATTCTGACTTCACACACTTCCATTTTGACTTCAAAGACCTCATTTCTGTGACTTCACAAACCTCCATTCTATGATTTCACACACCTCCATTCTATGACTTCACACACCTCCATTCTATGACCTCACACACCTCCATTCTTTGACTTCACACACCCCCATTCTATGAATTCACACACCTCCATTCTTTGACTTCACACACCTCCATTCTGTGACTTCCCACACCTCCATTCTGAGAATTCACACACCTCCACTCTGTGACTTTACACACCTCCACTCTGTGACTACACACACCTCCATTTTGTGATTTCACACACTTCCATAGTATGACTTCACACACCTCCATTCTTTGACTTCACACATCTCCATTCTATGAATTCACACACCTCCATTGTGACTTCACACAACTCTATTCTGTGACTTCACACACCTTCCTTCTGTGACTTCACACACCTCCATTCTATGACTTCACACCTCCATTCTATGACTTCACACGACCATTCTATGACTTCACACACATCCATTCTTTGACCTCACACACCTCCATTTTGACTTCACACACCTCCATTCTGTGACTTCACACACTTCCATTCTATGACTTCACACACCTCCATTCTGTGACTTCACTCACCTCCATTGTGAGTTCACACACCTCCATTCTGTGACTTCACACACCTTGATTCTCTGACTTCACACACCTCCATTCTACGATTTCACACACCTCCATTCTGTGACTTCACACATCTCCATTCTATGATTTCACACACCTCCATTCTGTGACTTCACACACCTCCATTCTGAGTTCACACACCTCCATTCTGTGACTTCACACATCTCCTTTCTGAGTTGACACACTTCCATTCTGTGACTTCACACACCTCCAATCTGACCTCACACACCTCCATTCTATGACTTCACACACCTCCATTCTGAGACTTCACACACCTCCATTCTGTGACTTTACACACCTCCACTCTGTGACTACACACACTTCCATTCTGTGATTTCCCACACCTCCATTCTATGACTTCACACACCTCCATTCTATGACTTCACACACCTCCATTCTATGACTTCACACATTTCTATTCTGTGACTAGACACACCTCCATTCTATGACTTCACACACCTCCATTCTATGACTTCACACATCTGCATTCTGACTTCACACACCTCCATTCTATGATTCCACACCTCCATTCTCTGACTTGACACATCTCCATTCTGACTTCACACACCTCCAATCTATGACTTCACACATCTCCCTTCTATGACTTCACACACCTCCATTCTGTAACTTCACACACTTCCAATGTTTGACTTCACCAACCTCCATTCCATGACTTCATACACATCCATTCTATGACTTCACACAACTCCTTTCTTTGACCTCACAAAATTCCATTTTCATTTCACACACCTCCACTCTGTGACTTCACACACCTCCATTTGTGACTTCACACATCACAATTTTGACTTCACACACCTCCATTCTGTGACTTCACACACCTCCATTCTGAGTTAACACACCTCCATTTGTGACTTCACACACCTCCATTCTGACTTCACACACCTCCATTCTATGACTTCACACACTTCCATTCTATGACTTCACACACCTCCATTCTGTGACTTCACATACCTCCACTCTGAGTTCACAAACCTCCATTCTGTGTCTTCACAAAACTCCATTCTGTGACTTCACACACCTCGTTATATGACTTCACACACCTCCATTCTGTGACCTCACATACCTCAAATCTGAGTTCACACCCCTCCATAGTGTGACTTCACACACCTCCATTCTGTGACTTCACACACCACCATTCTATGACTTCACACACCTCCATTCTATGACTTCACAAACCTCCATTCTATGCCTTTACACACCTCCATTCTGTGACTTCACACACCTCCAATCTATGACATCACACACCTCCATTCTGTGACTTCACACACCTCCATTCTATGTCTTCACACACCTCCATTCTATGACTTCAGAAACCTACTTTGTGACTTCACACACCTCCATTCTCTGAATTCACACACCTCCATTCTGACTTCACACACCTCAGTTCTGTGACTTCACACACCTCCATTCTATGATTTCACAAACTTCCATTCTATGACTTCACAGACCTCCATTCTATGACTTCACACACCTCCTTTCTGAGGTCACACACATCCATTCTGTGACTTCACACACCTCCATTGTGACTTCATACACCTCCATTCTATGAGTTCACACACCTCCATTCTGACTTCACACACTTCCATTCTATGACTTCACACAGCTCCATTATGACTTCACACACCTCCATTCTATGATTTCGCACACCTCTATTCTGACTTCACACAACTGCATTCTGTGACTTCACACACCTCCATTCTATGACTTCACACACCTCCATTCTGTGACTTCACACACCTCCACTCTGTGACTTTACACACCTCCATTCTGTGACTTCACACACTTCCATTCTGTGATTTCACACACAATCCATTCTATGACTTCACAAACCTCCATTCTTTGATTTCACACACCTCCATTTTATGACTTCACACACCTGCATTGTGACTTCACACACCTCCATTCTATGACTTCACACACCTCCATTCTGTAAATTCACACACCTCCTTTCTGTGACTTCACACACCTCCATACTATGACTTCCACACACTTCCAATCTATGACTTCACAAACCTCCATTCTATGACTTCACACACTTCCAATCTATGACTTCACAAACCTCCATTCTATGACTTCACAAACCTGCAATCTGACATCACACACCTGCATTATCTGACTTCACACAGCTCCATTCTATGACTTCACACACCTCCATTCTGTAACTTCACACGCTTCCAATGTTTGACTTCACAAACCTCCATTCCATGACTTCATACACCTCCATTCTATGACTTCACACACATCCATTCTTTGACCTCACACACCTCCATTTTGACTTCAGACACCTGCATTTGTGACTTCACACACCACAATTTTGACTTCACACACTTCCATTCTGTGACTTCACACACCTCCATTCTGTGACTTCACACACCTACATTGTTTGACTTCACACACCTCCATTTTGACTTCACACACTTCCATTCTGTGACTTCACACACCTCCATTCTGTGACTTCACACAACTACATTGTTTGACTTCACACACCTCCATTTTGACTTCACACACCTCCATTCTATGACTTCACACACCTTCATTCTTACTTCAGAAACATCCATTCTATGACTTCACAAACCTCCCTTCTGTGAATTCACACACCTCCATTCTGGGTTCACACACCTCCATTCTGTGACTTCACACACCTCCATTCTATGACTTCACACACCTCCATCTGTGACTTCACACACCTCCATTCTATGACTTCACACTCCTCCATTCTATGAGTTCACACACCTCCATTCTGTGACTTCACACACCTCCATTCTATGACTTCACACACCTCCATTCTGACTTCACACACTTCCATTTTGACTTCAAAGACCTCATTTTTGTGACTTCACAAACCTCCATTCTATGATTTCACACACCTCCATTCTATCACTTCACACACCTCCATTCTATGACTTCACACACCTCCTTTCTGAGTTGACACACTTCCATTCTGTGACTTCACACACCTCCAATCTGACCTCAGACACCTCCATTCTATGATTTCACACACCTCCATTCTATGACTTCACACACCTCCATTCTTTGACTTCACACACCTCCATTCTATGAATTCACACACCTCCATTCTTTGACTTCACACACCTCCATTCTGAGACTTCACAAACCTCCATTCTGTGACTTTACACACCTCCACTCTGTGACTACACACACTTCCATTCTGTGATTTCACACACCTCCATTCTATGACTTCACACACCTCCATTCTCTGACTTCACAAACCTCCTTTCTGTGACTTCACACACCTCCACTCTGTGACTTTACACACCTCCATTCTGTGTCTTCACACACCTCCATCCAGTGATTTCACACACCTCCATTCTATGATTTCACACACCTCCATTCTATGACTTCACAAACCTCCATTCTATGACTTCACACACCTCCATTCTATGACTTCACACACTTCTATTCTGTGACTAGACACACCTCCATTCTGTGACTTCACACACCTCCATTCTGAGTTAACACACCTCCATTTGTGACTTCACACACCTCCATTCTGACTTCACACACCTCCAATCTATGACTTCACAAACTTCCATTCTATGACTTCACACACCTCCATTCTGTGACTTCACACACCTCCACTCTTAGTTCACACACCTCCGTTCTGTGTCTTCACACACCTCCATCCTGTGATTTCACACACCTCCATTTTATGACTTCACACACCTCCACTCTGAGTTCACACACCTCCATTCTGTGTCTTCACACACCTCCATTCTGTGACTTCACACACCTCGTTATATGACTTCACACACCTCCATTCTGTGACCTCACACACCTCAAATCTGAGTTCACACCCCTCCATAGTGTGACTTCACACACCTCCATTCTGTGACTTCACACACCCCCATTCTATGACTTCACACACCTCCATTCTATGACTTCACACACCTCCATTCTATGCCTTTACACACCTCCAATCTATGACTTCACACACTTCAATTCTATGACTTCACACACCTCCATTCTGTGACTTCACACACCTCCACTCTGAGTTCACACACCTCCATTCTGTGTCTTCACACACCTCCATTCTGTGACTTCACACACCTCGTTATATGACTTCACACACCTCCATTCTGTGACCTCACACACCTCAAATCTGAGTTCACACCCCTCCATAGTGTGACTTCACACACCTCCATTCTGTGACTTCACACATCCCCATTCTATGACTTCACACACCTCCATTCTATGACTTCACACACCTCCATTCTATGCCTTCACACACCTCCATTCTGTGACTTCACACACCTCCAATCTATGACATCACACACCTCCATTCTGTGACTTCACACACCTCCATTCTATGACTTCACACACCTCCATTCTATGACTTCAGAAACCTACATTGTGACTTCACACACCTCCATTCTATGAGTTCACACACCTGCATTGTGACTTCACACACCTCCAATCTCTGACTTCACACACCTCCATTCTGACTTCACACACCTCCATTCTGACTTCACACACCTCAATTCTGTGACTTCACACACCTCCATTCTATGATTTCACACACCTCCATTCTATGACTTCACAGACCTCCATTCTATGACTTCCCACACATCCTTTCTGAGGTCACACACATCCATTCTGTGACTTCACACACCTCCATTGTGACTTCATACACCTCCATTCTATGAGTTCACTCACCTCCATTCTGACTTCACACACTTCCATTCTATGACTTCACACAGCTCCATTATGACTTCACACACCTCCATTCTATGACTTCGCACACCTCTATTCTGACTTCACACAACTGCATTCTGTGACTTCACACACCTCCATTCTGAGTTCACACACCTCCATTCTGTGACTTCACACATCTCCTTTCTGAGTTCACACACTTCCATTCTGTGACTTCACACACCTCCAATCTGACCTCACACACCTCCATTCTATGACTTCACACACCTCCATTCTCTGACTTCAAAAACCAATATTCTATGACTTCAAACACCTCCATTCTATGACATCACACACCTCCATTCTGAGACTTCAAACTCCTCCATTCTGTGACTTTACACACCTCCACTCTGTGACTACACACACTTCCATTCTGTGATTTCACACACCTCCATTCTATGACTTCACACACCTCCATTCTGTTTCTTCACACACCTCCATCCTGTGATTTCACACACCTCCATTCTATGATTTCACACACCTCCATTCTATGACTTCACACACCTCCATTCTAGGACTTCACACACCTCCATTCTATGACTTCACACACTTCTATTCTGTGCCTAGACACACCTCCATTCTATGACTTCACACACCTCCATTCTATGACTTCACACATCTGCATTCTGACTTCACACACCTCCATTCTATGATTCCACACCTCCATTCTCTGACTTCACACATCTCCATTCTGACTTCACACTCCTCCAATCTATGACTTCACACATCTCCCTTCTATGACTTCACACACCTCCATTCTGTAACTTCACACACTTCCAATGTTTGACTTCACCAACCTCCATTCCATGACTTCATACACATCCATTCTATGACTTCACACAACTCCTTTCTTTGACTTCACAAAATTCCATTTTGATTTCACACACCTCCACTCTGTGACTTCACACACCTCCATTTGTGACTTCACACATCACAATTTTGACTTCACAAACCTCCATTCTGTGACTTCACACACCTCCATTCTGAGTTAACACACCTCCATTTGTGACTTCACACACCTCCATTCTGACTTCACACACCTCCATTCTATGACTTCACACACTTCCATTCTATGACTTCACACACCTCCATTCTGTGACTTCACATACCTCCCCTCTGAGTTCACACACCTCCATTCTGTGTCTTCACACACCTCCATTCTGTGACTTCACACACCTCATTATATGACTTCACACACCTCCATTCTGTGACCTCACACACCTCAAATCTGAGTTCACACCCCTCCATAGTGTGACTTCACACACCTCCATTCTGTGACTTCACACACCCCCATTCTATGCCTTTACACACCTCCATTCTGTGACTTCACACACCTCCAATCTATGACATCACACACCTCCATTCTGTGACTTCACACACCTCCATTCTATGACTTCACACACCTCCATTCTATGACTTCAGAAACCTACTTTGTGACTTCACACACCTCCATTCTATGAGTTCGCACATCTGCATTGTGACTTCACACACCTCCATTCTCTGACTTCACACACCTCCATTCTGACTTCACACACCTCCATTCTGAGTTCACACACCTCAATTCTGTGACTTCACACACCTCCATTCTCTGATTTCACACACCTCCATTCTATGACTTCACAGACCTCCATTCTATGACTTCCCACACCTCCTTTCTGAGGTCACACACATCCATTCTGTGACTTCACACACCTCCATTGTGACTTCATACACCTCCATTCTATGAGTTCACACACCTCCATTCTGACTTCACACACTTCCATTCTATGACTTCACACAGCTCCATTATGACTTCACACACCTCCATTCTATGATTTCGCACACCTCTATTCTGACTTCACACAACTGCATTCTGTGACTTCACACACCTCCATTCTATGACTTCACACACCTCCATTCTGTGACTTCACACACCTCCACTCTGTGACTTTACACACCTCCATTCTGTGACTTCACACACTTCCATTCTGTGATTTCACACACAATCCATTCTATGACTTCACAAACCTCCATTCTTTGATTTCACACACCTCCATTCTATGACTTCACACACCTGCATTTTGACTTCATACACCTCCATTCTGTGAATTCACACACCTCCTTTCTGTGACTTCACACACCTCCATACTATGACTTCCACACACCTTCAATCTATGACTTCACAACCTCCATTCTATGACTTCACACACTTCCAATCTATGACTTCACAAACCTCCATTCTATGACTTCACAAACAAGCAATCTGACTTCACACACCTGCATTATCTGACTTCACACACCTCCATTCTATGACTTCACACACCTCCATTCTGTAACTTCACACGCTTCCAATGTTTGACTTCACAAACCTCCATTCCATGACTTCATACACCTCCATTCTATGACTTCACACACATCCATTCTTTGACCTCACACACCTCCATTTTGACTTCACACACCTCCATTCTGTGACTTCACACACCTGCATTTGTGACTTCACACACCATAATTTTGACTTCACACACGTCCATTCTTTGACTTCACACACCTCAATTTTGACTTCACACACTTCCATTCTGTGACTTCACACATCTCCATTCTGTGACTTCACACACCTACATTGTTTGACTTCACACACCTCCATTTTGACTTCACACACCTCCATTCTATGACTTCACACACCTTCATTCTTACTTCAGAAACATCCATTCTATGACTTCACAAACCTCCCTTCGGTGAATTCACACACCTCCATTCTGGGTTCACACACCTCCATTCTGTGACTTCACACACCTCCATTCTATGACTTCACACACCTCCATCTGTGACTTCACACACCTCCATTCTATGACTTCACACTCCTCCATTCTATGAGTTCACACACCTCCATTCTGTGACTTCACACACCTCCATTCTATGACTTCACACACCTCCATTCTGACTTCACACACTTCCATTTTGACTTCAAAGACCTCATTTCTGTGACTTCACACACCTCCATTCTATGATTTCACACACCTCCATTCTATGACTTCACACACCTCTATTCTATGACTTCACACACCTCCTTTCTGAGTTGACACACTTCCATTCTGTGACTTCACACACCTCCAATCTGACCTCAGACACCTCCATTCTATGACTTCACACACCTCCATTCTATGACCTCACACACCTCCATTCTTTGACTTCACACACCCCCATTCTATGAATTCACACACCTCCATTCTTTGACTTCACACACCTCCATTCTGTGACTTCCCACACCTCCATTCTGAGAATTCACACACCTCCACTCTGTGACTTTACACACCTCCACTCTGTGACTACACACACCTCCATTTTGTGATTTCACAGACCTCCATTGTATGACTTCACACACCTCCATTCTTTGACTTCACACATCTCCATTCTATGAATTCACACACCTCCATTGTGACTTCACACAACTCTATTCTGTGACTTCACACACCTGCCTTCTGTGACTTCACACAACTCCATTCTATGACTTCACACCTCCATTCTATGACTTCACATCTCCATTCTATGACTTCACACACCAACATTTATGACGTCACACACCTCCATTCTGTGAGTTCACACACCTCCATTCTGTCATCACACACCTACGTTCTATGACTTCACACACTTCCATTCTATGTCTTCACACACCTCCATTCTGTGACTTCACTCACCTCCATGTAAGTTCACACACATCCATTCTGTGACTTCACACACCTTGATTCTCTGACTTCACACACCTCCATTCTACGATTTCACACACCTCCATTCTGTGACTTCACACATCTCCATTCTATGATTTCACACACCTCCATTCTGTGACTTCACACACCTCCATTCTCAGTTCACACACCTCCATTCTGTGACTTCACACATCTCCTTTCTGAGTTGACAGACTTCCATTCTGTGACTTCACACACCTCCAATCTGACCTCACACACCTCCATTCTATGACTTCTCACACCTCCATTTTCTGACTTCAAAAACCAACATTCTATGACTTGAAACACCTCCATTCTATGACTTCACACACCTCCATTCTATGACTTCACACACCTCCATTCTATGAGTTCACACAACTCCTTTCTGAGTTGACACACTTCCATTCTGTGACTTCACACACCTCCAATCTGACCTCACACACCTCCATTCTATGACTTCACACACCTCCATTCTCTGACTTCAAAAACCAACATTCTATGACTTCAAACACCTCCATTCTGTGATTTCACACACCTCCATTCTATGACTTCACACACCTCCATTCTCTGACTTCACACACCTCCATTCTGTGATATCACACACCTCCACTCTGTGACTTTACACACCTCCATTCTGTGTCTTCACACACCTCCATCCTGTGATTTCACACACCTCCATGCTATGATTTCACACACCTCCATTCTATGACTTCACAAACCTCCATTCTATGACTTCACACACCTCCATTCTATGACTTCACACACTTCTATTCTGTGACTAGACACACCTCCATTCTATGACTTCACACACCTCCATTCTATGACTTCACACATCTGCATTCTGACTTCACACACCTCCATTCTATGTTTCACACCTCCATTCTCTGACTTCACACATCCCCATTCTGACTTCACACACCTCCAATCTATGACTTCACACATCTCCCTTCTATGACTTCACACACCTCCATTCTGTAACTTCACACACTTCCAATGTTTGACTTCACCAACCTCCATTCCATAACTTCATACACATCCATTCTATGACTTCACACACCTCCATTCTGTGACTTCACAAAATTCCATTTTGATTTCACACACCTCCACTCTGTGACTTCACACACCTCCCTTTGTGACTTCACACATCACAATTTTGACTTCACACACCTCCATTCTGTGACTTCACACACCTCCATTCTGAGTTAACACACCTCCATTTGTGACTTGACACACCTCCATTCTGACTTCACACACCTCCATTCTATGACTTCACACACTTCCATTCTATGACTTCACACACCTCCATTCTGTGACTTCACACACCTCCACTCTGTGTTCACACACCTCCATTCTGTGTCTTCACACACCTCCATTCTGTGACTTCACACACCTCGTTATAAGACTTCACACACCTCCATTCTGTGACCTCACACACCTCAAATCTGAGTTCACACCCCTCCATAGTGTGACTTCACACACCTCCATTCTGTGACTTCACACACCCCCATTCTATGACTTCACACACCTCCATTCTATGACTTCACACACCTCCATTCTATGCCTTTACACACCTCCATTCTGTGACTTCACACACCTCCAATCTATGACATCACACACCTCCGTTCTGTGACTTCACACACCTCCATTCTATGACTTCACACACCTCCATTCTATGACTTCAGAAACCTACATTGTGACTTCACACCTCCATTCTATGAGTTCACACACCTGCATTGTGCTTCACACACCTCCATTCTCTGACTTCACACACCTCAATTCTGACTTCACACACCTCCATTCTGACTTCACACACCTCAATTCTGTGACTTCACACACCTCCATTCTATGATTTCACACACCTCCATTCTATGACTTCACAGACCTCCATTCTATGACTTCCCACACCTCCTTTCAGAGGTCACACACATCCATTCTGTGACTTCACACACCTCCATTGTGACTTCATACACCTCCATTCTATGAGTTCACACACCTCCATTCTGACTTCACACACTTCCATTATATGACTTCACACAGCTCCATTATGACTTCACACACCTCCATTCTATGACTTCGCACAACTGCATTCTGTGACTTCACACACCTCCATTCTGTGACTTCACACACCTCCATTCTTTGACTTCACACACCTCCATTCTGTGACTTCACACACCTCCACTCTGTGACTTTACACACCTCCATTCTGTGACTTCACACACTTCCATTCTGTGATTTCACACACAATCCATTCTATGACTTCACAAACCTCCATTCTTTGATTTCACACACCTCCATTCTATGACTTCACACACCTACATTGTGACTTCATACAACTCCATTCTGTGAATTCACACACCTCCTTTCTGTGACTTCACACACCTCCATACTATGACTTCCACAAACCTTCAATCTATGACTTCACAACCTCCATTCTATGACTTCACACACTTCCAATCTATGACTTCACAAACCTCCATTCTATGACTTCACAAACCTGCAATCTGACTTCACACACCTGCATTATCTGACTTCACACAGCTCCATTCTATGACTTCACACACCTCCATTCTGTAACTTCACACGCTTCCAATGTTTGACTTCACAAACCTCCATTCCATGACTTCATACACCTCCATTCTATGACTTCACACACATCCATTCTTTGACCTCACACACCTCCATTTTGACTTCACACACCTCCATTCTGTGACTTCACACACCTTCATTTGTGACTTCACACACCACAATTTTGACTTCACACACGTCCATTCTTTGACTTCACACACCTCCATTTTGACTTCACACACTTCCATTCTGTGACTTCACACACCTCCATTCTGTGACTTCACACACCCACATTTTTTGACTTCACACACCTCCATTTTGACTTCACACACCTCCATTCTATGACTTCACACACCTTCATTCTTACTTCAGAAACATCCATTCTATGACTTCACAAACTTCCCTTCTGTGAATTCACACACCTCCATTCTGGGTTCACACACCTCCATTCTGTGACTTCACACACCTCCATTCTATGACTTCACACCCCTCCATCTGTGACTTCACACACCTCCATTCTATGACTTCACACTCCTCCATTCTATGAGTTCACACACCTCCATTCTGTGACTTCACACACCTCCATTCTATGACTTCACACACCTCCATTCTGACTTCACACACTTCCATTTTGACTTCAAAGACCTCATTTCTGTGACTTCACACACCTCCATTCTATGATTTCACACACCTCCATTCTATGACTTCACACACCTCCATTCTATGACTTCACAAACCTCCTTTCTGAGTTGACACACTTCCATTCTGTGACTTCACACACCTCCAATCTGACCTCACACACCTCCATTCTATGACTTCACACACCTCCATTCTATGACTTCACACACCTCCATTCTTTGACTTCACACACCTCCATTCTACGAATTCACACACCTCAATTCTTTGACTTCACACACCTCCATTCTGTGACTTCCCACACCTCCATTCTGAGAATTCACACACCTCCACTCGGTGACTTTACACACCTCCACTCTGTGACTACACACACCTCCATTTTGTGATTTCACACACCTCCATTGTATGACTTCACACACCTCCATTCTTTCACTTCACACATCTCCATTCTATGAATTCACACACCTCCATTGTGACTTCACACAACTCTATTCTGTAACTTCACACACCTGCCTTCTGTGACTTCACACACCTCCATTCTATGACTTCACACCTCCATTTTATTACTTCACACCTCCATTCTATGAATTCACACACGTCCATTCTTTGACTTCACACACCTCCATTCTGTGACTTCCCACACCTCCATTCTGAGAATTCACACACCTCCACTCTGTGACTTTATACACCTCCACTTTGTGACTACACACACCTCCATTTTGTGATTTCACACACCTCCATTGTATGACTTCACACACCTCCATTCTTTCACTTCACACATCTCCATTCTATGAATTCACACACCTCCATTGTGACTTCACACAAGTCTATTCTGTGACTTCACACACCTGCCTTCTGTGACTTCACACACCTCCATTCTATGACTTCACACCTCCATTCTATGACTTCACATCTCCATTCTATGACTTCACACACCTCCATTCTTTGACTTCACACACCTCCATTCTATGACATCACACACCTCCATTCTGTAACTTCACACACTTCCAATGTTTGACTTCACAAACCTCCATTCCATGACTTCATACACCTCCATTCTATGACTTCAAACACATCCTTTCTTTGACTTCACACACCTCCATTTTGACTTCACACACCTCCATTTTGACTTCACACACCTCAATTCTGTGACTTCACACAGCACAATTTTGACTTCACACACGTCCATGATTTGACTTCACACACCTCCATTCTCTGACTTCACACACCTCCATTTTGACTTCACACACTTCCATTCTATAACTTCACACACCTCCATTCTGTGACTTCACACACCTCCATTGTTTGACTTCATACACCTTCATTTTGACTTCACACACCTCCATTCTATGGCTTCACACACCTTCATTCTTACTTCAGAAACATCCATTCTATAACTTCACAAACCTCACTTCTGTGAATTCACACACCTCCATTCTGAGTTCACACACCTCCATTTGTGACTTCACACACCTCCATTCTGTGAATTCACACACCTCCATTCTATGACTTCAAACACCTCCATTCTCTGACTTCAAAAACCAACATTCTATGACTTCAAACACCTCCATTCTGTGATTTCACACACCTCCATTCTATGACTTCACACACCTCCATTCTCTGACTTCACACACCTCCATTCTGTGATATCACACACCTCCACTCTGTGACTTTACACACCTCCATTCTGTGTCTTCACACACCTCCATCCTGTGATTTCACACACCTCCATGCTATGATTTCACACACCTCCATTCTATGACTTCACAAACCTCCATTCTATGACTTCACACACCTCCATTCTATGACTTCACACACTTCTATTCTGTGACTAGACACACCTCCATTCTATGACTTCACACACCTCCATTCTATGACTTCACACATCTGCATTCTGACTTCACACACCTCCATTCTATGTTTCACACCTCCATTCTCTGACTTCACACATCCCCATTCTGACTTCACACACCTCCAATCTATGACTTCACACATCTCCCTTCTATGACTTCACACACCTCCATTCTGTAACTTCACACACTTCCAATGTTTGACTTCACCAACCTCCATTCCATAACTTCATACACATCCATTCTATGACTTCACACACCTCCATTCTGTGACTTCACAAAATTCCATTTTGATTTCACACACCTCCACTCTGTGACTTCACACACCTCCCTTTGTGACTTCACACATCACAATTTTGACTTCACACACCTCCATTCTGTGACTTCACACACCTCCATTCTGAGTTAACACACCTCCATTTGTGACTTGACACACCTCCATTCTGACTTCACACACCTCCATTCTATGACTTCACACACTTCCATTCTATGACTTCACACACCTCCATTCTGTGACTTCACACACCTCCACTCTGTGTTCACACACCTCCATTCTGTGTCTTCACACACCTCCATTCTGTGACTTCACACACCTCGTTATAAGACTTCACACACCTCCATTCTGTGACCTCACACACCTCAAATCTGAGTTCACACCCCTCCATAGTGTGACTTCACACACCTCCATTCTGTGACTTCACACACCCCCATTCTATGACTTCACACACCTCCATTCTATGACTTCACACACCTCCATTCTATGCCTTTACACACCTCCATTCTGTGACTTCACACACCTCCAATCTATGACATCACACACCTCCGTTCTGTGACTTCACACACCTCCATTCTATGACTTCACACACCTCCATTCTATGACTTCAGAAACCTACATTGTGACTTCACACCTCCATTCTATGAGTTCACACACCTGCATTGTGCTTCACACACCTCCATTCTCTGACTTCACACACCTCAATTCTGACTTCACACACCTCCATTCTGACTTCACACACCTCAATTCTGTGACTTCACACACCTCCATTCTATGATTTCACACACCTCCATTCTATGACTTCACAGACCTCCATTCTATGACTTCCCACACCTCCTTTCAGAGGTCACACACATCCATTCTGTGACTTCACACACCTCCATTGTGACTTCATACACCTCCATTCTATGAGTTCACACACCTCCATTCTGACTTCACACACTTCCATTATATGACTTCACACAGCTCCATTATGACTTCACACACCTCCATTCTATGACTTCGCACAACTGCATTCTGTGACTTCACACACCTCCATTCTGTGACTTCACACACCTCCATTCTTTGACTTCACACACCTCCATTCTGTGACTTCACACACCTCCACTCTGTGACTTTACACACCTCCATTCTGTGACTTCACACACTTCCATTCTGTGATTTCACACACAATCCATTCTATGACTTCACAAACCTCCATTCTTTGATTTCACACACCTCCATTCTATGACTTCACACACCTGCATTGTGACTTCATACAACTCCATTCTGTGAATTCACACACCTCCTTTCTGTGACTTCACACACCTCCATACTATGACTTCCACAAACCTTCAATCTATGACTTCACAACCTCCATTCTATGACTTCACACACTTCCAATCTATGACTTCACAAACCTCCATTCTATGACTTCACAAACCTGCAATCTGACTTCACACACCTGCATTATCTGACTTCACACAGCTCCATTCTATGACTTCACACACCTCCATTCTGTAACTTCACACGCTTCCAATGTTTGACTTCACAAACCTCCATTCCATGACTTCATACACCTCCATTCTATGACTTCACACACATCCATTCTTTGACCTCACACACCTCCATTTTGACTTCACACACCTCCATTCTGTGACTTCACACACCTGCATTTGTGACTTCACACACCATAATTTTGACTTCACACACGTCCATTCTTTGACTTCACACACCTCAATTTTGACTTCACACACTTCCATTCTGTGACTTCACACATCTCCATTCTGTGACTTCACACACCTACATTGTTTGACTTCACACACCTCCATTTTGACTTCACACACCTCCATTCTATGACTTCACACACCTTCATTCTTACTTCAGAAACATCCATTCTATGACTTCACAAACCTCCCTTCGGTGAATTCACACACCTCCATTCTGGGTTCACAAACCTCCATTCTGTGACTTCACACACCTCCATTCTATGACTTCACACACCTCCATCTGTGACTTCACACACCTCCATTCTATGACTTCACACTCCTCCATTCTATGAGTTCACACACCTCCATTCTGTGACTTCACACACCTCCATTCTATGACTTCACACACCTCCATTCTGACTTCACACACTTCCATTTTGACTTCAAAGACCTCATTTCTGTGACTTCACACACCTCCATTCTATGATTTCACACACCTCCATTCTATGACTTCACACACCTCTATTCTATGACTTCACACACCTCCTTTCTGAGTTGACACACTTCCATTCTGTGACTTCACACACCTCCAATCTGACCTCAGACACCTCCATTCTATGACTTCACACACCTCCATTCTATGACCTCACACACCTCCATTCTTTGACTTCACACACCCCCATTCTATGAATTCACACACCTCCATTCTTTGACTTCACACACCTCCATTCTGTGACTTCCCACACCTCCATTCTGAGAATTCACACACCTCCACTCTGTGACTTTACACACCTCCACTCTGTGACTACACACACCTCCATTTTGTGATTTCACAGACCTCCATTGTATGACTTCACACACCTCCATTCTTTGACTTCACACATCTCCATTCTATGAATTCACACACCTCCATTGTGACTTCACACAACTCTATTCTGTGACTTCACACACCTGCCTTCTGTGACTTCACACAACTCCATTCTATGACTTCACACCTCCATTCTATGACTTCACATCTCCATTCTATGACTTCACACACCAACATTTATGACGTCACACACCTCCATTCTGTGAGTTCACACACCTCCATTCTGTCATCACACACCTACATTCTATGACTTCACACACTTCCATTCTATGTCTTCACACACCTCCATTCTGTGACTTCACTCACCTCCATGTAAGTTCACACACATCCATTCTGTGACTTCACACACCTTGATTCTCTGACTTCACACACCTCCATTCTACGATTTCACACACCTCCATTCTGTGACTTCACACATCTCCATTCTATGATTTCACACACCTCCATTCTGTGACTTCACACACCTCCATTCTCAGTTCACACACCTCCATTCTGTGACTTCACACATCTCCTTTCTGAGTTGACAGACTTCCATTCTGTGACTTCACACACCTCCAATCTGACCTCACACACCTCCATTCTATGACTTCTCACACCTCCATTTTCTGACTTCAAAAACCAACATTCTATGACTTGAAACACCTCCATTCTATGACTTCACACACCTCCATTCTATGACTTCACACACCTCCATTCTATGAGTTCACACAACTCCTTTCTGAGTTGACACACTTCCATTCTGTGACTTCACACACCTCCAATCTGACCTCACACACCTCCATTCTATGACTTCACACACCTCCATTCTCTGACTTCAAAAACCAACATTCTATGACTTCAAACACCTCCATTCTGTGATTTCACACACCTCCATTCTATGACTTCACACACCTCCATTCTCTGACTTCACACACCTCCATTCTGTGATATCACACACCTCCACTCTGTGACTTTACACACCTCCATTCTGTGTCTTCACACACCTCCATCCTGTGATTTCACACACCTCCATGCTATGATTTCACACACCTCCATTCTATGACTTCACAAACCTCCATTCTATGACTTCACACACCTCCATTCTATGACTTCACACACTTCTATTCTGTGACTAGACACACCTCCATTCTATGACTTCACACACCTCCATTCTATGACTTCACACATCTGCATTCTGACTTCACACACCTCCATTCTATGTTTCACACCTCCATTCTCTGACTTCACACATCCCCATTCTGACTTCACACACCTCCAATCTATGACTTCACACATCTCCCTTCTATGACTTCACACACCTCCATTCTGTAACTTCACACACTTCCAATGTTTGACTTCACCAACCTCCATTCCATAACTTCATACACATCCATTCTATGACTTCACACACCTCCATTCTGTGACTTCACAAAATTCCATTTTGATTTCACACACCTCCACTCTGTGACTTCACACACCTCCCTTTGTGACTTCACACATCACAATTTTGACTTCACACACCTCCATTCTGTGACTTCACACACCTCCATTCTGAGTTAACACACCTCCATTTGTGACTTGACACACCTCCATTCTGACTTCACACACCTCCATTCTATGACTTCACACACTTCCATTCTATGACTTCACACACCTCCATTCTGTGACTTCACACACCTCCACTCTGTGTTCACACACCTCCATTCTGTGTCTTCACACACCTCCATTCTGTGACTTCACACACCTCGTTATAAGACTTCACACACCTCCATTCTGTGACCTCACACACCTCAAATCTGAGTTCACACCCCTCCATAGTGTGACTTCACACACCTCCATTCTGTGACTTCACACACCCCCATTCTATGACTTCACACACCTCCATTCTATGACTTCACACACCTCCATTCTATGCCTTTACACACCTCCATTCTGTGACTTCACACACCTCCAATCTATGACATCACACACCTCCGTTCTGTGACTTCACACACCTCCATTCTATGACTTCACACACCTCCATTCTATGACTTCAGAAACCTACATTGTGACTTCACACCTCCATTCTATGAGTTCACACACCTGCATTGTGCTTCACACACCTCCATTCTCTGACTTCACACACCTCAATTCTGACTTCACACACCTCCATTCTGACTTCACACACCTCAATTCTGTGACTTCACACACCTCCATTCTATGATTTCACACACCTCCATTCTATGACTTCACAGACCTCCATTCTATGACTTCCCACACCTCCTTTCAGAGGTCACACACATCCATTCTGTGACTTCACACACCTCCATTGTGACTTCATACACCTCCATTCTATGAGTTCACACACCTCCATTCTGACTTCACACACTTCCATTATATGACTTCACACAGCTCCATTATGACTTCACACACCTCCATTCTATGACTTCGCACAACTGCATTCTGTGACTTCACACACCTCCATTCTGTGACTTCACACACCTCCATTCTTTGACTTCACACACCTCCATTCTGTGACTTCACACACCTCCACTCTGTGACTTTACACACCTCCATTCTGTGACTTCACACACTTCCATTCTGTGATTTCACACACAATCCATTCTATGACTTCACAAACCTCCATTCTTTGATTTCACACACCTCCATTCTATGACTTCACACACCTGCATTGTGACTTCATACAACTCCATTCTGTGAATTCACACACCTCCTTTCTGTGACTTCACACACCTCCATACTATGACTTCCACAAACCTTCAATCTATGACTTCACAACCTCCATTCTATGACTTCACACACTTCCAATCTATGACTTCACAAACCTCCATTCTATGACTTCACAAACCTGCAATCTGACTTCACACACCTGCATTATCTGACTTCACACAGCTCCATTCTATGACTTCACACACCTCCATTCTGTAACTTCACACGCTTCCAATGTTTGACTTCACAAACCTCCATTCCATGACTTCATACACCTCCATTCTATGACTTCACACACATCCATTCTTTGACCTCACACACCTCCATTTTGACTTCACACACCTCCATTCTGTGACTTCACACACCTTCATTTGTGACTTCACACACCACAATTTTGACTTCACACACGTCCATTCTTTGACTTCACACACCTCCATTTTGACTTCACACACTTCCATTCTGTGACTTCACACACCTCCATTCTGTGACTTCACACACCCACATTTTTTGACTTCACACACCTCCATTTTGACTTCACACACCTCCATTCTATGACTTCACACACCTTCATTCTTACTTCAGAAACATCCATTCTATGACTTCACAAACTTCCCTTCTGTGAATTCACACACCTCCATTCTGGGTTCACACACCTCCATTCTGTGACTTCACACACCTCCATTCTATGACTTCACACCCCTCCATCTGTGACTTCACACACCTCCATTCTATGACTTCACACTCCTCCATTCTATGAGTTCACACACCTCCATTCTGTGACTTCACACACCTCCATTCTATGACTTCACACACCTCCATTCTGACTTCACACACTTCAATTTTGACTTCAAAGACCTCATTTCTGTGACTTCACACACCTCCATTCTATGATTTCACACACCTCCATTCTATGACTTCACACACCTCCATTCTATGACTTCACAAACCTCCTTTCTGAGTTGACACACTTCCATTCTGTGACTTCACACACCTCCAATCTGACCTCACACACCTCCATTCTATGACTTCACACACCTCCATTCTATGACTTCACACACCTCCATTCTTTGACTTCACACACCTCCATTCTACGAATTCACACACCTCAATTCTTTGACTTCACACACCTCCATTCTGTGACTTCCCACACCTCCATTCTGAGAATTCACACACCTCCACTCGGTGACTTTACACACCTCCACTCTGTGACTACACACACCTCCATTTTGTGATTTCACACACCTCCATTGTATGACTTCACACACCTCCATTCTTTCACTTCACACATCTCCATTCTATGAATTCACACACCTCCATTGTGACTTCACACAACTCTATTCTGTGACTTCACACACCTGCCTTCTGTGACTTCACACACCTCCATTCTATGACTTCACACCTCCATTTTATTACTTCACACCTCCATCTATGAATTCACACACGTCCATTCTTTGACTTCACACACCTCCATTCTGTGACTTCCCACACCTCCATTCTGAGAATTCACACACCTCCACTCTGTGACTTTATACACCTCCACTTTGTGACTACACACACCTCCATTTTGTGATTTCACACACCTCCATTGTATGACTTCACACACCTCCATTCTTTCACTTCACACATCTCCATTCTATGAATTCACACACCTCCATTGTGACTTCACACAAGTCTATTCTGTGACTTCACACACCTGCCTTCTGTGACTTCACACACCTCCATTCTATGACTTCACACCTCCATTCTATGACTTCACATCTCCATTCTATGACTTCACACACCTCCATTCTTTGACTTCACACACCTCCATTCTATGACATCACACACCTCCATTCTGTAACTTCACACACTTCCAATGTTTGACTTCACAAACCTCCATTCCATGACTTCATACACCTCCATTCTATGACTTCAATCACATCCTTTCTTTGACTTCACACACCTCCATTTTGACTTCACACACCTCCATTTTGACTTCACACACCTCAATTCTGTGACTTCACACAGCACAATTTTGACTTCACACACGTCCATGATTTGACTTCACACACCTCCATTCTCTGACTTCACACACCTCCATTTTGACTTCACACACTTCCATTCTATAACTTCACACACCTCCATTCTGTGACTTCACACACCTCCATTGTTTGACTTCATACACCTTCATTTTGACTTCACACACCTCCATTCTATGGCTTCACACACCTTCATTCTTACTTCAGAAACATCCATTCTATAACTTCACAAACCTCACTTCTGTGAATTCACACACCTCCATTCTGAGTTCACACACCTCCATTTGTGACTTCACACACCTCCATTCTGTGAATTCACACACCTCCATTCTATGACTTCAAACACCTCCATCTGTGACTTCACACACCTCCATTCCATGACTTCACACTCGTCCATTCTATGAGTTCACACACCTCCATTCTGTGACTTCACACACCTCCATTCTATGACTTCACACACCTCCATTCTGACTTCACACACTTCCATTTTGACTTCAAAGACCTCATTTGTGTGACTTCACACACCTCCATTCTATGATTTCACACACCTCCATTCTATGACTTCACACACCTCCATTCTATGACTTCACAAACCTCCTTTCTGAGTTGACACACTTCCATTCTGTGACTTCACACACCTCCAATCTGACCTCACACACCTCCATTCTATGACTTCACACACCTCCATTCTATGACTTCACACACCACCATTGTGATTTCACACAACTCTATTCTGTGACTTCACACACCTGCCTTCTGTGACTTCACACACCTCCATTCTATGACTTCACACACCTCCATTCTATGACTTCACACACCTCCTTTCTGTAACTTCACACACTTCAAATATTTTACCTCACAAACCTCCATTCCATGACTTCACAGTCCTCCATTCTATGACTTCACACACCTCTTTCTTTGATTTCACACACCTCCATTTTGACTTCACACACCTCCATTCTGTGACTTCACACACCTCCACTTTTTCACTTCCCACACCTCCATTCTTTGATTTCACACACGTCCAATCCATGACTTCACACACCTCCATTCTATGATTTCACATACCTCCATTCTATGACTTCACACACTTCCATTATATGACTTCACACACCTCGATTCTGTGACGTCACACACCTCCATTCTATGACTTCACACATCTCCATTCTATGACTTCACACACCTCAATTCTGTGACTTCACACAACACCATTCTAACTTCACGCACCTCCATTCTGTGACTTTACACACCTCGATTCTCTGACTTCACACACCTCCATTCTATGATTTCACACAGCTCCATTCTGTGACTTCACATATCTCCATTTTATGACTTTACACACCTGCATTCTATGACTTCACACACCTCCATTCTTTGACTTCACACACCTCCATTCTAGGACTTCACACACCTCAATTTTGTGACTTCACACACCTCCATTCTATGACTTCACACACCTCCATTCTGTGACTTCACACATCTCCATTCGATGACTTCACACACCTCCATTCTGTGACTTCACTCACCTCCATTGTGTGTTCACACACCTCCATTCTGTGACCTCACAAACCTCCATTCTGTGACTTCACACACCTCGATTCTCTGACTTCACACACCTCCATTCTATGATTTCACACACCTCCATTCTGTGCCTTCACCCATCTCCATTCTATGAGTTCACACACCTCCATTTTGTGACTTCACACACCTCCATTCTGAGTTCACACACCTCCATTCTGTGACTTCACACACCTCCATTCTGTAACTTCAAACAACTCCAATATATGACTTCACACACCTCCATTCTATGACTTCACACACCTCCATTCTATGACTTCACACACCTCCATTCTGTGACTCAAACACCTCCATTCTATGACTTCACACACCTCCATTTTTTGACTTTACACACCTACATTCTATGACTTTACACACCTCCATTCTATGACTTCACACACCTCCATTCTCTGAGTTCACTCACCTGCATTGTGACTTTACACACCTCCATTCTGACTTCACACACGTCAATGTGTGACGTCACAAACCTCCATTCTACGATTTCACACACCTCCATTCTTAGACTTCAAACACCTCCATTCTATGACTTCATACACCTCCATTGTATGACTTCACACACCAACATTCTATGACTTCACACACCTCCATTCTGTGCCTTCACACATCTCCATTCTGACTTGACACACCTCCATTCTATGTCTTCACACACCTCCATTCTCTGATTTCACACACCTCCATTTTGACTTCACACACTTCCATTCTGTGACTTCACACACGTCCATTCTTTGACTTAACACACATCCATTGTTTGACTTCACACACCTGCATTTTGACTTCACACACCTCCATTCTATGACTTCACACACCTTCATTCTTAATTCAGAAACATCCATTCTATGACTTCACAAACCTCCCTTCTTTGAATTCACACACCTCCATTCTGACTTCACAAACCTCCATTCTGTGACTTCACACACCTCCATTCTGTGACTTCACACACCTCCATTCTATGATTTCACACACCTCCATCTGTGACTTCACACACCTCCATTCTATGACTTCACACTCCTCCATTCTATGAGTTCACACACCTCCATTCTGTGACTTCACACACCTTCATTCTATGACTTCACACACCTCCATTCTATGACTTCACACATCTCCATTCTGACTTCACACACTTCCATTTTGACTTCAAACACCTCATTTCTGTGGCTTCACACACCTCCATTCTATGATTTCACACACCTGCATTCTATGACTTCACACACCTCCATTCTATGACTTCACACACCTCCTTTTGGAGTTGACACACCTCCATTCTTTTACTTCACACACCTCCAATCTGACTTCACACACCTCCATTCTATGACTTCACACACCTCCATTCTGTGTCTTCAAAACCAACATTCTATGACTTCACACACCTCCATTCTGAGACTTCACACACCTCCACTCTGTGACTTTACACACCTACACTCTGTGACTACACACAACTACATTCTGTGATTTCACACACCTCCATTCTATGACTTCACACACCTCCATTCTTTGACTTCACACACCTCCATTCTATGAATTCACACACAAACATTTATGACGTCACATACCTCCATTCTGTGACTTCACACACCTCCATTCTGACATCACACACCTCCATCTATGACTTCACACACTTCCATTCTATGACTTCACACACCCCCATTCTGTGACTTCACTCACCTCCATTGTGAGTTCACACACCTCCATTCTGTTTCTTCTCACACCTCCATTCTGTGACTTCACACACCTCCATTCTATGACTTCACACACCTCCATTCTATGACTTCACACACCTACATTGTGACTTCACACACCTACGTTCTTTCAGTTCACACACCTGCATTGTGACTTCACACACCTCCAGTCTCTGACTTCACACACCTCCATTCTGAATACACACACCTCCATTCTGACTTCACACACATCAGTGCTGTCACTTCACACACCTCCATTCTATGATTTCCCACACCTCCATTCTTTGACTTCACACACCTCCATTCTATGACTTCACATACCTCCTTTCTGAGTTGACACACCTCCATCCTTTTACTTCACACACCTCCAATCTGACTTCACACACCTCCATTCTATGACTTCATACACCTCCATCCTTTGACTTCACACACCTCGATTCTCTGACTTCACACACCTCCATTCTATGATTTCACACACCTCCATTCTGTGCCTTCACACATCTCCATTCTATGACTTCACACACTTCCATTCTGTGACTTCACACACCTCCATTCTGTAACTTCACACACCTCCAATATATGACTTCACACACCTCCATTCTATGACTTCACACACCTCCATTCTGTGACTCAAACACCTCCATTCTATGACTTCACACACCTCCATTTTTTGACTTTACACACCTACATTCTATGACTTTACACACCTCCATTCTATGACTTCACACACCTGCATTGTGACTTCACACCCCTCCATTCTCTGAGTTCACACACCTGCATTGTGACTTGACACACCTCCATTCTATGACTTTACACACCTCCATTCTGACTTCACACACCTCCATTCTGACTTCACACACCTCAATCTGTTACTTCACAATCCTCCATTCTATGATTTCACACACCTCCATTCTATGACTTCACACACCTCCATTCTATGACTTCATACACCTTCATTGTATGACTTCACACACCAACATTCTATGACCTCACACACCTCAATTCTGTGCCTTCACACATCTCCATTCTGACTTGACACACCTCCATTCTTTGACTTCACATACCTCCATTTTCTGACTTCACACACCTCCATTTTGACTTCACACACTTCCATTTTGTGACTTCACACAACTCCATTCTGTGACGTAACACCCCTCCATTGTTTGACTCACACACCTGCATTTTGACTTCACACACCTCCATTCTATGACTTCACACACCTTCATTCTTACTTCAGAAACATCCATTCTATGACTTCACACACCTCCCTTCTGTGAATTCACACACCTCCATTCTGAGTTCACACACCTCCATTCTGTGACTTCACACACCTCCATTCTGTGACTTCACACACCTCCATTCTATGACTTCACTCACCTCCATTCTATGACTTCACACTCCTCCATTCTATGAGTTCACAGACCTCCCTTCTATGACTTCACACACCTCCATTCTATGACTTCACACACCACCAGAAACCCAGAAGTGGCCCTATGGCTCAAGGGATAGGGCAGTAGTCTTGAGCTGAAAAGCTCAGTGACAAGACCCAGGTGCAGAATTGCAGTCCCATGACTTGAATGATGAATGATACTAGCCAGGCCCTGTGAGCTCACACTTGGAATCCTATCTACACAGAACCCAGGCCCTGGGTTCAAGTCCCAAGACTTGCATAAAACAAACAAAATGTGACGCTGAGTCGTCCATCATTTGGTGTTATAGTACAATATTCTTGATATGCGTCTTAGAAATTAAGTCCCTAGCAAATACTCTCCCCTGAAATTCTGCTTCATAGCTGATTCATAGAATTTCAGCATCATTACTATCACCTTCCAGTTAGCATAGCAGTCTACTACTGAAAATTTGAAGAAAACTTTTGAGTAATCCTAATAAATCTGTGTATCATTTGCACACACATCAAATCAGCAGCAGCTATGTTCTACTATTATCTAAATGTATTTAATCCCTTCTTGAGTTAATGAGCCTTAAAGAGTAAAACATATGAAATAGTTATGAAACTAACAGTCACCATTCTTCTACCTAATATTGTAATATAAGTTTATAAATGCAAGGACGATTCTGAAGTGTGCAGAAGATAGCTTCTAATTATAATATTCTCATGAAGTATAGTTTTTAAGAAACATGTTGTTTGCTTTGGGAAAGCAAAGGCAAGGAAAAATGATATAAGTAAGTTCCCTATTTATCAGAAGGAAAATACTATTGGGTTTAGATCAACTTTCATTCATTCCGTGCTGATGAAACAAATATTTGCAATTCCTGAGGCCAATCACTTCATTGTGATGCACAATCAGCCAGCTTAGATCAATCTTCCAAAAAAGGAAAGGAACAAATGAGAAGCAATTAAGGTTTCCATAATGAACCAGGTGGTGGTGGCAGCTCACACTTGTAATTCTATCTACTCAAGCCCTGCAATCCAAGGATCTGGACTAAGTCTGTCTGTTATGAAAATATTCCTGCCTGAAACATCATCTCTGTTATCACAGCCCAGCTGATACACTCTGCCCAACAGGTTCCAAACACCAAAGTACATCTCCTATCTGAAATACTAGCAAACGTACTCACACATTATTTCCTCTTTGGGAGATAGTTGAAACAAGTACCAGAAACATTTCCCTGGCTTCAGAGTGGAAGTGGAAATATATACTGACTAGAAGCCCATCTAGTAAATTACAGTCAATCATCTTTCCTCACATCTTGTTAGTTAAATTGAACAATGAGTGTTTGGATCAGAAGCGATGTGTATGAGCATACAGGTTGTAAAAGTACTGTAATCCTAGCTACTCAAGATAAGCTGAGACCTGAGGATTCCAGTTCAAAATCAGCCATGCAATAAATTCCATAAGATTTTTACCTTTAATTAACCAGCAAAAACAGAGCGTTGAATTGTGCGTAAAATGCCACAGGCCTAAGCTTTGCATAAAAGTGGTAAGGGGTAGCATTGAGGATGTCCACTCTCTCCACTCCTTTTTAACATAGTACTAAAATTCCTAGGCAGTGCAATAAGGCAAGAAGCAAGCACAAAGGGGATCAAAGTGGAGAAAGAGGAAATAAAAATATCCCTCTTTGCAGATGACATGATTCTGTATTTAAAGAATCCTAGAGACTCTACTCCCAAGCTCCTTGAGCTGATTCACAGCTTTGGAAGGGTAGCAGGCCATAAAATCATCCCTCAAAAATCAACTGCCTTCCTTTACGCCAACAGTGAGAGGAACGAGGCAATAATCAGGAAAGAAACTCCTTTCACAATAGCCTCAAAAAAATAAAGTACCTAGGAATTAGCTTAACTAAGAATGTAAAGGACCGTTTAGATGAAAATTTTAAAACCCTAAAAAAGGAAATTAAAGCAGAACTAAGGAAATGGAAAAACCTCCCATGCTCCTGGATTGGAAGAATCAACATTGTGAAAATGACAATCTTGCCAAGGGCTATCTACAAATTCAATGCAATACCCATCAACATCCCAATGTCATTCTTTAAAGAAATAGAAGAGGCAATTCAAAATTTCACATGGAATAGTAAAAGAGCCGTATAGCAAAAACACTTCGTAGCAGAAAGAACAGAGCTGGAGGAATTTCAATTCCAAACTTTAGACTCTATTACAGAGCTATAATTCTTAAAACAGCTTGGTACTTGCACAAGAACAGGCCTGAAGTCCAATGGAATAGAACTGCGGACCCAGATATTAAACCACAGACCTAGGGCCACCTAATCTTTGACCAGGGAGCCAAAAAAATAGAATGGAAGAAAGATAGCCTCTTCAACAAGTTGTGCTGGCAGAACTGGTTAAGCACCTGCAGAAAACTAAGCTTCGATCCTTCTTTGTCCCCTTGCACTAGTATTAACTCCAAATGGATCAAAGACGTGGAGGTAAAAGCTGACACACTGAAACGTTTACAGGAAGGAATAGTAGATACACTAGGCCTCCTTGGCACAGGTCGAGACTTTCTTAATAAGGACCAAGAATCACAACAAATCAGAGAAAGGCTGGATAAGTGGGACTGCATTAAACTGCAGAGCTTTTGTATGGCAACGGATATAGCTAGTAAACTAATCAGGAAGCCTACAGAGTAGGAGAAGATCTTCACCAACCAAACAACGGACAAAGGCCTCATATCTAAAATATATCAACAACTCAAAAAATTGAATCACTCCAAAACTAACCTCCAAAGTAACACCCATCCCATTAAAAAATGGGCCAAAGACTAAAAGAGAGTCTTCTCTGAAGAAGAAACAAAAATGGCTTATTGACACATGAAGAAATGCTCAACATCCCTGGTCATAAAAGAAATGCAAAGCAAAACAACTCTAAGATTCCACCTCACTCCAGTTAGAATGGCCAGGATCAGGAAAACGAATGACAGCAGGTGCTGGAGGGGATGTGGCCAGGAGGGATCACTACTACACTGTTGGTGGGAGTGCAAACTCGTTCAACCACTGTGGTAAGCAGTGTGGCAGTGCCTCAAAAGGCTAAACATAGAACTCCCCTATGACCCAGCAATTCCACTACTTGGCATTTACTCAACAATCCAGAAACAAGAGCATACTAAACCCACTAGCACAACAATGTTCATTGCAGCACTATTCACCATAGTAAAGATATGGAACCAACCCATATGTCCCTCAGTTGATGATTGGATCAACAAGTTGCGGTATTTTTACACAATAGAATTCTATGCTGCTGTCAGAAAGAATGACATCGCCCCATTTGTTAGGAAATGGAATGACTTAGAACAAATCATATTAAGTGAAGTAAGCCAGACTCAAAGAACTTAGGCTCATTGGTTTCCCTCATTCGTCATAATCAGTAGAAACATTGGGCTCTACTAGCAGAGATTTGCAATAGAACAAAAGGCCATATATAAGGCCATATAATGTGAAGCTAATTGAAAGGACCTCCAGAATATTGAAACAAAAGCCACATTATGAATGATTGTTGTCCTTAATGTACTATGTTGTCTCTTATCTCCTTTGCTGTCCCTTGGTTATCCCATACTGGTATAGTATCTCACTTTGTTATGTGATATATTGAATTTATTTGTATTTGAATATTTGAAATTTGATTGGGAAGGGGGGAAAACCAAGACGGGTGGGGGTGTGGGGTTGGAGGGAAATGGGTACCAAGACATGTGAAAGGGTATCAATGTATGTGAATCAATGCACCTTCTATCTGGCAAATATCATGTAAGCCTTTTACTAATTACAATAAAAAAATTTAAAAAAAAAGAAAGTTGTAGTGTGTGGGGAGGATGATGGGGTCAAATACATTTCTTCTTAGAAATATAACTCGTCTGGTTGCCCTGGATTTTCCTGGCCTTCTTCTTAGAGAAAAGCCTGTTATACTGGATTTGTGGCTTGGCAATGATCTAGCATGTACATCTTCGAGTAAGACATCCACAACTTCCATGCCTGAGACTCGAGTTTCCTGACCTTGGCAACAGCACAGCAGCATCTTTCTTCCTCCTGAGCCACAGGACAAGTGAGCTGGCTTGAGTTGGTTGTTAGTTACAGTGGCTTGGTTACCAGGGTTCCATATTCTGTTCCATTGTGAGGGAGGCAGGGTCACCTTTCAGGGGCCAATGACCAAAGATCCTTGCTCACAGAAGACCTCACCAAAGACATACTGGAGGCTGAATCTCTCCTCCAATCTCACAATGTACATTTGGATGTAGTAAACAGCACACCTTATTTGTCCAATCCCAATGTCTTCCACTAGGCCCAACTACCAGTCTGGTCTCTAGCTCAAGGAGCCTTTCTTAGGTAAGATCCAAACTTAAGGGTCAATTTTGCCCTCATCCTTTACAAAACATTTGCTTCACAGTGCCTTCTCTGCCTGCATTTTGCCCCTTGTCGAATTCTTTTTTGTTTTTGCTAGTCTTGGGACTTGACCTCAGAGTTTGAACATTGTTCTTGGGCTTTCTTTAGGCTTTAGCTGTCCCACCGAGCCACAGCACCACTTGCAGCGTTTTCTATGTATGTGTTAATGAGGAATTAAACCTCAGGCTTTTTGCGTGGTAGCCAAGGACTCTACCACTAGGTCAAACACACAGGGCATCTTGCACATATTTTTGACGTCAATCTACTAGGATATTATTAGGTTTCTGTATCCTAATCAATTTTTTCCTGATGATTAGCTTTACTGTCATGTGTAAAAATGCAAGAGGGTAAAACACAGAAGAATTAGTGAAATTTAAAAAAAACATTACACACATAGATAAGTGTTCATTCTTTGTAAGAGAAAGGATATTTGGATATGATGATGATGACTTTATAATTACTATGTCAGGGTTGAGAGTTTGGCATAGTGGTAGAGTGTTTGCCTAGCATCCATGAAGATCTGGGTTTGATTGCTCAGTACCACATAGATAGAAAATCTAGATGTGGCACTGTGGCTCAAGTGGCAGAGGGCTAGACTTGAGAAAACCCGAGGACAGTGCTCAGGCCCTGAATTCAAGCCCCAAGACTGGCAGAAAGATAAAAGAAAATAAAAATGCTTTTTACGAGCTAATTCACTCATAGCATTTGCTTCTGAAATTTTTGCTTCTGCATCTTGTGAAATACCCCTTTCCCTCAACGTAGACAAGAAAAACAGATCCATCCCATGGTCCACTGTGAGGCCACTGGTTGGGGTAAGAGCTAGTCGTGCAGCAACACACAAGTTTTATTCTAATACTTTCCAAACTTTGTACTCAAATATGTTACCTACTTACCAACTTAGGTCAGTTATCCTTATGCTATACCTTTTCTTTATTACTACAATATTCTTAAACTCCTACGTTAATCCTCTTGTACCTCCCTGACCTCTCTCATTCTATTTTTCTATCTCTGGACCTCTGCTCATCTTTCAACCCTTATACTGCACGGATCTACACTTGATGGCTGTTGAGCAATATTGTATATGTAGGTGGTTAATTATTCTCTAGTCTCAGAGGGACCTAAAGTCAATAGAGAATGGATTGTGAGGCTTACTGTTTTGGGTATAAATCGCTTATCAGTGGTTGTATTAGACTGGTCTATAAGTGCACAAAAAGAAAATGTGATAATACCAATCAAAACTTGTGAACATCTAGTGTCTGCCAGCTACAGAGGTCTACGGTGGTTATATCTGAAAAACTATAATCATATTTAGTAGTAATCTTGCTCCCATTTTCAAATGGGAAGAATAAGAAACTCAAGAAAAATGTCAAATCAAGAAACAACATCCCCCACCCAATGTAAACAGACAATGGAACAGTCACTGGCAAACCTAGAGGAGAGTCTTCCAAGTGCTACACACATGCAATTGATAAACTTCATTAATGAAAAATGTGAAAATATAAAGAAAGAGATAATGGAGGAAGCCATAGCTGAACAAGAGTAAAGCAAAAACAAGGTGATATGTGAAAAAGAAGAAGCCATAAAGGAGGCCATAATAAAGGTTTTTCAAAGAAAGATGGATGAATTCATTGAATCCACATATAAAAACGTGATCAAACTCCAGCAAATGTCCAAAGAAAATAAAGCTACTGAGCTAACCACTCAAAAGGAAATCAAGGAGATAAAGAAATCCATACATGATCTAAAACAAGAGATGCAAGGCACCAAAAGTGAGCAATTAGAATCAAGGGAGATGAAAAATAAAGTAGGTAGCTTTGATAGCAGATTAGACAATGCAGAGGAGAGAAATTCCGGGGCTGAGGATAATTTAGTTATTATAGAGAAAGAACAGAAAATGAGTCAATCCAAATTTAGGAAATATGAGAGAGCGCTTCAGGAGGTCCAAGATGCGATTAGGAAGCCTAATTTAAGGCAAGTTGGTATTGAGGAGGGCGTGGAGAAAGAGATCAATGGTACTGGAAATATACTTCAGGGAATCATCTCAGAGAATTTCCCAAATATCCAGAAGGGCAGGCCCATCCAGATACGAGAAGCTATTAGAACCCCAAACAGACCTGACCAGAAAAGAACATCCCACCGCCAAATTGTGGTCCGAACTGGATCAATAGAAACGAAAGAAAAGATCCTAAAGGCAGCCAGGGAAAAGGGATCAGTAACCTATAAAGGCAAACCAATCAGAATAACCCCAGATTTCTCAGCAGAGACCATGAAAGCACGAAGTGACTGGAAGCATATATGTCATGCCCTTAAACCAAATAATTACCAACCAATAATACTGTAGCCAGGTAAGCTCTCATTCATAACTGAGGGGACAAGAAAAACATTCCATTCCAGAGAAAAGCTGCAACAATATGTCGAAACAAAACCAACACTACAGAGAATTCTCAAAGATGCTCTATACATAGAAAACCAAAATAAATGCAATATAGGGAAAGAAATGGAACCTAAATAGCATACCATCTAAGGACCACAAGAACTGTCAATACACAAACCCTACTAAAAGCTTTTAAAAATGGTAGGAAGTAATAAATATCTCTCAATCCTAACTCTCAATATCAATGGACTTAACTCTCCAATTAAACGGCATAGGCTGTCTAGTTGGATCAAAAAGCAAAAGCCATCGTTCTGCTGTATTCAAGAGACACATCTTACCCAAAAACAAACATCATTTGAAAGGGAGGGGTTGGAATAAACTCTATCAGTCTAACTGCCCCCATAAACAGGCTGGAGTTGCCATCCTCATATCAGATACAATAGACTTCAAACTAAAATTAGTAAGAAAAGACAAAGAAGGTTACTACATACTACTAAAAGGATCTTTCCTCCTGGAAGACATAACGATCCTAAATATTTACACACCCAATCCCGGAGCTCCAAACTTCATCAAGCAAACTTTACTTACACTGAAACCATACATAGATCGAAATACAGTGATTGTTGGTGAGTTTAACACACCACTCTCACCTATGGACAGATCAACAAGGCAAAAACTCAACAGAGAAACCTTAGAACTTAACAACTATATAGACCAACTAAATCTAACAGACATCTGCAGAATATTCCACCCAGTAACAACACAATATTCGTTTTTCTCAGCAGCACATGGAACATTTTCCAAAATAGACCACATCTTAGGCCATAAAGCAAACCTGGACAGATTCAGAAACACTGAAATTACTCCATGCACACTCTCAGACCATAAAGACATCAAATTGGAGCTGAACACACATCTCCACCAACGAATGCCGTGTAAGTCATGGAGACTGAACAACACATTTTTGAATCAAAAACAATGGGTAATCGAAGAGATCAGAACAGATATCCAACTGTTTATGAAATTTAACAATAAGGACCACACAAATATCAACTCCTTAGGGACACAACTATGGCAGTACTCAGAGGAAAATTTATAGCGCTGAGTGCCTACAACAGCAAGTTGGAAAAATGGCAAACCAACTAGTTAATGTCTCACCTTAACCTCCTGGAAAAAGAGCAACAAACCAAAACTAAACCCATTAGGAGAAAGAAAATTATTAAAATCAAAGCAGAATTAAATGATTTGGAATAAAAAAACTATAGAAAGAATCAACAAAACAAGGAGTTGGTTCTTTGAAAGAATTAACAAAATTGACAAGCCCTTAGCAAATCTTACCAAAAAAAGAAGAGAGCATATCAAAATAAACAAAATCGCAGATGAAAATGGTAATATCACGACAGAAATTACCAAGATCCAGAATATCATGAGGGAACACTTCTCAAACCTTTACGCCAACAAATTTGAGAATCTAGAAGAAATGGATGAATTCCTCGACAATATTAACATACCCACACTGAACCAAGAAGAGCTAACCCAACTCAACATGCATATTTCAAGCTCTGAAATAGAAATGGAAATTAGACAACTTCCACTTAAAAAGAGCCCAGGGCCAGATGGATTCACAGCTGAATTCTACAAGGTCTTCAAAGCAGAGCTCACACCAATACTCCTCAAGCTCTTCAACGAAATTGAAAATGAAGGTTCTTTAGCAAACTGATTCGGTGAAGCCAGCATATCCCTCATCCCCAAACCAGACAGAGGTTCATCAAAGAAAAAGATCTATAGACCCATTTCTTTCATGAACATCAATGCAAAATTTCTCAACAAAATACTGGCCAACCGTCTACAACAACTCATCAAAAAAATTATACACTATGATCAAACTGGATTCATCACAGGAGGCAAAGCTGGTTCAACATACACAAATCAATTAATATAATTCAACACATCAACAGGAGCAGGGATAAAATCACATGATTGTCTCAATAGATGCGGAAAAGGCATTTGACAAGATCCAAAACCCCTTTATGTAAAAAGATGTGGAGAAACTAGGAATCCATGGAACATTTCTCAATGTAATAAAGGCTGTGTATGAGAAACCCACTGCTAGTATTATACTTAATGGTGAAAATCTAAAGCCATTCCCTCTAAAATCAGGAACGAGACAAGGATGCCACCTTCTCCACTCCTTTTTAACATAGTACTAGAATTCCTAGGAAGTGCAATAAGGCAAGAAGCAAGCATAAAGGGGATCCAAGTAGGGAAAGAGGAAATAAAACTATCCCTCTTTGCCGATGACATGATTCTGTATTTAAAGAATCCTATAGACTCTAATCCCAAGCTCCTTGAGCTGATTCAAAGATTTGGAAGGGTAACAGGCCATAAAATGAACCATCACAAATCAACTACCTTACTTTACGCCAACACTGAGAGGAACGAGGCAATAATCAGGAAAGAAATTCCTTTCACAGTAGCCTCAAAGAAAATAAAGTACCTAGCAATTAGCTTAACTAAGAATGTAAAGGACCGTTTAGATGAAAACTTTAAAACCATAAAAAAGGAAATAAAAGCAGAACTAAGGAAATGGAAAAACCTCCCATGCTCCTGGATTGGAAGAATCAACATTGTGAAAAGGACAAGCTTGCCAAGGGCTATCTACAAATTCAATGTAATACCAATCAACATCCCAATGTCATTCTTTAAAGAAATAGAAGAGGCAATTCAAAATTTCATATGGGATAATAAAAGACCCCGTAAAGCAAAAATACTTATTAGCAGAAAGAACAGCGGTGGAGGAATTTCAATTCCAAACTTAAGACTCTCTTACAGAGCTATAATTCTCAAAATAACTTGGTACTGGCACAAGAACAGGCCTGAAGTCCAATGGAGTAGAAATGCGGACCCAGATATTAAACCACAGACCTATGGCCACCTAATCTTTGACCAGGGAGCCAAAAAAATAGAATGGAAGAAAGATAGCCTCTTCAACAAGTTGTGCTGCCAGAACTGGTTAAACACCTGCAGAAAACTAAAGTTGGATCCTTCTTTGTCACCTTGCACTAGAATTAACTCCAAATAGATCAAAGACGTGGAGGTAAAAGCTGACACACTGAAAAGTTTACAGGAAGGAATAGGAGATACACTAGGCCTCCTTGGCACAGGTCGAAGCTTTCTTAATAAGGACCAAGAATCACAACAAATCAGAGAAAGGCTGGATAAGTGGGAATGCATTAAACTGCAGAGCTTTTGTATGGCAACGGATATAGCTAGTAAACTAATCAGGAAACCTACAGAGTGGGAGAAGATCTTCACCAACCAAACAATATGGCTTCAACTCATGGCCAGAGCACTGTCCTAGGGCTTGCTCAAGGATAGCACTTTACTTCCGCCAGCCAACTCCCGGTCCAAATAGGCCACTCTTGAAGCTAGAATTACAGAGATCTGCCATAATACTGGCATGTCGTTATCTAAGTGTATAATTTTTCTTCTATTTTTGATGGCTTTTCCTTAGTGTACATATTTCCTACATATTTTATGGAAAACTTCCTCCCCACTGGGGCCATAAGTTAAGCCTAGTGGAAGAGTTCTTGCCGAGCATGAATGAAGACCCAAGTTCAATTCCTCAGCACAACATAGATAAAAAAAGATAAAAGTGGTGCTGTGGCACATGTGATAGAACTTGCGCCTTAAGAATAAACAAAAACAAAAACAAGGATCGTGCTCAGGTCCTGAGTCTAAGCCCAGTACTGGCAAGAAAAAATTCTGCCCAAAGTAGACATTTAAACTTATTGTACTTTTCAAAAAATGTGTTGTCAAGGTGATATACAAAGAGATTGCTGTTACATATGTAATGAGTACATTTCTTGTAAACAGTTACCCCCTCCCCCTTTTTCTCTTTCCCTTCCACCAAGTCATAAATTTCATTTACAACAAATATATATGTATTTTCATTCCTGAAAAAAATAGTTTAAAATGTGTTCAAATAAATGATGTAGGTTGATATATTTATCAAAATGGATTACTTGAACTCTAAAATAAACATTATAGGTAATTTTTCTCATAAAATTGTAGTAATGCTATAAAAATAATAAAAAAGGAATTTTAGTTATTAATTTCTTATGTTTTACCTTTAACATTATTACACTAAGCATACTGTTTATGGAATTAATACAGACAGCATGAAATATGATTATGTAAAAAAATTAAGTGATTAAAAATAGTAAGGTTGGGGGCCAGTAGTTTGGCTTGGTGGCACACAGCCTGGACTGGCAAAAAAGAAGTAGCGTTAGATAAAAGAGATTTATTTCCAAATGTGTGGAAAATGGTATGATTTCTTGTTTGGCTAGTCCTGGGGCTTGAACTGAGGGACCAGGAACTGTCCTTGGCCACATTTGTTCAAGGGTGGCACTCTGACACCTGAGCCACAGTGCCCCATCTGCTTTTTCTGTGTATGCAGTGCCGAGGAATTGAATCAAGGTCTTCTTGTATACTAGGCGAGCACTCTACAACTAGGCCACATTCAAAGCCAAAGTAGATTTTTGATGCTATTGTGGAGTTTTAATTTTCTTAAATATTTGTACAAAGCACAATGGATATATAAACAGACTTGAACTCACAGAACAGAGTCCCACATAATATTACAGTTACTCTGGCACTTCTCCCGATTGACAAAACACATTTCCAGGCATCTGCTCTGTCCTTAAGCTTTGGTAGCTGACTTGTCTTTCCATGGAGGCCTGGCCTGGATTCCTGGTGATTCCATGCATTTCATAGTTCCCTGTATATCCAGTAAGGTTGTCTTCTGTGGGACCAGACCTGCCTGGTTTTTGGCCCACCCAGGACCTATGTGTCTGAGGTCTCACATTATAAGTGGAAAATAAAACACAGTATAATAAGCACTGAAGAACTGCACACCATAATATTAACAATGAGAGTTTAATAGTTAGCAAAGTAAATACAATGAATACTTGACAAGAATCATGAGAGCAAGATAAAGAGATGTCTTTTTAGGAAGGGGACAGGGAAGCTCTAAATCCAGACTGGCCTCCAAGTTGCCTTCAGACAGTAATTCTACTTCAGAGTCTTCAGAAGGGTCTCCTTCCTCATGAGAAACAGAATGTCCTTCCTGAGTTAAGAGGAGGATGGATTCTGGTTTGTAGAATGGAGATTGAGTCTCTTTTACTGAGATGGATGGGTCTGGATATTCTGTGAGGATGGATTCATTTTCCTCCAATGAATCCAGTATTGAGAGTACACTTGCTGCTTCCCATGGGGACATTTTCCATGAGCACAGCGTGTGCCCCTTCAGCTTGCACAATAAGTGGAGTGTTACTCTGACTCAGATGGACTGACTCTGGGTGGAGTGTGAAAGGAAACGGAAGGAAATCTGGCTGCTCTTTTTCTTCCTCCATAGTATATGCAGGTTCAACTGTGTCACACATGGGGTTCAGAGCAAAAGGTATATCCACAGGACTCTATACCTGTTTGGTAATTTCTACAGAAGGCCCATGCTTTCTGGAGTGCAGTGATGATTCTCAGTCTCCATCAGTCACCAGCTCCATTGGTGGGTTTTTCATCCGGAGTTCAGGATAAGCTCTTCCACGATGACCCAAACCTAAGAATGGAAATAGGTACAGAGTGGACAGAGTGGACTCTGCAAGTTGAAGTGTCACTCAACTTCCATGAGGATCTAATGGAGGAACCTGTAGAACTGGAGTTTGGACTGAACACTGAGGAGGTGTAGGGTCTTTCTAATGAGTGCTTATTCCCGAGTCCTTTCAGAGGACAGACATTACCTGGCTGACACCAGCCATAAAGGGCATTTTGCCAAGCTCTGTAGAAGTAAGGGCCAACCAATATCTAGACCACATGGGCTTCCTACTCACAGGCTCTGAGGCACCCACACCAGGACTTCTACTTTTTCTTGGTCTTACTGGTCGCACATTCCTCCAGCTGGTCAAAAAGTATGTGTTTAGAAGAGCAGGTCCAAAGCCGGCATGTGGAGCCTCATATAGAGCTTGAGTTGTGTCAGGGTGTGGCAGTTCTTGAACTCATAGAAATCACTGGGGTAGAAGTCCATTCACATGGTATAGATGGAACACATGATGCTATGGGCACATTCGGTACAAGGAAAGTGAGAGCCTTCTCTCTCCATCCTGAGCCTTCTACAAAAGCCCCTTTCTTGCAGGACTCTAATGCTGTGGCTGTCCTGCAGAGATGTGCACTTATGTGCTGGGAGGGGTGTAAGAGACACTCGAGAACAGGATGACTTTTACACCCCACTTCCAGAAGCTTCTGAGAGAGGCCTCTATGCATCTGTCCAAAGTAAACGCACCCTAAATTAACTAAGTAAATGCTCTAAATAAATCAATAAGTGAATGCTCTAAATAAAGAACTAAATGCTCATTCCTCTAATCTTAGCCACCCAGCAGGCTGAGCTCTGAAGATCACAGCGGAAAGCCAGTCTAGTCAGTAAAAGTCTAAAGGCACTTGTCTTCAATTAGGCAGCAAAAAGCCAGAACTTGACCTATGACTCAAATGGTACAGTGCTAATTTTTGAACACCAAAGGAATGGCATTTAGACCTGGGTTCAGGTTCAAGTGGCAGCACTGGACCACACACCAAAATGTAAATGCTTTCAGGTTCTAACAGGCAAAGCTATCACAATCACTCCCTGATGGCTCAAAAGTGATTCAGCCCCCAGCTTTTTCCTCTGACTCCAGTATTTCACAGGCCTCCGCCATTAGTACTGACACCTCATTGCTTACTGGGAAATGGGATTTCCTAGGATGTCACCTAGGTGAGGGCTGCAGTTGGGAGCCACTTACTCATGCCTGAAATCCAACTTCTCAGTAAGCACACTGTTGAGACTCCAGTAGCTTGTGAGGGAAATGAAATGGCATGGTGTCCCAGTCATAATAAAGTAGTTTGTGCACTTGTATCATGCTTAGCTCCCCTGTGAAAACCCCAGTGAAACAAACAGGCTCAGAGAGGAGCCAAGTATTCCAAGACTTGGCCAGGAGGGGTGAGCAAACCTGGGTTTGGAGGGGGAACACTCACCTTTTCAAGAGAATTTCCAGCAACTACTACATTGTCCTCCACTATTTGAAATTGTGCAGGAAGTTTCCCACATAAAAGAGATCACCTTTCTGGTAGGCAGGGATCAGCTTTGTCAGCAGCATCTCCAACAGGCCTTCCTCCAGGATCCATAGGTTACAAGGCTCATTCAGAGTCTGAGCTGACTTACCATCACACTATGTTGGCAAAACAGTGGATATTTCAAACGTAGGAATGGGACCACACTTCACACTGAGGAATTGGAATAGAGTAGATTGGAAATGACACACTCTAATCTCAGTAGAGTCACTTGAAACCACACAAGTAGGTTGTAGTGTGTGGGTAGGATGATGGGTTCAAATAGGTTTCCTCTCAATATACCCCATCTGAGTTGCCCTGGAGTTTCCTGGCTTTCTTCCTAGAGAAATGCGTGATATACTGGAATTTTGGCTTGGCACTGATCCAGCATCTACTTCTTCAAGTGAGACATCCATATCTCATGCCTGAGATCCGAGCCTCCTGACCTTTGGCAACAGCACAGCAACATCTTTCTTCCTCCTGAGCCACAGGCCAAGGGAGCTGGCTTGAGCTGGTTGTCACATACAGTGTCTTGGTTACCAGGGTTCCATATTCTGTTCCAATGTGAGGGAGGTAGGGTCACCTTTCAAGGCCCAATGACCAAAGATCCTTGCTCACAGAAGACCTCCCCAAAGACATACTGGAGGCTGAATCTCCCTTCCCACCTCACATATGGATGTAGTAAACAGCACACCTTTTTGTTCAAATCCCAAGTCATTAACTAGGCGTAAGTGCTAGCCTGTTCTCAGGCTCAAGGAGCCTTTCTTAGGTAAGATCCAAACTTAACTGTCACTATTCCCCTTACCCTTCACAAGACATTTTGCTTCACAGTGCCTTCTCAGCTTGAATTTTGCCTCTTGCACATTTTTTTCTAGTCAATGGGACTTGACATCAGAGCCTGACCATTGTTCTTAGGCTTTCTTTAGGCTATAGCTGTCCCACCAAGCCACAGCACCACTTCCAGCGTTTTCTATGTATATGGTACTGCAGAATCAAACCGGAGTCTTTTTGTGTGGTAGCCCAGCACTCTATAAATAGATGAAACACCCAGGCTATCTTGCACATATTTTTCACCTCAATCTACTAGGACTTTGTTAAGTTTCTGTATCCTAATCTATTTTTCTTCCTGATGAATATCTGTGCTGTCATCTGTAAAAATGCAAGTGGGAAAATCACAGAAGCATTGGTGACATAAAAAAAGTCTTACTGACATAGATAAGTGTTCATTCTTTGTAGGAGAAAGGATATTTTGATATGATGATGATGACTATTTATAAATACTTAATCGGGGTTTAGAGTTTGGCCCAGTGGTAGAGTGCTTGCCTAGCATCCATGAAGATCTAGGTTTGAGTCCTTAATATCACACAGATATAAAAATCCATATGGCAATGTGGCTCAAGTGGCAGAGGGCTAGACTTGGGAAAAGCCAAGAGCAGTGCTCAGGCCCTGAGTTCAAGCCCCAGGAATGGCAGAAAAAACAAAAGAAAAGAAAAGAAAAGAAATGTGCTTTTTACAAGTTATTCACTCACAGCATTTGCCTCTGAATTCTTCGCTTCTGCATCTTGTGACTTATCCCTTTCTCTCAATGTAGACAAGGAAAACAGATTTTATTACTTGCTATCCTGTTGTCCAATCTTTGGATATTAATTCAAAATACAATATTGCCTGAGATATTGTGTGTGTGCATGTGTGTGTGTATCTGCCAATGTGTGCATGCACACATGTGTACAGCGTTTAGGGCTTACTCATAGGGCCTGTTTGATGACCCTCAGCATCTTTTCCTCAAAGGTATTTGTCTTTCACTTCTAGCTTATTATAGCTAATTGGAGTTGAGAGATTCACTCAATTTCTTGCCCTGTGCATTGGAACCCAGTGCTGGGTTCTCATATTGTTAATTGTAGCTATAGAGAAGGCTGAGGTCTGGGGATCCTCGTAAGAATCCAGCCCCTGAAAAAAAGTCACTGATAGAAATCTTTATCTTCAGTTAAGCACGAATAAATAAGGCAAAAGTGGAACTGTGGCTCAGTTCCTCTTGTAGCAGCCATGAGAAAATTAGTAATTGGCAGCACCTGGTCCCTGAGAGAAATCCTTAGCACTGGTTCAAAAAAAGAAAGAAAATAATGAAAAAAATTAAAACTTGCTGAGGAATCCATAAGGATAAACGTGCCTGTGAATAATCTTGTCATTTCAGATTCCCTCAAGAGCTTATGTCTCTCTATATTTTTTTCAAGTTTTTTTAAAGATATTTACATATTTTCTATCTTTCTTAAACAGAGATAGCCATCCACAAAACACAAACACAAACTCTCACACAGTATTCCACCCACCCATAAGTGTCTGGCTATGTATATATGTATAGTCATATGTATTGATCTGTCTCTCTATGCTAATATATAAATGCATAAACATATGTATTTAGACAAACAGGAAACATACATAGATAGGTCTCAGGCATTTCCAGATTTTGTGCAAGTCTTCTGAGTGCAACTTACCATTGTATTGTTTGTCAAGATAGAGTCCCTCTAACTTTTGGCCAGCTTCTTGTCCTTTGATACTTTTTTCTGGCAGTCCTGGGTTTTGAACGCTAGGCCTGGATGCTGTCGCTTGAGCTTCTTGCATTCAGTAGTTTATTGCAGATAAGAGTCTCATGGAGTTTCTGTCCTGGGCTGGCTTTGAATTGTGATCCTCAGATCTCAAACTCCTGAGTAGCTAGGATGACAGTCTTGAGCTACCAGTACCTGGTTCCTTTGCCTCTTTTACCCTTTTTTTTGGCCCCACCACAGCCATGGTATCTACCTTCCTATGTTCTCTCCACATGCCCCCAGACAGGGGTCTGACAGATGCTTTCCACCCACTTATTCATGTCCTCCTCTGTATTGGCTGACAGCTAAGACATGCACTCACTTGTCTGGATGCCAAACACAAAGCCATGTGATTGTTTCTCAGTCTGGAACATCCTATCAGATTTATAGCACCACAGAGTCTCAGGTTGATGCTCCTTCTTGGCTTCTTAAATTGTTCTCATATTAATCCTCAACACGTTTGTCATCACTTGTCCAGCTAATTCATGGACTATACCAGCATTCCCTACAAACTTAGATCCCAATACCATGAGGACAGTCAAGGGTGCATTAGGAGTGTGACCTGCAGGTGGATGTGAGCCTGTCTAACTTGGAAGGGATATGTCCACCACAGGAAATGGAATACAAATTTAGAATCTGCTTTCATGAGGTGACAATCTCTGGCAGATGTTCTTATCAAATGTGGCACTGCCTACTTCCAGCTTAAAACATGGGTTGATGACCCAGCATAACAGAGAATGTATTCACCCAGGCCCAACACATAGGCTGGGACCCTGAACTTTCAGGTAGCATTTGGCTTTGAAGGTCATGAGATCTTAGTCTACAAATGATGAGCCCCCTCCCGTGAGGCTTATTAACCATTAAGTGAGGAACACGAATTTTTTCTAGATTCAGCGGCCACAAGTTTGGTTTATATGTGTTTGCCTTTGATCCAAGCAAGAACGATTCTTGAGAGTAAGGACTTACACCTATATCCCTTCAGTTACAACTTCTCACTAAAGTCTCAATTTAGGTATTTGTGGGAATTTTGAAATTTGTTTCTTTCCATTTGAAGTCTTATAAAAATTCCTTTTCTAACACTCCTGTCCCTCAGAACCATGGAAGTCCAGAAAATTCAAAGCTCATTGTCTAGTTAATTTTCTTATATGATTGAAACTTAGTTGTTGTTTTTTTTCCTTCCATTCCTGGGTTTGAACTTAGGACCTAACCACTGTCCTTGGGTTTTCTCAAGACTAGAACCCTACCAATGAATTCATTACTTCTGGCTTTTTCTATGTATGTGGTAATAAGGAATCAAACCTGTGTCTTTGTGCATGCTAGGCAAGCACTCTACCACTAGGCTCAATTTCTGGTGGAAAGCTCTGGTTCTGAATACCAGTCTCTTCCTACCAGCAAAAAGATATTATCCTTATCAGAGAATAATGCCCTGACTTATTCCTTGTTTACTCAATCATTTATAGTCTTAGTTTTAAAGAAATGAAATATCATTCATTCTTTCTTTCTTCCTTTCCTTCCTTACCTCTTTCTTCCCTCTTTCTTCTTTCTTTCTTTCTTTCTTTCTTTCTTTCTTTCTTTCTTTCTTTCTTTCTTTCTTTCTTTCTTTCTTTCTTTCTTGTTTTGCAGTCATGGGACTTGAATTCTAGACCTGGCTGTTCTTCCTGAGCTCTTCAGCTCAAGGCTACTGCCCTATGACTTTAGCCTCAACCCCACTTCTCATTTTCTATTGGTTCATTGGAGAGAAGAGTCTAAGCTGTTTTTGTGATAGGTCAGTCTTTGAACCTTGATCCTCAGATCTCAGCCTCCTAAGTAGCTAGGATTACAGGCATGAGCCACGGGCTCATGGCTTTCTCATTTTATTTTGTTTCACAGTGATTTCTACAGAGAAATCTAACTTTACCTCTACTGCCACATAGAATTCGTCATATCACCCTATGATTCTTGGTGCCGGGGGTTTGGGCTAGCATGCACAAAGACCTGGTTCAGTTCCTTGGTACTACATACAAAGAAAAAGCCAGAAGTGGTGCTATGACTCAAGAAGTAGAGAGCTAGCCTTGAGAAAACCCAAGGACCATGCTCAGGCTCTGAGACCAGGCATAGGATTGGGAAAAGAAAATGATTCTTGATTCATTCACAAAGAATTCCATAGGTTCCACACAGGATTTAGGGTAACTAAGAATATTATTGCTCAGTACATCACAACATGAACTTACCAATGGGGCTCAGGCTCCAACATCAATATGAAGATGGATTCACTCACCTGTGATATTCTTGTCAGAGGAATTTCCTATCCAGAGTTCTGCACAGTGCTCTAGCTTGTCAATTAATACAGGTTTGGGAACACAGGGCCCTGTAAATTAGAAACAGTAGAGAATTATTGCTTATGCTGTGTCATCATTGCTTTAAGTTCGCAGACATCCTACTCACAAGTTATCTATTAAATCTTTTTTCTCATTTCTAATTGGCTCCATGGTTGACTTTTCCCCAGCTCTGGATTCATTTTCTATGGCATACACTTAGCTATCTTGCTCAAGGCTAGAAAAATACCAGTTTGAGTCCCAGCTCCACTTACATTCATAGGTCTTCATGCATGCTAAGCAAGCACTCAACCACAAAGTCAAACTCTTGACACTCCACTAACATTTTTGAGGGGTTACTTGGAGTAATAGAGTTTCATGGCAATTTTTATGCCATTGCTGGCTTCAAATTAGAATTCTTAGATTTCTTCCTCCTGAATATTTTAAGATTACAGGCATGAAACATTGCACCTAGTGCCAGGTTTCCATTATAAACTCACTGTTTAGTGATTTGTAGATCCTATTTCCAATAATGATATATATTCTATTCTGGATGGTTTATCCACTTACAATTACTGTGTAAGTTTGGAATGTCGTCTCCATTAGAGGAAACATAATTTAGAACTGTTTTCAAAGTATCCTGAAGGTATCCTGAAGAATGAGTACAAAATTACCTTAGGTTTTCTTTAGAAAGTAATGATAATTCTCAGGGCCTGGAATCTTTCATTTAAATAGTATTGAAAGTTTGATAAACATTCACGTATCTGCAAAATAACAAGGCACTTGGCCTTGCAAGTGAATTTGACATTTGCTCACCTAAGGACACCAGGTTGCTGTAGGTCTCCAGCATTACATCTCTGTACAGGGTCCTCTGAGCATTGTCCAGATGCTGCCACTCCTTCCAGCTGAAATCCACAGCTACATCATCAAATGACACCAGCTTCTGGAATGCCACATTTTCATCAAGTAATTAGCACTGACTTATAAACACACCATGTCTGGAATTTTATTCTTTTTTTGTTGGAATTGTATTCCTTTACTTAAATGTTTAGACTTACATGAAATATTGACCTGAAAAGCTTAGGGATGGTGCCTAGGCCCAGAGTTCAAGTCCCAAGACCCACAAAAAAATAAAAAGGCCAGCCAGGTGTTGGTGGCTCACGCCTGTCATCCTAGCTTCTCAGGAGACTGAGATCTGAGGACCATGGTTCAAAGCCAGCCTAGCACAAAATTCCATGAGACTCCTTTCCAATTAACCACCATAAAATGTTTAATGGCTTGTGGCATATCATGGTAGAGCAATTGTGGTATCGACAAAAATAAGTCAGGGGAGTAGATTTAGGTTATAAATGGAATTATTCCATTGAAAAGGAACTACATTATATGATGACATATGCTGGTACTCTGAGAATATTGCAAAATCTTAGGGTATCAAGTAGTAATACTGTGAAGTACACCCAGAATGTTAATGTTCTATGGCTGGCATAATAATCACCTGGGGAAGAAACTTTTTTTTCTTTATTTTGGCTGGAGGATTTGTAAGGCTTGAACTCTGGGCCTGGGCACTGTTCCTGAGCTCTTCAACTCAAGGCTATCACCCTACCTATGAAGCCACAGTGCCATTTCCCATATTCTAGTGGTTAACTGTAGATGAGAGTCTCATAGATTTTCTAATGCCCAGGCTGGCTTTGAACCAAATCGTTAGATATCAGCCTGATATCTGAGTAGCTAAGATTACAGGTAGAAGTCACTGCACCTGGCAAGAAATTTATTTCTTGCTGTTTTATACTACAAATTTACTGTATGTTTTACTTTTTCAAAAAGACTGAGGATGACCTTTGTTCAGTATATAATGGGAAGAGGGGTAGGGAGCTGTGAGCAGAAGAACTGAGGGGCCATACTCAGGGTAGGACAATAGCCTTAAACTAAAGAGCTCACTGCCCAAGGTCCAAGCCCCATGACTTTCCCCACTCCCCACAAAAAAAGGGAAAAAAATTGGAGATTGGAGAGGATTTTCTAAAAAGAATATATAGAAATAGTAGTTCAAAATGCAGAAAAAGTTCAATATTAACAGTCATGAGAAAAATTAAAATTACAATGAAATCATTACTTTAAATATGTTAATAGAAATATAGTTTTAAACAAAAAGATCCACATACACACACACAAACACACACACACACACACACACACACACATACAAAAAAAAATTCAAAGTCTAACTATTGCTGGGAAGGTAGTGAGAAGAAGTAGAACTTTGGAATAGTTCTGCAAGGAATATAAAACAATCAAAACTTGCGTAGAGAGTGCTAAAAAAGTACTAAATATGGAATTACATAGAAATATGGTCCAACAATTCTATTTCTAGATTTGTACCTAACGGAAGAGAAAGCAGATACTAGAACAAATATGTGGAGAATCCATTCACAACTATTAATAATAATCAAAATATAGAAATATGCAAAACAATGCATTGAAAAGGAAGAACATTTTACTATATTTTACAGATGAATCTTGATTAGAGTAAACTAAAAATACAGCAGTCATAAAGGAAGAGCTAGGGTATGTTTTCCCTTCCAGCTTACAAGGATCAACAAACCCTTAGAGCCAAAAAGCATGATGGTTCCAGAGAATGGAGTAGAGAGGAACAGGAGTTGAATGTTTAATGATTATACATGGAAGATGAAAATTGCTCTAGATGGGTAGAATGAAGAGAGAACTGTACCCTACACAATGGTTATGTAGCCACACAGGATGGGACACACCTATACTCCCTGATCTTGGGAAACTCAAGAAGGATTTCTAGCCATCCTGGATGCATGGAAAGATCTATCATAAAAACTAATGTGGAGGGGCTGGGAGTTTGGCATAGTTGTAGAGTGCTTGCATGAAGACGAAGGTTCATTTCCGCAGTACCACATACACAGAAAAAACCAGAAGTAGTGCTGTGGCTCAAGTAGAAGATCACTAGGCTTGAGGAAAGCTGAAGGACAGTGCTCAGACCGAGTTCCAGCAAAAGGGCTTGTTTAAAAATAAAACCAGAAAGCTGAGCATGATGGGGTGGTGGATCACTTCTATAATCCTAGCTACTCAGGAGGCTGAGATCTGAGGATCAAGGTTTAAAGCCATCCTGGCACAAAAAGACCTGAGACTCTTATCTCCAATTTACCTTTAGAAAATGGGAAGTGGGGCTTGGCTCCATGGTAAGGTGGTAGCCTGGAGCTGAAGAGCTCAGGGATAGTACCCAGGCTGAGTTCAAGGTCCATGACCCACCAAAAAAAACCCCAAAAGAACAAAAAATAATATGGAAAAATTTGGATTCTGTGAATTTTATCAGGCATATAAATGTTTTTTTTGCTGTTGAAACAACAAATTGTTTGGAAATATTTTAAAAGTTTTTACCTAGAAATGTACACTACAAATGGAATTAATAACAAACACAAAATATGAAAAAGATACAAATTTTCACAATATGGGTATCCTGCTTCCGTATCTTTCACTGACTCCTGTTCAAATGAGTCACATATTCTGAATCATTTCTCCCATTCGATATATGCCACACATGTTAGCTTGTACTGAACTTCTTGGGAAATCAAAAGCAAATACTAAGCAAATGTGTGTTAGATTTTGTCAACAGTGATATTTCAAATATAAATACCTACTCATTGCATTATTTAATATGAATGCTGGAATCTAACTTACACTGGCAGTATCTTCAATCTTTTGAGAATCTTCAAAAGGGTGTGTAAATATTTAGGATCGTTATGTCTTCCTGGAGGAAAGATCCCTTTAGTAGTATGTGGTAACCTTCTTTGTCTTTTCTTACTAATTTTAGTTTGAAGTCTAATGTATCTGATATGAGGATGGCAACTCCAGCCTGTTTATGGGGGCAGTTAGCTTGAAAGAGTTTATTCCAAACTCTCACTTTCAAAAGATGACAGTTTTGGGGTAAGATGTGTCTCTTGAAGACAGCAGAACCATGGCTCTTGCTTTTTGATCCAACTAGACAGCCTATGCCGTTTAATTGGAGAGTTAAGTCCATTGATATTGAGAGTTAGGATTGAGAGATATTTATTAGTTCCTACCATTTTTAAACGCTTTTAGTAGGGCCTGTGTCTTGACAGTTCTTGTGGTCCTTAGATGGTATGCTGTTTAGGTGCCATTTCTTTCCCTATATTGCATTTATTTTGGTTTTCTCTGTATAGAGCACCTTTGAGAATTCCCTGAAGTATATTTCCAATACCATTGACCTCTTTCTCCACGCCCTCCTCAATACCAACTAGCCTTAAATTAGGCTTCCTAATTGTATCTTGGACCTCCTGAAGCGCTCTCTCATATTTCCTAGATTTGGATTGACTCATATTCTGTTCTTTCACTATAATAATTAAATTATCTTCAGCCCCGGAAATTCTCTCCTCTGCATTGTCTAACTGCTATCAAAACTATTTACTTTATTTTTCATCTCCCTTGCTTCTAATTGCTCATTTTTGATGGCTTGCATGTCTTGTTTTAGATCATGTATGGATTTCTTTATCTCCTTGATTTCCTTTTGAGTGGTTAGCTCAGTAGCTTTATTTTTTTGGACATTTGCTGGAGTTTGGTCACGTTTTTATTTGTGGATTCTATGAATTCATCCATCTTTCTTTGAAAAACCTTTATTATGGCCTCCTTTATGGCTTCTTCTTTTTCACTTATCACCTTGTTTATGCTTTCCTCTTGTTCAGCCATGGCTTCCTCCATTATCACTTTCTTTATATTTTCACATTTTCCATTAAGGATGTTTATCAATTGCATTTGTGTAGCACTTGGAAGACTCTCCTCTAGGTTTGCCAGTGACTGTTCCATTGTCTGTTTACAATGGGTGGGGGATGTTGTTTCTGATTTGACATTTTTCTTGAGTTTCTTGTTCTGCCCATTTGACAATGGGAGCAAGATTACTACTAAATACGATTATAATATTTCAGATATAACCAACCTAGACCTCTGTAGCTGGCAGACACTAGATGTTCGCAAGTTTTGATTGGTATTATCACTCTTTCTTTTTGTGCGCTTATAGACCAGTCTAATACAACCACTGATAAGCGATTTATACCCAAAACAATAAGCCTCTCAATCCAGTCTCTATTGTCTTTAAGTCGCTCTGAGCCTAGAGAATAATTAACCACCTACATATACAATATTGCTCAACAGCCATCAAGTGTAGATCCGTGCAGTATAAGGGTTGAAAGACCAACAGAGGTCCAGAGATAGAAGAAAAGAATGAGAGAGGTCAGGGGAGGTACAAGAGGATTAACGTAGGAGTGTAAGAATATTGTAGTAAAGAAGAAAAGGTATAGCATAAGGATAAGTGAAATAAGTTGGTAAGTAGGTAGCATATTTGAGTACAAAGTTTGGAAAGTATTAGAATAAAACTTATGTGTTGCTGCACGACTAGCTCTTAGCCCAACCAGTGGCCTCACAGTGGACCATGGGATGGATCTGTTATTCTTGTCTACGTTGAGGGAAAGGGCTATTTCACTATTCCTTCCTGTAAACTTTTCAATGTGTCAGCTTTTACCTCCAGGTCTTTGATCCATTTGGAGTTAATTCTAGTGCAAGGTGACAAAGAAGGATCCAACTTATTTTTCTGCAGGTGTTTAACCAGTTCTCCCAGCACAACTTGTTGAAGAGGCTATCTTTCTTCCATTCTATTTTTTTGGCTCCCTGGTCAAAGATTAGGTGGCCATAGGTCTGTGGTTTAATATCTGGGTCCGCAGTTCTACTCCATTGGACTTCAGGCCTGTTCTTGTGCCAGTACCAAGCTGTTTTGAGAATTATAGCTCTGTAATAGAGTCTAAAGTTTGGAATTGAAATTCCTCCAGCGCTGTTCTTTCTGCTAAGAAGTGTTTTTGCTATACGGTGTCTTTTATTATTCCATATGAAATTTTGAATTGCCTCTTTTATTTCTTCAAAGATTGACATTGGGATGTTGATTGGTATTACATTCAATTTGTAGATAGCCCTTGGCAAGCTTGTCATTTTCACAATGTTGATTCTTCCAATCCAGGAGCATGGGAGGTCTTTCCATTTCCTTAGTTCTGCTTTAATTTCCTTTTTTATGGTTTTAAAGTTTTCATCTAAACGGTCCTTTACATTCTTAGTTAAGCTAATTCCTAGGTACTTTATTTTCTTTGAAGCTATTGTGAAAGGAGTTTCTTTCCTGATTATTGCCTCGTTCCTCTCAGTGTTGGCGTAAAGTAAGGCAGTTGATTTGTGAGGGTTGATTTTATGGCCTGCTACTCTTCCAAAGCTTTGAATCAGCTCAAGGAACTTGGGAGTAGAGTCTATAGGATTCTTTAAATACAGAATCATGTCATCTGCAAAGAGGGATAGTTTTATTTCCTCTTTCACTACTTGGATCCCCTTTATGCTTGTTTCTTGCCTTATTGCACTGCCTAGGCATTCTAGTACTATGTTAAAAAGGAGTGGAGAGAGTGGGCATCCTTGTCTCGTTCCTGATTTCAGAAGGAATGGCTTTAGATTTTCACCATTAAGTATAATACTAGCAGTGGGTTTCTCATACACAGCCTTTATTACATTGAAAATTGTTCCATGGATTCCTAGTTTCTCCACATCTTTTAACATAAAGGGGTTTTGGATCTTGTCAAATGCCTTTTCCGCATCTATTGAGACAATCATGTGATTTTTATCCCTGCTCCTGTTGATGTGTTGAATTATATTAACTCATTTGTGTATGTTGAACCAGCTTTGCCTCCCTGTGATGAATCCAGTTTTATCACAGTGTATAATTTTTTTGATGAGTTGTTGTAGACGGTTGGCCAGTATTTTGTTGAGAAGTTTTGCATCGATGTTCATCAAAGAAATGGGTCTATAGATCTCTTTCTTTGATGAATCTCTGTCTGGTTTGGGGATGAGGGATATACTGGCTTCACAGAATGAATTTGGTAAAGAACCTTCATTTTCAATTTCGTTGAAGAGCCTGAGGAGTATTGGTGTGAGCTCTGCTTTGAAGACCTTATAGAATTCAGCTGTGAATCCATCTGGCCCTGGGCTCTTTTTAAGTGGAAGTTGTCTAATTTCCATTTCTATTTCAGAGCTTGAAATAGGCCTGTTGAGTTGGATTAGCTCTTCTTGGTTCAGTGTGTGTATGTTAATATTGTCTAGGAATTCATCCATTTCTTCTAGATTCTCAAATTTGTTGGCGTAAAGGTTTGAGAAGTATTCCCTCATGATATTCTGGATCTTGGTAATTTCTGTCGTGATATTACCATTTTCATCTGCGATTTTGTTTTTTTCGATATGCTCTCTTCTTTTTTTGGTAAGATTTGCTAAGGGCTTGTCAATTTTGTTAATTCTTTCAAAGAACCAACTCCTTGTTTTGTTGATTCTTTCTATAGATTTTTTATTCCAAATCATTTAATTCTGCTTTGATTTTAATAATTTGCTTTCTCCTAATGGGTTTAGGGTTGGTTTGTTGCTCTTTTTCCAGGAGGTTAAGGTGAGACATTAACTAGGTGGTTTGCCATTTTTCCAACTTGCTGTTGTAGGCACTCAGCGCTATAAATTTTCCTCTGAGTACTGCCTTTGTTGTGTCCCTAAGGAGTTGATATTTGTGTGGTCCTTATTGTTAAATTTCATAAACACTTGGATATCTGTTCTGATCTCTTCGATTACCCATTGTTTTTGATTCAACAATGTGTGGTTCAGTCTCCATGAGTTACAGGGTTTTCTTTGGTGGAGATGTGTGTTCAGCTCCAATTTGTTGCCTTTATGGTCTGAGAGTGTGCATGGAATAATTTCAGTGTTTCTGAATCTGTCCAGGTTTGCTTTATGGCCTAAGATTTGGTCTATTTTGGAAAATGTTCCATGTGCTGCTGAGAAAAACTTATATTGTGGTGTTACTGGGTGGAATATTCTGCAGATGCCTGTTACATCTAGTCGGTCTATATAGTTGTTCAGTTCTAAGGTTTCTCCTTTGAGTTTTTGCCTTGTTGATCTGTCCATAGGTGAGAGTGGTGTGTTAAACTCACCAACAATCACTGTATTTCGATCTATGTATGGTTTCAGTGTAAGTAAAGTTTGCTTGATGAAGTTTGGAGCTCCGGGATTGGGTGTGTAAATATTTAGGATTGTTATGTCTTCTGGGAGGAAAGATCCCTTTAGTAGTATGTAGTAACCTTCTTTGTCTTTTCTTACTAATTTTAGTTTGAAGTCTATTGTATCTGATATGAGGATGGCAACTCTAGCCTGTTTATGGGGGCAGTTAGCTTGATAGAGTTTATTCCAACCTCTCACTTTCAAAAGATCATTGTTTTTGGGTAAGAAGTGTCTCTTGAAGTCAGCAGAACGATGGCTCTTGCTTTTTGATCCAACTAGACAACCTATGCCGTTTAATTGGAGAGTTAAGTCCATTGATATTGAGAGTTAGGATTGAGAGATATTTATTAGTTCCTACCATTTTTAAAAGCTTTTAGTAGGGCCTGTGTCTTGACAGTTCTTGTGGTCCTTAGATGGTATGCTGTTTAGGTGCCATTTCTTTCCCTATATTGCATTTATTTTGGTTTTCTATGTATAGAGCATCGTTGAGAATTCTCTGTAGTGTTGGTTTTGTTTCGACATATTGTTGCAGCTTTTCCCTGGAATGGAATGTTTTTATTTTTCCCTCAGTTATGAATGAGAGCTTAGCTGGCTACAGTATTCTTGGTTGGTAGTTATGTGATTTAAGGGCATGACATATATGCTTCCAGTCACTTCGTGCTTGCATGGTCTCTGCTGAGAAATCTGGGGTTATTCTGATTGGTTTGCATTTGTAGGTTACTGATCCCTTTTCCCTGGCTACATTTAGGATCTTTCCTTTCGTTTCTATTGATCCAGTTCGGATCACAATGTGGCGGTGGGATGTTCTTTTCTGGTCAGGTCTGTTTGGGGTTCTAAAAGCTTCTCGTATCTGGATGGGCCTGCCCTTCTGGATATTTGGGAAATTCTCTGAGATGATTCCCTGAAGTATATTTCCAATACCATTGACCTCTTTCTCCACGCCCTCCTCCATACCAACTAGCCTTAAATTAGGCTTCCTAATTGTATCTTGGAACTCCTGAAGCGCTCTCTCATATTTCCTAGATTTGGATTGACTCATTTTCTGTTCTTTATAATACCTAAATTATGTTCAGCTACGGAAATTCTCTCCTCTGCAATGTCTAACCTGCTATCAAAGCTATCTACTTTATTTTTCATCTCCCTTGCTTCTAATTGCTCACTTTTGATGCCTTGCATCCCTTGTTTTAGATCATGTATGGATTTCTTTATCTCCTTGATTTCCTTTGAGTGGAGGGAGTGGGCATCCTGAATGCTACCCCCTAGCACTTTAATGCAAAGCTTTGGGCTGTGGCATTTTAAGCACAGTTCAACGCTCTGTTTTTTGCTGGTTAATTAGAGGTAAAAATCTTATGGAATTTATTGCGTGGCTGATTTTGAACTGGAATCCTCAGTTCTCAGCTTATCTTGAGTAGCTAGGATTACAGTACTTTTACAACATGTATGCTCATACACATTGCTTCTGATCCAAACACTCATTGTTCAATTTAACTAACAAGATGTGAGGATAGATGATTGACTGTAATTTACTAGATGGGCTTCTAGTCAGTATATATTTCCACTTCCACTCTGAAGCCAGGGAAATGTTTCTGGTACATGTTTCAACTATCTCCCAAAGAGGAAATAATATGTGAGTACATTTGGTAGTATTTCAGATAGGAGATGGACTTTGGTGTTTGGAACCTGTTGGGCAGAGTGTATCAGCTGGGCTGTGATAACAGAGATGATGTTACAGACAGTAATATCTTCATCCCAGTTAGACTTAATCCAGATCCTTGGATTTCAGGCCTTGAGTAGATAGAATTACAAGTGTGAGCTGCCACCACCACCTGGTTCATTTTGGAAACCTTAATTGCTTCTCATTTGTTCCTTTCCTTTTTTGGAAGATTGATCTAAGCTGGCTGATTGTGCATCACAATGAAGTGATTGGCCTCAGGAATTGCAAATATTTGTTTCATCAGCACGGAATGAATGAAGTTGATCTAAACCCAATAGTATTTTCCTTCTGATAAATAGGGAACTTACTTATATCATTTTTCCTTGCCTTTGCTTTCCCAAAGCAAGCAACATGTTTCTTAAAAACTATACTTCATGAGAATATTATAATTAGAAGCTATCTTCTGCACACTTCAGAATAGTCCTTGCATTTATAAACTTATATTACAATATTAGGTAGAAGAATGGTGACTGTTAGTTTCATAATTATTTCATATGTTTTACTCTTTAAGGCTCATTAAGTCAAGAAGGGATTAAATACATTTATATAATAGTAGAACATAGCTCCTGCTGATTTGATGTGTGTGCAGATGATACACAGATTTATTAGGATTACTCAAAAGTTTTCTTCAAATTTTCAGTAGTAGACTGCTATGCTAACGGGAAGGTGATAGTAATGATGCTGAAATTCTATGAATCAGCTATGAAGCAGAATTTCAGGGGAGAGTATTTGCTAGGGACTTAATTTCTAAGACGCATATCAAGAATATTGTACTATAACACCAAATGATGGAGGACTCAGCGTCACATTTTGTTGTTTTATGCAAGTCCTGGGACTTGAACCCAGGGCCTGGGAACTGTCCTTAAAAGTTTTTTTTTGCTTCAGGCTAGTGTTCTACCACTTTATCCACAGCTCCACTTCCAGATTTTTGGTAATGAACTGTAAATCAGAATATCATGCAATTTGTTTAGGCTGGATTCAAACCTGATTCTGTGTAGATAGGATTCCAAGTGTGAGCGCACAGAGCCTGGCTAGTATCATTTATCATTCAAGTCATGGGACTGCAATTCTGCACCTGGGTCTTGTCACTTAGCTTTTCAGCTCAAGACTACTGCCCTATCCCTTGAGCCATAGGGCCACTTCTGGGTTTCTGGTGGTTAATTGGAGATAAGAGTCACATGGACTTCAGTGCCCAGGCTGACTTTGAACTGCTATCCTTGGATCCCAGCCTCTTGAGTAGCTACATTTACAAGTGTGAGCCACCATACCCGGCTAAATTATTTTTTAAGTTAATTTATTTTGTTAAGTCAATATATAGTTGGCATACGGTTACATAAGTAATGAACCTATTTCTTAAGAAAATTGTTATCCCCTCCCTCATTTTTCTCTGTTTTCCTACCCTCAGCCCCCTCTCCACCCAGATTGTTCAGTTCATTTCCGTTTAGTGTCTTCCAAGTATCACTGTTCAATTGGTTCACCCTTTTTCATTTGTTTTTTTTTTTTTACCATTTTATTATACCCTCTCCCTTCCAAATCACATAAACCTATGTACAAGACACAGGGTACCCGAATTCAACACAGTGACTACAGAGAATAAAACTAAAGGGAAAAAGAAGAAAAGAGGTAAAAAGCAAAGAAAATGAAAGAACATCATACAGTACCTTAGAAGCAACAACACTGAAAAAACAAAACATAAAACTTGGGCTGAAAATGAAGCTTGCCTAGCATGTATGAAACCCTGGATTCCATTCCTCAGCACCACATAAACAAAAAACTGGAAGTGCCACTGTGACTCAGATGGTAGATTTCTAACGTTCAGCACAGAGTGTCTCCAAGTGACAAAAATCTGTCACATTTAAGTCAGGCTTCAAAACTTTGCTAGGAACCAGTTACGTGATTTGGAAGAAAGTCCAATTTTCAAAGAATCACTAGTCAGGCGCTGGAGGGTCATAATTGTCATTCTACTAGCCAGGGAGAAGGTGATTCAAAGCCTTTGCAAGCAAAAAAAATGAAAACAAAAAAAAAAACTGTAAGATCCTACTCTCCACTTATCCACCCAAAAACTAAGTGGAGTTGTGGCTAAAACTGGTACAGCATTAGTCTTGAGGAAAAAGAACTAAGAGACCTTGCCCAGGTCCAAAGTTCAACCTCCCCACCAAGAAACAAAAAAAAAGGAGTCCAGATACCTTAGTTTAAAAAGTATATCTGGATATCTTAGTAGATTTTTCTGATCTTTCCTCATTCATCTGATGGAACCACATAATCTTGATCCTGATCTGACTAAGAGCCTGCATTGTGCTTAATAAATTCATTCCACCTATTCCAGTAGAATCTGGACAGCTAACAGCCACTTACCAATGCTTTATTCTACGTTTAGGCCAGTATGTCTTCATACCATCTACACAGTCAGCTATATCATCTTTCCAGAAGTATCATTGAGTGTAGAACACTCAGAACTAAAATAATTGCATAAAGATGTAATAAAACCCCTTGATTCATTAAGAAAATTTCTGTACCACTTAGAGCAAGTACATTAGTGGTATTTACCTCTAGCCTCTTTTTTAAAAAATTTATTAACATTGAATTTTACATAATATTTCAAATGTCATGTTTAACCAACAAGTATTCAAGAAGGGAATCGCTATACAATCACTGGCACATAGATTTTAGAATATAGTAAAAATTAAGCTGAGTCTTTGTATGTCATAGATACAGATTAATCTATAATAAAACACATGTCTATAGAGTGTATAGTCTATCCTAGATTTTTATGTCTATGTAGTTATGTTTATATCTCCAAAATTATGTCCAGAACTTTGGGTATCAACTATTCAATCATCGCTCTACTACTGTTTGAAACTAATATCCATATATTAAGGATATCATGTACCTTTTGTTCCTTGGTCTTGACTTATCTCACTCAACAGGATTCACTCTAATTTCATCCACTACCCCAAAAATGCCATTATTATTTTTTTCTGTGCAGATCTTCTTTTTACGTATTTATATTTATTGTAATTTATAGAAGGGTTACATTATATTCACCAGATAGAAGGTGCATTACTTCTCAAACTTTGATACCCCATGTAATGATATGGTCCCCATTTCCCTTCCCCTACCCCCACTCATGTTCATTTCCCCCCTTCCCTATCCAATTTCAAATAACCAATTAGGCACATATGAAATATATCAGAAAACAAGGTGAAATATTGTAACAATATGATATAACCAAGGGATAGCAAAAGAGATAAGAGATCACATAGTTCATTAAGGACAACAATCACTCATTATATGAGTTTTGTTTCTTTATCTTGGAGGTCCTTACATTTAGTGTCATACTATTTGTCACGATGTCTCTAGATTTTGTTCTATTGTAAATCTCTGGTAGCAGAGCCCAAGGTTTCTACTGAATTTGACAAATGAGGGAGACTCTTGGGCCTATGTTCCTTTGAGTTTGGCTTACTTCACTTAATATGATTTTTTTCCTTTTCATCCACTTCCCCGAGAATGCCATTATTTTATCTTGTCGGTTGGCTATGTATCATTCCATTGTGTGTGTGTGCGTTTGTGTGTGTGTGTGTGTGTGTGTGTGTGTGTATGTGTGTGTGTGTGTGTGTGTGCGTGCGTGTGTCACATTTTTGTAGTAGGGCATCTGGTTGTTTCCATCATCCAGCCTCATTTTCTACAGATATTTTTATAGTCTCTTTTTTATTTTCAGGGTAATGTATAGAGGGGTTACGATTACATTTACAGGTAGTGGACTGCATTACTTCTCACACATTTATTCCACTCCACATGTTTTTGTCCCCAGTTCCCTCTCCCCTCCCCTTCCCAATCATCTTGTTTCCCCCTTCCCTTTCCTATTTGACATAAACAAATAAACATATATACAATATGCCAGGAAAAAATCAGATACAGTAACAATCTGACATTAACCAAAGGGCAAAATAAGAGATGAGAAATAACATAGTAGATTAAGGACAAAAATCACACAAGATTAAGAGCAACGATGACACAAGATATAGCTCTTGTTCCCATATCCTAGAGATCCTTTCATTTAGTCTCATCCTATATAACCTTATATACCTAGGTTTTTGAGTTATTGTAATCCTCTGCTAGGAGAGTCCTAGATGTGAACTAATTATTACAAATGAGGGAAACCATTGAGCTTATTTTTCTTTGGGTCTGGCTGCTTCACTTAATATGTATTTTTCCAAGTCTTTCCATTTCCTTACAAATGGGGCGATGTCATTCCTTCTGATGGCAGCATAGCATTCCATTGTGTATAAGTACCACATCTTCTTGACTCAGTCATCTACTGAGTGGCATCTGGGTTGGTTTCATATCTTTGCTATGGTAAATAGTGCTGCAATGAGCATCATTGTGGTAGTGGCTTTAGTATGTCCTTTTTTCTGGACACTTGGGTAGATGCCAAGTAGTGGATTTGCTGGATCATAGGGGAGCTCTATGCTCAGTCTTTTGAGGAACCACCACACTGCTTTCCCTAGTGGTTGAACGAGTTTACACTCACACCAACAGTGTAGGTGTGATCCCACCTGGTCACTTCCCCACCAGTATCTCTTATTAGATTTTTTGATAATGGCCATTCTGACTGGAGTCAGGTGGAATCTCAAAGTTGTTTTGATTTTCATTTCCCTTATTGCTAGAGATATGGAGCATTTCTTCATGTGTCTAAAGCCCATTTTAATTTTTTCTTCAGAGAATACTCTTTTAAGTCTTTAGCCCACCTTTTAATAGGATGGATGTTTCTTTGAAGATTTGTTTGGGAGAGATTCATTTTTTTCAGCTATAGATATATTTTAGATAACTACATACATTTTTGTAGAAAAAAGAATGGAAGCCATCATGCTGGCTCACAACTTAATTTCAGCTACTTAGGAGGCTCAGGGTTTAGGATCACAGGTGAAAGCCAACCAGGGCCCTACAGTGTGTGAGATCAAACTCTGTGAACATACAATGACTGTAAGAGGAATCTCACTGCCTGGGAATGTAGCCTAATGGTAGAGTGCTCACCTAGAATGCATGAAGACCTAGGTTCTATTCACCGGTACCGCATATTCAGAAAAAAGCTAGAAGTGGCGCTGTGTTTCAAGAGGCAGAGCACTCACCTTGGGCAAGCGAGTCCAATGAAAATGTCTAGGCACTGAGTCCAAGCCCTAGGACTGGCAAAAAGAAAAAAAAGAGCAATCTTACTTAAGTAACAAGGAATGTACCCTATATTTATACAGAGTGAAAAATTCATTAAGAAATTAGAAAATATGTATAAAGTGCATAATTTCTTTTGTGTGTTGGCACTGGGTCTTCAACTGAGTGCTTCAGCTCTATCCCTGACCTTTTCTGCTCAAGTCTAGCACTCTACCAATGCAGCCCCAAATCAACTATCTTCAACTGAGATATAAGCGATGAATATTTCAGGGTGCTTCATGAAAAACATTTTTATAAATTGAAACTTTCAACACAGTCTTGTTTTAGTATGAATGTTGAGATGGGAAGAGACAGAAAAAGTGAAATGTTTCCTGATCCCCATAGAGAAGAGACTCAGCGGAACCACTGTGGTCTGCAGGCTTCTTTGTGAGTTTTGTTTGCTTGTTTGATTTTTGTCAATTGTGGGGCTTGAACGCTGGGCCTGGGCACTGTCCCTGAGCTCTTCAGCTCAAGGCTAGTGCTTTAATCTGTGAGCCACAGTGCCACTTCTGGTTTTTCTGGCAGTTAACTGGGTGCTTGGCTGGCTTTAAACTTTGATTCTCAGATCTTAGCCTCCTGAGTAGCTAAGATTACAGGTGTGAGGTACCATCACCAGGCTGCTGCTCTGTTACTATGCAGGTTCTGGATCAAGAACTTCAAGTTCTTACTTCAATTTTTTCTTCTCTTGCCTGATACTCTGCCATTTGAATGAAGCCCAAGTAGCTGGTCTTCGTTGGTTAATGAGAGATATTATGATTTTCTAATATTCAGAGCAATGATTATAAAACCCAGCATTTTACTTACTTGAATAAATTAAGAGACAGGACCTAGTGAGATGGAAAACAAAATTTTTTTTCAAGTTGCTATCCTGTTCTAATGCATAAGTCTGGCTATTTTGCTTACACACAAATATGTATTTTACCAATTTCTACTCTATTTTTGCTTAGCTTAAAACCACCACTGCCATTTCATAGATTTTGTTGTTGTTGTTTGTGGTGCTTGAACTCTGTGCATGGGCTGTTCCTCAGATCTTCAGTTCAATGCCAGTGCTCTACTACTTTTGATTTGGCCAGTCCTGGGCTTGAACTCAGGGACTGAGCACTGTCCTTATATTTTCTCAAGGCTAGGGCTCTACCACTTCAGCCTCAGCACCACTTCCAGCATTTTTCTATGTATGTGATATTGAGGAATTGAACCCAGGTCTTCGTGCATGCTAGGCAAGCACTCTACCACTAGGCCAAACTCCCAGCCCAAAATTATTCATCATTACTATTAGCTATCTTCTTTTTTTAATTTTGATTCGTCATGTTGCTTGGACTTTGGGCCTGGACTGTCCCTGACCTCTTCAGCTCAAGACTAGCGCTCTTCCTCTACAGCTCCATTTTTGTTTTCTGGTAGTTAATTGGTGATGTAAGTCTCACAAACATATGTGTCCAGGCTGGCTTTGGGCTTTGAACCAAGATCCTCCAATCACAGCCTCCATAGTAGGTAGAATTACACGCTTCAGCCAGCAGTGCCTGACTGTTTGATGTCTCTGTCTCTGTCTCTCTGTCTGTCTGTCTCTGTCTGTCTGCCTGTCTGTCTGTCTGCCTGTCTGTCTCTCTGTCTCTCTCTTTCCCTCTCTCTCTCTCTCTCTCTCTCTCTCTCTCTCTCTCTCTCTCTCTCTCTCTCTCTCTCTCTCTCTCTCTTTTGGTTGTAAGACTTTAATTGTGCACCTGGGCAGTGTCCCTGGGCTCTTCAGCTCAAGGCTACAACCTTAAACACCTTGAGCCACAGTGTCACTTCTGGTTTTCTGGTGCTTAAGTGGAAGTAACAGTTTCATGGACTTTAGTGTCTGGCCTGGCTTTGAACTGTGATCCTCAGAACCCAACCTTCTGAGATCATTTCCAGCTTTTTTTTGGTGTAAGTGGTACAGAGTAATTGAGCACAGGGCTTTGTGCATACTAGGCAAGCAAACTACCACTAGTGTGCACTCCAGCCTTAGATAAGGGCTTTCTTTTTCTTTTTCTTTTTTTCACTCATGGGGCTTGAACTCTGGGCCTGGATGTTTACCTTAAGCTCTTCAGCTCAAGGCAAGAGCTCTACCACTTGAGGCACATTGTCATTTTGAATTTTCTGGATTATTTGGAAATAAGATTCTCACATATTTTTATGCCTGGGCCGTCTTTGAACCTCGATCCTCCAGGGTAGCTAGGATTACCAGAGTGAGCCAACAGTCGCGGGCATTAAATTATTATTTTTTGCATGTCCTATGGCTTCAACTCATGGCCAGAGCACTATCCTAGGGCTTGCTCAAGGATAGCACTGTAATTCAGCCAGCCAACTCCCGGTCCAAATAGGCCACTCTTGAAGCTAGAATTACAGAGATCGGCCATAATACTGGCATGTTGTTATCTAAGTATATATTTTTTCTTCTATTTTTGATGGCTTTTCCTTAGTGTACATATTTCCTACATATTTTATGGAAAACTTCCTCCCCACTGGGGCCATAAGTTAAGCCTAGTGGAAGCGTTCTTGCCGAGCATGAATGAAGACCCAAGTTCAATTCCTCAGCACAACATTAATAAAAAAGATAAAAGTGGTGCTGTGGCACATGTGATAGAACTTGCGCCTTAAGAATAAACAAAAACAAAAACAAGGATCGTGCTCAGGTCCTGAGTCTAAGCCCAGTACTGGCAAAAAAAAAATTCTGCCCAAAATAGACATTTAAACTTATTGTACTTTTCAAAAAATTTGTTGTTCAAGGTGATATACAAAGAGATTTCTGTTACATATGTAATGAGTACATTTCTTGTAAACACTGTTACCCCCTCCCCCGTTTTCTCTTTCCCTTCCCCCCAAGTCATAAATTTCATTTACAACAAATATATATGTATTTTCATTCCTGAAAAAAATAGTTTAAAATGTGTTCAAATAAATGATGTAGGTTGATATATTTATCAAAATGGATTACTTGAACTCTAAAATAAACATTCTAAGTAATTTTTCTCATAAAATTGTAGTAATGCTATAAAAATAATAAAAAAGGAATTTTAGTTATTAATTTCTTATGTTTTACCTTTAACATTATTACACTAAGCATACTGTTTATGGTATTAATACAGACAGCATGAAATATGATTATGTAAAAAAATTAAATGATTAAAAATAGTAAGGTTGGGGGCCAGTAGTTTGGCTTGGTGGCACACAGCCTGGACTGGCAAAAAAGAAGTAGCGTTAGATAAAACAGATTTATTTCCAAATGTGTGGAAAATGGTATGATTTTTTGTTTGGCTAGTCCTGCGCCTGAACTGAGGGACCAGGAACTGTCCTTGGCCACATTTGTTCAAGGGTGGCACTCTTACACCTGAGCAACAGTGCCCCATCTGCTTTTTCTGTGTATGCAGTGTCGAAGAATTGAATCAAGGTCTTCTTGTATACTAGGCGAGCACTCTACAACTAGGCAACATTAAAAGCCAAAGTAGATTTTTGATGCTATTGTGGAGTTTTAATTTTCTTAAATATTTGTACAAAGCACAATGGATATATAAACAGACTTGAACTCACAGAACAGAGTCCCACATAATATTACAGTTACTCTGGCACTTCTCCCGATTGACAAAACACATTTCCAGGCATCTGCTCTGTCCTTAAGCTTTGGTAGCTGACTTGTCTTTCCATGGAGGCCTGGCCTGGATTCCTGGTGATTCCATGCATTTCATAGTTCCCTGTATATCCAGTAAGGTTGTCTTCTATGGGACCAGACCTGTCTGGTTTTTGGCCCATCCAGGACCTATGTGTCTGAGGTCTCACATTCTAAGTGGAAAATAAAACACAGTATAATAAGCACTGAAGAACTGCACACCATAATATTAACAATGAGAGTTTAATAGTTAGCAAAGTAAATACAATGAATACTTGACAAGAATCATGAGAGCAAGATAAAGAGATGTCTTTTTAGGAAGGGGACAGGGAAGCTCTAAATCCAGACTGGCCTCCAAGTTGCCTTCAGACAGTAATTCTACTTCAGAGTCCTCAGAAGGGTCTCCTTCCTCATGAGAAACAGAATGTCCTTCCTGAGTTAAGAGGGGGCTGGATTCTGGTTTGTCGAATGGAGATTGAGTCTCTTTTAGTGAGATGGATGGGTCTGGATATTCTGTGAGGATGGATTCATTTTCCTCCAATGAATCCAGTATTGAGAGTACACTTGCTGCTTCCCATGGGGACATTTTCCATGAGCCCAGCGTGTGCCCCTTCAGCTTGCACAATAAGTGGAGTGTTCTCTGACTCAGATGGACTGACTCTGGGTGGAGTGTGAAAGGAAACGGAAGGAAATCTGGCTGCTCTTTTTCTTCCTCCATAGTATCTGCAGGTTCAACTGTGTCACACATGGGGTTCAGAGCAAAAGGTATATCCATAGGACTCTAAACCTGTTTGGTAATTTCTACAGAAGGCCCATGCTTTCTGGAGTGCAGTGATGATTCTCAGTCTCCATCAGTCACCAGCTCCATTGGTGGGTTTTTCATCCGGAGTTCAGGATAAGCTCTTCCACGATGACCCAAACCTAAGAATGGAAATAGGTACAGAGTGGACAGAGTGGACTCTGCAAGTTGAAGTGTCACTCAACTTCCATGAGGATCTAATGGAGGAACCTGTAGAACTGGAGTTTGGACTGAACACTGAGGAGGTGTAGGGTCTTTCTAATGAGTGCTTATTCCCGAGTCCTTTCAGAGGACAGACATTACCTGGCTGACACCAGCCATAAAGGGCATTTTGCCAAGCTCTGTAGAAGTAAGGGCCAACCAATATCTAGACCACATGGGCTTCCTACTCACAGGCTCTGAGGCACCCACACCAGGACTTCTACTTTTTCTTGGTCTTACTGGTCGCACATTCCTCCAGCTGGTCAAAAACTATGTGTTTAGAAGATCAGGTCCAAAGCCGGCATGTGGAGCCTCATATAGAGCTTGAGTTGTGTCAGGGTGTGGCAGTTCTTGAAATCGTAGAAATCACTCGGGTAGAAGTCCATTCACATCGTATAGATGGAACACATGATGCTATGGGCACATTGGGTATGGGACCACTCTTCACACTGAGGAATTGGAATAGAGTAGATTGGAAATGACACACTCTAATCTCAGTAGAGTCACTTGAAAGCACACAAGAAGGTTGTAGTTTGTGGGCAGGATGATGGGTTCAAATAGGTTTCCTCTCAATATACCTCATCTGAGTTGCCCTGGAGTTTCCTGGCTTTCTTCCTAGAGAAATGCCTGATATACTGGAATTTTGTCTTGGCCCTGATCCACCATCTACTTCTTCAAGTGAGACATCCATATCTCTCATGCCTGAGATCCGAGCCTTCTGACCTTTGGCAACAGCACAGCAACATCTTTCTTCCTCCTGAGCCACAGGCCTTGGCCTGTGGAGCTGACTTGAGCTGGTTGTCACATACAGTGGCTTGTTTACCAGGGTTCCATATTCTATTCCATTGTGAGGGAGGTAGGGTCACCTTTCAAGGCCCAATGACCAAAGCTCCTTGCTCACAGAAGACCTCCCCAAAGACATACTGGAGGCTGAATCTCCCTTCCCACCTCACATATGGATGTAGTAAACAGCATACATTTTTGTTCAAATCCCAAGTCATTAACTAGGCGTAAGTGCTAGCCTGGTCTCAGGCTCAAGGAGCCTTTCTTAGGTAAGATCCAAACTTAACTGTCACTATTCCCCTTACACTTCACAAGACATTTTGCTTCACAGTGCCTTCTCAGCTTGCATTTTGCCTCTTGCACATTTTTTTTGCTAGTCCTGGGACTTGACCTCAGAGCCTGACCATTGTTCTTAGGCTTTCTTTAGGCTATAGCTGTCCCACCAAGCCACAGCACCACTTCCAGCGTTTTCTATGTATATGGTACTGCAGAATCAAATCGGACTCTTTTTGTGTGGTAGCCAAGTACTCTACAAATAGATGAAAGACCCAGGCCATCTTGCACATATTTTTCACTTCAATCTACTAGGACGTTGTTAGGTTTCTGTATCGTAATCTATTTTTCTTCCTGATGAATATCTGTGCTGTCATCTGTAAAAATGCAAGTGGGAAAATCACAGAAGCATTGGTGACATAAAAAAAGTCTTACAGACATAGATAAGTGTTCATTCTTTGTAGGAGAAAGGATATTTTGATATGATGATGATGACTATTTATAAATACTTAATCGGGGTTTAGAGTTTGGCCCAGTGGTAGAGTGCTTGCCTAGCATCCATGAAGATCTAGGTTTGAGTCCTTAATATCACACAGATATAAAAATCCATATGGCAATGTGGCTCAAGTGGCAGAGGGCTAGACTTGGGAAAAGCCAAGAGCAGTGCTCAGGCCCTGAGTTCAAGCCCCAGGAATGGCAGAAAAAACAAAAGAAAAGAAAAGAAAAGAAATGTGCTTTTTACAAGTTATTCACTCACAGCATTTGCCTCTGAATTCTTCGCTTCTGCATCTTGTGACTTATCCCTTTCCCTCAATGTAGACAAGAAAAACAGATTTTATTACTTGCTATCCTGTTGTCCAATCTTTGGATATTAATTCAAAATACAATATTGCCTGAGATATTGTGTGTGTGCATGTGTGTGTGTATCTGCCAATGTGTGCATGCACACATGTGTACAGGGTTTAGGGCTTACTCATAGGGCCTGTGTGATAACCCTCAGCATCTTTTCCTGAAAGGTATTGGTCTTTCACTTCTAGCTTATTATAGCTAATTGGAGTTGAGAGATTCACTCAATTTCTTGCCCTGTGCATTGGAACCCAGTGCTCGGTTCTCATATTGTTAATTGTAGCTATAGAGAAGCCTGAGGTCTGGGGACCCTCGTTAGAATCCAGCCCCTGAAAGAAAGTCACTGATAGAAATCTTTATCTTCAGTTAAGCACGAATAAATAAGGCAAAAGTGGAACTGTGGCTCAGTTCCTCTTGTAGCAGCCATGAGAAAATTAGTAATTGGCAGCACCTGGTCCCTGAGAGAAATCCTTAGCACTGGTTCAAAAAAAGAAAGAAAATAATGAAAAAAATTAAAACTTGCTGAGGAATCCATAAGGATAAACGTGCCTGTGAATAATCTTGTCATTTCAGATTCCCTCAAGAGCTTATGTCTCTCTATATTTTTTTCAAGTTTTTTTTAAAGATCTTTACATATTTTCTATCTTTCGTAAACAGAGATAGCCATCCACAAAACACAAACACAAACTCTCACACAGTATACCACCCACCCATAAGTGTCTGGCTATGTATATATGTATAGTCATATGTATTGATCTCTCTCTATACTAATATATAAATGCATAAATATATGTATTTAGACAAACAGGAAACATACATAGATAGGTCTCAGGCATTTCCAGATTTTGTGCAAGTCTTCTGAGTACAACTTACCATTGTATTGTTTGTCAAGATAGAGTCCCTCTAACTTTTGGCCAGCTTCTTGTCCTTTGATACTTTTTTCTGGCAGTCCTGGGTTTTGAACGCTAGGCCTGGATGCTGTCACTGAGCTTGAGCTTCTTGCATTCAGTAGTTTATTGCAGATAAGAGTCTCATGGAGTTTCTGTCCTGGGCTGGCTTTGAATTGTGATCCTCAGATCTCAAACTCCTGAGTAGCTAGGATGACAGTCTTGAGCTACCAGTACCTGGTTCCTTTGCCTCTTTTACCCTTTTTTTGGCCTCACCACAGCCATGGTATCTACCTTCCTATGTTCTCTCAACCTGCCTCCAGACAGGGGTCTGACAGATGCTTTCCACCCACTTATTCATGTCCTCCTCTGTATTGGCTGACAGCTAAGACATGCAGTCACTTGTCTGGATGCCAAACACAAAGCCATGTGATTGTTTCTCAGTCTGGAACATCTTATCAGATTTATAGCACCACAGAGGGTCAGGTTGATGCTCCTCCAGGGCTTCTTAAATTCTTCTCATATTAATCCACAACACGTTTGTCATCACTTGTTCAGCTAATTCATGGACTAAACCAGCATTCCCTACAAACTTAGATCCCAATACCATGAGGACACTCAAGGGTGCATTAGCAGTGTGACCTGCAGGTGGATGTGAGCCTATCTAAGTTGGAGGGGATTTCTCCAACACAGGAAATGGAATACAAATTTAGAATCTGCTTTCATGAGGTGACAATCTCTGGCAGATGTTCTTATCAAATGTGGCACTGCCTACTTCCAGCTTAAAACATGGGTTGATGACCCAGCATAACAGTGAATGTATTCACCCCGGCCCAACACATAGGCTGGGACCCTGAACTTTCAGGTAGCATTTGGCTTTGCAGGTCATGAGATCTTAGTCTACAAATGATGAGCCCCCTCCCGTGAGGCATAGCAAACGGAGCCAAAGTGCAACCCAGTTAAGCACCAGATCAAGCTTCCCTTCTTCAGTAGGGTATGGTTTGAAAACTGTGCATAGCTTCTGTTTGAAGCCAGTCCAGAAAGGAAAGTCCATGAAACTCTCATTTCCAGTTAACTGCCAAGAAAAAGCCAAAGATGGAGATGAAGCTCAAGAGAGCTAGATAGCCATCTGAAAAGAATGGTTACACCCTGCAACATCCTCATTACCTGATCTTGAAAACATATCTGCGTGCATCCCAGCATGCAGCCAGCATCTGATGGTGACAGTGACCCCTGCGCCCATTGGCAATCTGCACTGTCTCTGACATCTGTAATGTGAACCTCATTCTCTTGGGTTTGTGAAGCAGTGTCAACCCTGCAGAAGGAACCAACTGTGCCCTAACTCCCACTGTCCCCTGGGGCCCCTAGCATTCCCCCATCTGCACCACTCCTGTGGCTTCTGATCCTATGGAGCCCTCCTGCCCTGTCCAACACTCACATGAAATGCATATTTCTTCTCCTGGGGCAACTTCTCCACAGAGAGTACATGACATGCCCACTCTCCAGGCACGGGGAGATCCTGTAAAGTAGCAAATCAGTGATAAGGACATAAAGTGATGAATAGAATTTTAGATCCTGATGGTAGACAGTCTGCAAAATCCAAGGGAGAATGGAATTGGAGGGGACCAGGGATCAGGATGTGGGCATGGAGCTTCCCTGCCAAGGGGGTGGGGGAAGTCACAGGCTGGGGGATGCACAGGATGATCCATGGGCCCTGTGCAGCTACTGGGTCACCCCCTTCTGCATCTCAGCCTTTGGCTTTGAGCTCTGTGATCGTCAAGATGTGCACAGTCTGTACTCTGGCTGGCAGAAGAAAGTACCCTGGGAAGACAATTGTAGACCCTTTGTGAGTGTAGGAAGGGGTAGGCTGGACACCCAGTCCAAGAGGAGCTAAAACTGGAGTCGAGGGGTGTGCAAGGAGTGGGTGTGAGGGTTGTGGGCAGTCACAGTCACGGCAGAGGTGGCTCTGTCTGTGGGGTGAGTGCCTCCCTGCAGGCACAGCACTGGACATATCAGAGATCCACATGAAATGGAAAATCTGGAAATGGCACTATGGTTCAAATGGTAGAGCATCAACCTTGAGCAAAAGAGCTCAGGGACAGTACCCAGGACCTGAGTTCAAGCCTCATGACTGTAAAAGAAAAAGAACCAGGACTATGAGAGGGAACCTGGTACTCTCTTGGTCTAATCAGACACAAGAAGAGGCCGGGATAGGCTGTGGAAAAACACAGAGAACATCTTCCCCCAGCTCATCCTGTCCTGCATGCAGGGACAGCCATGTTACTAGGGCTACGGTGAGATCATATTCACCCCTGTGCTGCCATCTGAATTGTAGGCCTCTGTCCTGGCATGGGGTTTCCTGATGGCTGAGCAGGTGCCCTAACCCTAGATGGAGAGCAGCCACTGACTGTGGTAGCTAAGGAGAGATCTGTTCCATAGCTATCAGGCCACCCAGCATGGGAGCCATAACCACCCCTCACCCAGGTTGAGGCCAATGGTTCTCCAGGTGCTACTGACATTGCCCCACCCCTAGCTCTGGGTACACGTGACATTCCCTCCACAAGGAGCAGGACTAAGTGAAGGATCAGGAAGCTGCCTATGGGCTTCAGATGATGGCCAGGCTGGCACTACAGATGGCCTCACTCTGTCACCACCTTCCCCTGCCTCCATCATTCCTCCATCATGCCTCTCTACCTCCCACCCATTAACCTTGGAAACCAATGAACTGGGCTCTCATCATTCCTCTCATCTCTTCACCCACCTTGCCATGCGTCCATCCCTCTGTCACTTCCACCCCACAAACATCCCCCCACCAGCCACCCTCTAGCTTATGAGGATCCCAGAGGAAGCTCTTGGTGAAGGGCTTGTGACCACAAAACAGTTACTATCACCCGCTCCGGCCTGATCCACCACAGAATAAGAACAGCCAAGCAGGCACACACTGCAGCAGAGTTGCTCTGCTGCCACTCTGATTTCTTCATGGCCAGGACTTGGCTCTCCTCAGCCTCTCAGCTCAGTAACCAGAACAGTGTGCTTTCACAGAGCCATGGCTTCCAGTCTCCATGGACACAATGACATCAAGGTGATGCCAACTTCCCCATCTCTATATACTTCTAACTATGGGATGGGAGCTGAGGTTCTCTTCTGTCACTCCATCCGCTAAGAGGCTCATGCAGATTTCTATCCTTTGCTCATCATGGTGACTCTTTGGTTAACAAGTCACTGCTGGGCTTCCAGTTCACCACATATAGAACCCATACTCCAACACTTTTCTTAGAAGGACTGATGACTTTTAAATATTCTCTAGTTTTAAATTTCTACTTCCTTCTCTTTTTCTTTTATATATTTCCCTTCCTCACATCCTTCTCTTTTTTTACCTTCCTTCTTTCATTCCTGGCCTTGAACTCAAAACCTGGACCTTTTTCTTAGCTGTTCTTTGCTCAAGGTAGCACTCTAGCTCTTGAGCCACAGCTGTACTTCAATCTTTGTTCTTGCTCTAAACTGGGAGTATGAGTCTCATGCATTTTTCCCTTTGCTGGGTTGGTTTTAAACCACAATACTAAGATCAGGATCCTGAATATGCCTCGGATTACAGGTATTATCTAATCAAAACAAATTCCTGATTTCTTTTTTAGACATAATTAGTTCTTTCAGGTGAGCCACCAGCCACTCATGCAAGAGCATTGCAAGATACCAGCATTCATCTTGTCTCCAGTCTTATTCCATCCATCTCACAATGGTCATCTAAAACACCCTGCTGCATGCCTGTAGTCGCAAGGAACGTTCTCAACACCATGAGAAGCCCCCTTAAGCTCTGCCTCAGACATGCCCAGCCCCCATCCCACTTCCACATGAGCATTTGTTTAGGAGAAATTTCCTGAGTACATCATCATCTTTTCCTCACCATTCAAATTTCATCTTTGGAGTCATTTCTCCCAGACAAAGAGGAACATGATCCATGGTTTGATAGCAGCTCCAGCTTCATAGTCCCAGCCACCAACACCCCCCCCCATTACCCTGCCAGACACCTGAATTCAAGGACAATGTTTTCACTACCCCTGACTCTTATCAAATGTTTTAACTTATACAGTGCATTAAAATAATTTTACTAAATGGAATAAACACATGGCATCAAGCTTCAGAATCTTTGCACCTGAACTTTTGGTGAATAACAGACACACCAGCATTTCTGTAGCCAACAGAAATCTTAGCTTTGAGATTTCAGCATTCCTGGTATCCAAGTTTGGATGTGCTAACACTGCCCTTAATGGGGCACTTCAATCACACAATCCCACAACAATCAATGTCATTTGACATTCACTGGTAGGTGGTGCTAGGAAAAAGACTGATGTGCCAACTCCATGCTGGCTTGACCTATGCCATCTTCAAACCTGGAGCAAGTGGGGCTCCTCTCTCCATGACACCTTTTGTCTACTACCCCAGGAGGACCTTTACCTTGAGACAAAATTATGAAGACTATCTCTACCAGCAAAGATTCCAGTGAGATGTGCCTACATGGATAAAGCTAAAATCTCACTAAAGTGAGGTTGTTGGCAGTGCTGGAGCCTGACCTCAGGGCCTGGGCACTACGCATTTGTACTCAAGACTAGCCCTTTACCACTTGAGCCCAAATTCCATTCCCAGCTGTTTTTATTTTTGGTAGTAAGAATCTATCAGACTTTCCTGTTCTAGGTGACTTGGAACTCCCATACTCAGATCTCAGCCTCCTGACCAGCCTGGATTAAAAGTGTGGATCAGTCATGCGCCACACCTGAGGACTTTTGCCAGCACATTTTTTCCCAAAAATTGGAAGAGGAAGATGTGGGAGGGTTGGGCTCATCCTGCCCTGCATATGGAGGAGAGCATCAGCGCCTGAACTTCATTCCCTGTTGTAGGCTGCTGGAGGAAAAGGAAGCAAATAGGCACAGGCTGGCAGCAGATGCCACAGAACAACTTGTGACCAAGACTCCCAGAGCAGACCTCAGAATCGATGACAGAGTTGGATCTACCCAGTAACAGAGGCAGTGGTGACACCTGAAACTGCGCGTTTGAGCCTTTGCTGCTAGTAAACAGGGCCACCTATGTCTCAATGAGAAAGGTGAGATTTTGGTGGAGAAGGTGAGATTAAACATTATGTATCATGCAAGAAGACAGACTATAAGGGGTCTTTTATTATTCCAAGTGAAATTTTGGATTTCCTCTTCTGTTTCTTTAAAGAATGACATTGGGATATTGATGAATCTTGCACTGAATTTGTAGATAGTCCTTATCAAGATTGCCATTTTTACAATATTACTTCTTCCAAACCAGGAGCATAGGTTTTTGCATTTCCTCAGTTCTGCGTTAATTTCCTTCTCCAGGGTTTATAGTTCCATCAAAAAGGTGCTTTACATTCTAAGTTAATTCCTAGGTATTTTATTTTCTTTGATAGCAAAATGAGTTGCTATCCTGATTCTTGCCTCATTCCTCTCATTTGTTGGCATATAGGAAGGCAGTTGACATTGAGGGTTAATTTTATACCCTGCTACCTTACCAAAGTTTTATATCAGCTCAAGCAGCTTCGGAGTAGAGTCTATAGGGTTCTTTAAATACAGAATCATGTCATCTGTAAGGAGAGAAAGTTTCAGTTCCTCTTTCCCTTTTCCTCCTCACTCCAGTTAGAATGGCCAAGATCCTGAAATCTAATAACGTATGCTGGAGGGGATGTGGCAAGGAGGGATCACTACTACACTGCTGGTGGGATTGCAAACTCGTTCAACCACTATGGAAAGCACTATGGCAGTATCCCAAAAAGACTAAACATAGAGCTCCCCTGTGATCCAGCAATTTCACTACTTGCCAATCGTCCAGATAGGACACAGTCAATTCACTACAACAACAACATTTATCACAGCACTATTTACTATAACAAAGGTATGGAACCAACCCAGATGCCCGTCAGTTGATGAGTAGATCAAATATGGTACTTTTACACAATGGAATTCTGTGCTTCTGTCAGAAAGAATGACATAGACGAATTTGTAAGGAAATAGAAAGACTGTAAAGTTTAGAAATTAGTTTCTGTCTCCTTCTCTCTCTCCTTCTCTATCTCTGTAAAATTTAGAAGTTCCTGTTTCTCTCTCTTTTCTCTCTTTCTCTCTCTCTGTCTCTCTCTTTCTCTCTCTCTCTCTCTCTCTCTCTCTCTCTCTCTCTCTCTCTCTCTCTCTCTCTCTCTCTCTCTCTCTCTCTCTCTCTCTCTCCAATCCTTAGGCTTGAACTCAGGGCCCGAGCTACTTTTGCTCAAGGTTAGCACTCTACCATTTGAACCACAGTGCTGCTTCTGGCTTGCTCTTTTCACGTAGTATTGAGGAATCTAACCCAGGCCTTCATCCTTGATAGGTTTGCACTCTACCACTAAGCCACACAGTCAGCTTTTAGAGGTTTCTGACAAAGGTTTTCCTACATGCTATTATTTCTTCTGTGAGTGCTCTTAATGCTTGCTGAAGGTTGACTTTGTTTAGAAGACTTACCCTAATGCTCCCATATACAGAGATTCTATATATAGCTAAATGTTTTTCATTACTCAGAATTTCTCTATTGTGTATGTTCTGAAATGTACTGAAGACTGACTTCTGATTAAAAGTCATTGCACATTTGTTGTATTCATTAGTTTTCTTTTCTTCTATGGGAATCAGGTTTGTGATGAACACAGAAGTATGCCTTCCAGGTCAAACACTTTCCACATTTGTAATATTCATAAGGTTTTTCTCTCCTATGTGCATTTTATACTTAGTCATGCGTTCATGATGGATTTTTCATATTCTTATATTCATACGATTTTTATCCTGTGTCTGTGTGGTATCATGCAAACTCAACTATGAGTTCTTCAAAAAAATTTCCCTTTCATTTTATTCATAGGATTCTATCCTGTGGGTGTTTAGTGATAAATCTTGACTTGTGCCTTCTGGGGAAAAGACTGAACATTTGCTACATTCATTAAGGGTTTTATCTTGTGTTGGTTCTGTGACACAAGCTGAGTTTTCTTCCACAGACTAAAAACTCTTTCCTATTTATTTCATTGCTAAGGCTTCTCATATGTGTGAACTCTCTTACGCTTCCTGAAGGGTGAATACTGCACGAAAGACTTTCAACTTTGGTTATATTCCTAGGGTTTCTAATATGTGTGAATTCTGTTATGCCTCCTGTAATGTGACTTCCATCTGAAGGTCTTACCACATTTGATGCACTGGTACAGTTTCTCTCCTGTGTGTGTTCTCTGATGCAATTTGAGGGAAGACTTCCATTTGAAAGACATTCCACATCGGTTACCTTCATAAGGTTTTTCTCCTGTTTGAATTGTCTTATGCATGTTGAGGTTTGGCTTCTGTGTGAAGGACTTTTCACATATGTTACACTCATAAGGTGTTTCTCCTGAGTATATTCTCTGATGAACATGGAGTTTTACCTTCCATTTGAAAGACTTTCCGCATTCACTACATGCATAAGTTTTCTCTCCTGTGTGTGTTCTATTATGCCCATCAAGATATGACTTCCACTTGAAGGTCTTTCCACATTTGTTGCACACATAAGGTTTCTCTCCTGTGTGTGTTCTTTGATGCAATTTGAGGGAAGATTTCTGTCTGAAAGACTTTACACATTGGTTACATTCATAAGGTTTCACTCTTGTGTGTATTCTCTGATGAACACGAAGTTTTCCCTTCCCTTGGAAAGACTTTCCACATTCATTACACTTATAAGATTTCTCTCCTGTGTGTGTTATTTGATGAACTCGAAGGTGTATCTTCTGGGTGAAAGACTTTTCACATTTGTTACATTCATAAGGTTTCTCTTCTGTGTGTCTTCTCTGGTACAAAGTGAGGTATGATTTCAGTCTAAAAGTCTTCCCACATTTATCCCACTCATAAGATTTCTCTTCTGTGTGAGATCTCTGATGTGTGCTGAGAGCTGAATTCTTGGCAGAAATTTTATTACGTTCCTCATATTCATAAGGTTTGTCTTCTCTTGGAGATCGAGGTAGGAGCGTCAGGTCTGACTTCTCAGAAATTAATTTTCACACTTGATGTACGCATCACATATCTCAGGATATTTGCTCTGAGGTATTGTAAGGCGTATTTCATTACTGAAAGATTTCTCACATTCACTACATGTATGAGGAGTCTCTCCTGTGTACATTTTCAGATGTGTAGTGATGGTCGGTGTTAAGTACAATATTTTTCATCACACAGTACATTTAGCAGTTTTCCTCCCTCCCTGAAGAATTTCTTGGGCAGGGAGAACAGAATTATGATACTGCAGATCTTTTGGACTGTCACAATCATGAATAAAATGCTCTGAATATCCGATGGATTTTTTAAGAACAGGAGACATACGAGATCTATATGCAGCATGCATCTCATCAGGCTTAGGAGACAGAAGCATGTTCTGACACTTAATGAACTCCTCAGTCCTCACCCCTAAGTTGTTACCGTTATTACTAATCAGCTCTGGATTATGTGTAGAGCTCAAATTTAAAGTTGTTGCTAATCTCACGTTTTCCTCCACTTCGATACTACTTGCAACTGCTACTTCACAAGGACATTCATGTGGACTTTCCTGGCAGGTCTTGAACACATTTTCCATTACCTGGACATCTAAAATGAGTCATAGAAAAAAAGACACAAACATACATGAGATACAAATATTCCTTACTGTAAAGGTAATGACTTTACTTTCCCATCCTAAGTGTTAGATATTTTAAAATATAAAAGTGGAAATTCATTTGTGAGAAATATATGCTTTTCTCCCTAACATATTAAGAAAATGATATTTTACAATGACCAATAATGTTTTTCTGTGTTTTAGTTCTCTTTTTATATCACAGGAAATATTTATTGAAATTACCCATCTATGTATTGCTACAGTTTTAAGCTGAGTACTACCTATAATATACCTGCAGCTGTTTTTTTTCAAATACTGTTTTGTTTATACATTGAGGAATAGCTGCCTTTCTTTTATTTTTGAGAAATAATCTAAATACTGTGCTGTTTTGCATCTTTTTAAAACTTTCTTTTCTTTTCTTTTCTTTTTTTTGTAGTTCATAGGCCTCGGCCCTGTCCCTGAACACTTCAGCAGAAGACTGTAACCCCTATCCTTGAGCTACAGCCCCACTTCCTGTTTTCTAGAGTTAACTACAGATAAGAGTCTCAGGTCCTGAGTAGCAGATAGGATTACCTTACCCAGTTTCAATGCTGTTTGCTTATTAACAATTAAGGGAGGAACACGAATTTTTTCTAGATTCAGCGGCCACAAGTTTGGTTTATATGTCTGTTTGCCTTTGATCCAAGCAAGAACGATTCTTGAGAGTAAGGACTTACACCTATATCCCTTCAGTTACAACTTCTCACTAAAGTCTCAATTTAGGTATTTGTGGGAATTTTGAAATTTGTTTCTTTCCATTTGAAGTCTTATAAAAATTCCTTTTCTAACACTCCTGTCCATCAGAACCATGGAAGACAAGAAAATCCCCAGCTCATTGTCTAGTTAATTTTCTTATGTTGATTGAAACTTTGTTGTTTTTTTTTCCTTCCATTCCTGGGTTTGAACTTAGGACCTAACCACTGTCCTTGGGTTTTCTCAAGTCTAGAACCCTACCAATGAAGTCATTACTTCTGGCTTTTTCTATGTATGTGGTAATAAGGAATCAAACCTGTGTCTTTGTGCATGCTAGGCAAGCACTCTACCACTAGGCTCAATTTCTGGTGGAAAGGTCTGGTTCTCAATACCAGTCTCTTCCTACCAGCATAAAGATATCCTTATCAGAGAATAATGCCCTGACTTATTCCTTGTTTGCTCAATCATTTATAGTCTTAGTTTTAAACAAATGAAATATCTTTCTTTCTTTCTTTCTTTCTTTCTTTCTTTCTTTCTGTCTTTCTTTCTTTCTTTCTTTCTTTCTTGTTTTGTCGTCATGGGACTTGAATTCTAGACCTGGCTGTTCTTCCGGAGCTCTTCAGCTCAAGGCTACTGCCCTATGTCTTTAGCCTCAACCCCACTTCTCATTTTCTATTGGTTCATTGGAGAGAAGAGTCTAAGGTGTTTTTGTGATAGGTCAGTCTTTGAACCTTGATCCTCAGATCTCAGCCTCCTAAGTAGCTAGGATTACAGGCATGAGCCACGGGCTCATGGCTTTCTCATTTTATTTTGTTTCACAGTGATTTCTACAGAGAAATCTAACTTTAACTCTACTGCCACATAGAATTCATCATATCACCCTATGATTCTTGGTGCCGGGGGTTTGGGCTAGCATGCACAAAGACCTGGTTCAGTTCCTTGGTACTACATACAAAGAAAAAGCCAGAAGTGGTGCTATGACTCAAGAAGTAGAGAGCTAGCCTTGAGAAAACCCAAGGACCATGCTCAGGCCCTGAGACCAAGCATAGGCTTGGGAAAAGAAAATGATTCTTGATTCATTCACAAAGAATTCCATAGGTTCCACACAGGATTTAGGGTAACTAAGAATATTATTGCTCAGTACATCACAACATGAACTTACCAATGGGGCTCAGGCTCCAACATCAATATGAAGATGCATTCACTCACCTGTGATATTCTTGTCAGAGGAATTTCCTATCCAGAGTTCTGCACAGTGCTCTAGCTTGTCAATTAATACAGGTTTGGGAACACAGGGCCCTGTAAATTAGAAACAGTAGAGAATTATTGCTTATGCTGTGTCATCATTGTTTAAGTTCGCAGACATCCTACTCACATGTTATGTATTAAATCTTTTTTCTCATTTCTCACTGGCTCCATGGTTGACTTTTCCCCAGCTCTGGATTCATTTTCTATGGCATAAACTTAGCTGTCTTGCTCAAGGCTAGAAAAATACCAGTTTGAGTCCCAGCTCCACTTACATGCATAGGTCTTCATGCATGCTAGGCAAGCACTCAACAACAAAGTCAAACTCTTGACACTCCACTAACATTTTTGAGGGGTTACTTGGAGTTATAGAGTTTCATGGCAATTTTTATGCCATTGCTGGCTTCAAATTAGAATTCTTAGATTTCTTCCTCCTGAATATTTTAAGATTACAGGCATGAAACATTGCACCTAGTGCCAGGTTTCCATTATAAACTCACTGTTTAGTGATTTGTAGATCCTATTTCCAATAATGATATATATTCTATTCTGGATGGTTTATCCACTTACAATTACTGTGTAAGTTTGGAATGTCGTCTCCATTAGAGGAAACATAATTTAGAACTGTTGTCAATGTATCCTGAAGGTATCCTGAAGAATGAGTACAAAATTACCTTAGGTTTTCTTTAGAAAGTAATGATACTTCTCAGGGCCTGGAATCTTTCATTTAAATAGTATTGAAAGTTTGATAAACATTCACGTAACTGCAAAATAACAAGGCACTTGACCTTGCAAGTGAATTTGACTTTTGCTCACCTAAGTACACCAGGTTGCTGTAGGTCTCCAGAATTACATCTCTGTACAGGGTCCTCTGAGTATTGTCCAGATGCTGCCACTCCTCCCAGTTGAAATCCACAGCTACATCATCAAATGACACCACCTTCTGGAATGGCACATTTTCATCAAGTAATTAGCACTGAGTTATAAACACACAATGTCTGGAATTTTATTCTTTTTTTGTTGCAATTGTATTCCTTTACTTAAATGTTTAGACTTACATGAAATATTGACCTGAAAAGCTTAGGGAAGGTGCCCAAGAACCAAGCCCCATGATTTTCCCCACTACCCCACAAAAAAAAGGGAAAAAAATTGGAGATTGGAGATGATTTTCTAAAAAGAATATATAGAAATAGTAGTTCAAAATGTAGAAAGAAGTTCAATATTAACAGTCATGAGAAAAATTAAAATTACAATGAAATCATTACTTTAAATATGTTAATATAAATATAGTTTTAAACAAAAAGATCCACATACACACACACAAACACACACACACACACACGCATACAATAAAACAACTTCCAAAGTCTATTACTGGGAAGGTAGTGGGAAGAAGTAGAACTTTGGAATAGATATGTAAGGAATATAAAGCAATCAAAAATTGCGTGGAGAGTGCTAAAAAAGTGCTAAATATAGAAGTACATAGAAATATGGTCCAACACTTCTATTTCTAGATTTGTACCTAATGGAAGAGAAAGCAGAGACTAGAACAAATATGTGGAGAATCCATTCACAACTATTAATAATAATCAAAAGATAGAAATATGCAAAACAATGCATTGAAAAGGAAGATCATTTTACTATATTTTACAGATGAATCTTGATTACAGTAAACTAAAAATACAGCAGTCATAAAGGAAGAGCTAGGGTATGTTTTCCCTTCCAGAGCTTCCAAGGATCAACAAACCCTTAGAGCCAAAAAGCACGATGGTTCCAGAGAATGGAGTAGAGAGGAACAGGAGCTGAATGTTTAATGATTATACATGGAAGATGAAAATTGCTCTAGATGGATAGAATGAAGAGAGAACTGTACCCTAAACAATGGTTATGTAGCCACACAGGATGGGACACAACTATACTCCCTGATCTTGGGAAACTCAAGAAGGATTTCTAGCCATCCTAGATGCATGGAAAGATCTATCATAAAAACTAATGTGGAGGGGCTGGGAGTTTGGCATAGTTGTAGAGTGCTTGTATGAAGACGAAGGTTCAATTCCGCAGTACCACATACACAGAAAAAACCAGAAGTAGTGCTGTGGCTCAAGTAGAAGATCACTACGCTTGAGGAAAGCTGAAGGACAGTGCTCAGACCGAGTTCCAGCCAAAGGGCTTGTTTAAAAAAAAACCAGAAAGCTGAGCATGATGGGGTGGTGGCTCACTTCTATAATCCTAGCTACTCAGGAGGCTGAGATCTGAGGATCAAGTTTAAAGCCATCCTGGCACAAAAAGACCTGAGATTCTTATCTCCAATTTACCTTTAGAAAATGGGAAGTGGGGCTTGGCTCCAGGGTAAGGTGGTAGCCTGGAGCTCAAGAGCTCAGGGATAGTGCCCAAGCTGAGTTCAAGATCTATGACCCACCAAAAAAAAACAAAAAACAAAAAATAATATGGAAAAATTTGGATTCTATGAATTTTATCAGGCATATAAATGTCTTTTTTTGCTGTTGAAATAACAAATTGTATGGAAACATTTTAAAAGTTTTTACCTAGAAATGTACACCACAAATGGAATTAATAACAAACACAAAATATGCAAAAGATACAAATTATCACAATATGGGTATCCTGCTTCTGTGTCTTTTCACTGACTCCTGTTCAAATGAGTCATATATTCTGAATTATTTCTCCCAGTCGATATATGCCACACATGTTAGCTTGTACTGAACTTCTTGGGAAATCAAAATCAAATACTAAGCAAATGTGTATTAGATTTTGTCAACAGTGATATTTCAAATATAAATCCCTACTCATTGCATTATTTAATATCAATGCCGGAATCTAACTTACACTGGGAGAATCTTCAATCTTTTGAGAATCTTCAAAAGGGTGTGTAAATATTTAGGATCGTTATGTCTTCCTGGAGGAGAGATCCCTTTAGTAGTATGTAGTAACCTTCTTTGTCTTTTCTTACTAATTTTAGTTTGAAGTCTATTGTATCTGATATGAGGATGGCAACTCCAGCCTGTTTATGGGGGCAGTTAGCTTGATAGAGTTTATTCCAACCTCTCACTTTCAAAAGATGATTGTTTTTGGGTAAGATGTGTCTCTTGAAGACAGCAGAACGATGGCTCTTGCTTTTTGATCCAACTAGACAGCCTATGCCGTTTAATTGGAGAGTTAAGTCCATTGATATTGAGAGTTAGGATTGAGAGATATTTATTAGTTCCTACCATTTTTAAAAGCTTTTAGTAGGGCCTGTGTCTTGACAGTTCTTGTGGTCCTTAGATGGTATGCTGTTTAGGTGCCATTTCTTTCCCTATATTGCATTTATTTTGGTTTTCTATGTATAGAGCATCGTTGAGAATTCTCTGTAGTGTTGGTTTTGTTTCGACATATTGTTGCAGCTTTTCCCTGGAATGGAATTTTTACTTGTTCCCTCAGTTATGAATGAGAGTTTAGCTGGCTACAGTATTCTTGGTTGGTAGTTATTTGATTTAAGGGCATGACATATATGCTTCCAGTCACTTCGTGCTTGCATGGTCTCTGCTTTGAAATCTGGGGTTATTCTGATTGGTTTGCCTTTATAGGTTACTGATCCCTTTTCCCTGGCTGCCTTTAGGATCTTTTCTTTCGTGTCTATTGATCCAGTTCGGATCACAATGTGGCGGTGGGATGTTCTTTTCTGGTCAGGTCTGTTTGGTGTTCCAAAAGCTTCTCGTATCTGGATGGGCCTGCCCTTCTGGATATTTGGGAAATTCTCTGAGACGATTCCCTGAAATATATTTCCAATACCATTGACCTCTTTCTCCACGCCCTCCTCAATACCAACTAGCCTTAAATGAGGCTTCCTAATTGTATCTTGGACCTCCTGAAGCCCTCTCTCATATTTCCTAGATTTGGATTGACTAATTTTCTGTTCTTTCTCTATAATACCTAAATTATCTTCAGCCCTGGAAATTCTCTCCTCTGCATTGTCTAACCTGCTATCAAAGCTATCTACTTTATTTTTGATCTCCCTTCTTCTAATTGCTCATTTTTGATGCCTTGCATCCCTTGTTTTAGATCATGTATGGATTTCATTATCTCCTCCATTTCCTTTTGAGTGGTTAGCTCAGTAGCTTTATTTTCTTTGGACTTTTGCTGGAGTTTGGTTACGTTTTTATTTGTGGATTCTATGGAATTCATCCATCTTTCTTTGAAAAACCTTAATTATGGCCTCTTTTATGGCTTCTTCTTTTTCACTTATCACCTTGTTTTTGCTTTCCACTTGTTCAGGTATGGCTTCCTCCATAATCTCTTTCTTTATATTTTCACATTTTCATTAATGATGTTTATCAATTGCATTTGTGTAGCACTTGGAAGACTCTCCTCTAGGTTTGCCAGTTACTGTTAAATTGTGTATTTACATTGGGTGGGGGATGTTGTTTCTTGATTTGACATTTTTCTTGAGTTTCTTGTTCTGCCCATTTCAAAATGGGAGCAAGATTACTACTAAATACGATTATAGTTTTTCAGATATGACCAACCTAGACCTCTGTAGCTGGCAGACACTAGATATTCAGAAGTTTTGATTGGTATTATCACTCTTTCTTTTTGTGCACTTACAAACCAGTCTAATACAACCAATGATAAGCGATTTATACCCAAAACAATAAGCCTCTCAATCCAATCTCTATTGTCTTTAAGTCCCTCTGAGCCTAGAGAATAATTAACCACCTACATATACAATATTGCTCAACAGCCATCAAGTGTAGATCCGTGCAGTATAAGGGTTGAAAGACGAGCAGAGGTCCAGAGATAGAAAAAAAGAATGAGAGAGTTCAGGGGAGGTACAAAACGATTAACGTAGGAGTGTAAGAATATTGTAGTCATGAAGAAAAGGTATAGCATAAGGATAACTGACCTAAGTTGGTAAGTAGGTAGCATATTTGAGTACAAAGTTTGGAAAGTATTAGAATAAAACTTATGTGTTGCTGCAAGACTAGCTCTTAGCCCAACCAGTGGCCTCACAGTGGACCATGGGATGGATCTGTTTTTCTTGTCTACGTTGAGGGAAAGGGGTATTTCACAAGATGCCAAAGTGAAGATTTCAGAAGCAAATGCTGTGAGTGAATTAGCTCGTAAAAAGCATTTTTATTTTCTTTTATCTTTCTGCCAGTCTTGGGGCTTGAATTCAGGGCCTGAGCACTGTCCTCGGGTTTTCTCAAGTCTAGCCCTCTGCCACTTGAGCCACACTGCCACATCTAGATTTCCTATCTATGTGATACTGAGCAATCAAACCCAGATCTTCATGGATGCTAGGCAAGCACTCTACCACTATGCCAAACTCTCAACCCAAATATAGTAATTATAAAGTCATCATCATCATATCAAAATATCCTTTCTCCTACAAAGAATGTACACTTATCTATGTGTGTAATGCTTTTTTTTAATTTCACTAATTCTTCTGTGTTTTTCCCTCTTGCATTTTTTACAAATGACAGCAAAGCTAATCATCAGGAAAAAATTGATTAGGAAACAGAAACCTAACAATATCCTAGTAGATTGACGTCAAAAATATGTACAAGATGCCCTGTGTGTTTGACCTAGTGGTAGAGTCCTTGGCTACCACGCAAAATGACTCAGGTTTGATTCGTCATTACCACATAGATAGAAAACGCTGCAAGTGATGCTGTGGCTCGGTGGGACAACTAAAGCCTAAAGAAAGCCCAAGAACAATGTTCACACTCTGAGGTCAATTTCCAAGACTAGGAAAAACAAAAAAATTTCGACAAGGGGCAAAATGCAGGCAGAGAAGGCACTGTGAAGCAAATGTTTTGTAAAGGATGAGGGCAATATTGACCCTTAAGTTTGGATCTTACCTAAGAAAGGCTCCTTGAGCCTGAGACCAGACTGGTAGATGGGCCTAGTGGAAGACATTGGGATTGGACAAATAAGGTGTGCTGTTTACTACACCCATATGTATATTGTGAGATTGGAGGAGAGATTCAGCCTCCAGTATGTCTTTGGTGAGGTCTTCTGTGAGCAAGGATCTTTGGTCATTGGGCCATGAAAGGTGACCCTGCCTCCCTCACAATGGAACAGAATATGGAACCCTGGTAACCAAGCCACTGTAACTAACAACCGACTCAAGCCAGCTCACTTGGCCTTTGGCTCAGGAGGAAGAAAGATGTTCCTGTGCTGTTGCCAAAGGTCAGGAAACTCGAGTCTCAGGCATGGAAGTTGTGGATGTCTTACTCGAAGATGTACATGCTAGATCATTGCCAAGCCACAAAACCAGTATAACAGGCCTTTCTCTAAGAAGAAGGCCAGGAAAATCCAGGGCAACCAGATGAGGTATATTTCTAAGAAGAAATGTATTTGACCCCATCATCCTCCCCACACACTACAATTTTCTGTTTTTTAAATTTTTTTATTGTGATTAGTAAAAGGGTTAGATTATATTTGCCTGATAGAAGGTGCATTAATTCACATACATTGATACCCATTCACATGTCTTGGTACCCATTTCCCTCCAACCCCACCCCCCCCACCCGTCTTGGTTTTCCCCCCTTCCCTATCAAATTTCAAATATCCAAATACAAATAAATTCAATATAACAGATAACAAAGTGAGATACTATACAAATATGGGATAACCAAGGGACAGCAAATGAGATGAGAGACAACATAGTACATTAAGGACAACAATCATTCATTATGTGGCTTTTGTTTCAATATCCTGGAGGTCCGTTCATTTAGCTTCACATTATATGGCCTTATATATGGCCTTTTGCTCTATTGCAAATCTCTGCTAGTAGAGCCCAAGGTTTCTACTGATTATGAAGAATGAGGGAAACCACTGAGCCTAAGTTCCTTTGAGTCTGGCTTACTTCACTTAATATGATTTGTTCTAAGTCTTTCCATTTCCTAACAAATGGGGCGATGTCATTCTTTCTGACAGCAGCATAGAATTCCATTGTGTACAAATACCACAACTTGTTGATCCACTCATCAACTGAGGGACATCTGGGTTGGTTCCATATCTTTGCTATGGTGAATAGTGCCGCAATGAACATTGTTGTGCTAGTGGGTTAAGTATGCCCTTGTTTCTGGATTGTTGGGTAAATGCCAAGTAGTGGAATTGCTGGGTCATAGGGGAGTTCTATGTTTAGCCTTTTGAGGCACTGCCACACTGCTTTCCATAGTGGTTGAACGAGTTTGCACTCCCACCAACAGTGTAGTGCTGATCCCTCCTGGCCACATCCCCTCCAGCATCTGTTGTCATTCGTTTTCCTGAACCTGGCCATTCTAACTGGAATGAGGTGGAATCTTAGAGTTGTTTTGATTTGCATTTCTTTTATGACCAGAGATGTGGAGCATTTCTTCATGTGTCTGTAGGCCATTTTTGTTTCTTCTTCAGAGAAGACTCTCTTTAAGGCTTTGGCCCATTTTGTAATGGGATGGGTGTTACTTTGGAGGTTAGTTTTGGAGTGATTTAATTTTTAGAGTTGTTGATATATTTAGATATGAGGCCTTTGTCCGTTTTTTGGTTGGTGAAGATCTTCTCCTACTCTGTAGGCTTCCTGATTTGTTTACTAGCTATATCCGTTGCCATACAAAAGCTCTGCAGTTTAATGCAGTCCCACTTTTCCAGCCTTTCTCTGATTTGTTGTGATTCTTGGTCCTTATTAAGAAAGTTTCGACCTGTGCCAAGGAGGCCTAGTGTATCTCCTATTCCTTCCTGTAAACTTTTCAGTGTGTCAGCTTTTACCTCCAGGTCTTTGATCCAGTTGGAGTTAATTCTAGTGCAAGGTGACAAAGAAGGATCCAAATTTATTTTTCTGCAGGTGCTTAACCAGTTCTGCCAGCATAACTTGTTGAAGAGGCTATCTTTCTTCCATTCTATGTTTGGCAATAGGTCTGTGGTTTAATATCAGGGTCCGCAGTTCTATTCCATTGGACTTCAGGCCTGTTCTTGTGCCAGTACCAAGCTGTTTCGAGAATTATTGCTCTGTAATAGAGTCTAAAGTTTGGAATTGAAATTCCTCCAGCGTTGTTCTTTCTGCTAAGAAGTGTTTTTGCTCTGCGGGGTCTGTTATTATTCCATATGAAATTCTGAATTGCCTCTTCTATTTCTTTAAAGAATGACATTGGGATGTTGATGGGTATTGCATTGAATTTGTACATAGCCCTTGGCAAGATTGTCATTTTGACAATGTTGATTCTTCCAATCCAGTAGCATGGGAGGTTTTTCCATTTCCTTAGTTCTGCTTTAATTTCTTTTTTTAGATTTTTAAAGTTTTCATCTAAACGGTCCTTTACATTCTTAGTTAAGCTAATTCCTAGGTGCTTTATTTTCTTTGAGGCTATTGTGAAACGAGTTTCTTTCCTGATTATTGCCACGTTCCTCTCACTGTTGGCGTAAAGGAAAGCAGTTGATTTGTGAGGGTTGATTTTATGGCCTGCTACCCTTCCAAAGCTTTAAATCAGCTCAAGGTGCTTGGGACTAGAGTCTATAGGATTCTTTAAATACAGAATCATGTCATCTTCAAAGAGGGATAGTTTTATTTCCTCTTTCCCTACTTTGATCCCCTTTATGCTTGCTTCTTGCCTTATTGCACTGCCTAGGAATTCTTGTACTATGTTAAAAAGGAGTGTAGAGAGTGGGCATCCTTGTCTTGTTCCTGATTTTAGAGGGAATGGCTTTAGATTTTCACCATTAAGTATACTACCAGCAGTGGGTTTCTCATACACAGCCTTATTACATTGAGAAATGTTCCATGGATTCCTAGTTTCTCCACATCTTTTAACATAAAGGGGTTTTGGATCTTGTCAAATGCCTTTTCCGCATCTATTGAGACAATCATGTGATTTTTGTCCTTGCTCCTGTTGATGTGTTGCATTATATTAATTGATTTTTGTATGTTGAACCAGCTTTGCCTCCCTGTGATGAATCCAGTTTGATCATAGTGTATAATTTTTTTGATGAGTTGTTGTAGACGGTTGGCCAGTATTTTGTTGAGAAGTTTTGCATCGATATTCATCAAAGAAATGGGTCTATAGTTCTCTTTCTTTGATGAATCTCTGTCTGGTTTGGGGATGAGGGATATACTGGCTTCACAGAATGAGTTTGGTAAAGAACCTTCATTTTCAATTTCGTTGAAGAGCTTGAGGTGTATTGGTGTGAGCTCTGCTTTAAAGACCTTATAGAATTCAGCTGTGAATCCATCTGGCCCTGGGCTCTTTTTAAGTGGAAGTTGTCTAATTTCCATTTCTATTTCAGAGCTTGAAATAGGCCTGTTGAGTTGGATTAGCTCTTCTTGGTTCAGTGTGGGTATGTTAATATTGTCTAGGAATTCATCCATTTCTTATAGATTCTCAAATTTGTTGGCGTAAAGTTTTGAAAAGTATTCCCTCATGATATTCTGGATCTTGGTAATTTCTGTCATGATATTACCATTTTCATCTGCGATTTTGTTTATTTCGATATGCTCTCTCCTTTTTTTCTTAAGATTTGCTAAGGGCTTGTCAATTTTGTTAATTCTTTCAAAGAACCAACTCCTTGTTTTGTTGATTCTTTCTATAGATTTTTTTTTATTCCAAATCATTTAATTCTGCTTTGATTTTAATAATTTGCTTTCTCCTAATGGGTTTAGGGTTGGTTTGTTGCTCTTTTTCCAGGAGGTTAAGGTGAAACATTAACTAGTTGGTTAGCCATTTTTACAACTTGCTGTTGTAGGCACTCAGTGCTATAAATTTTCCTCTGAGTACTGCCTTTGTTGTGTCCCTAAGGAGTTGATATTTGTGTGCTCCTTATTGTTAAATTTCATAAACAGTTGGATATCTGTTCTGATCTCTTCGATTACCCATTGTTTTTGATTCAACAATGTGTTGTTCAGTCTCCATTAGTTACAGGGTTTTCGATCCAATTTGATGCCTTTATGGTCTGAGAGTGTGCATTAAATGATTTCAGTGTTTCTGAATCTGTCCAGGTTTGTTTTATGGCCTAAGATGTGGTCTATTTTAGAAAATGTTCCATGTGATGCTGAGGAAAACGTATATTGTGTTGTTACTGGGTGGAGTATTTTGCAGATGTCTGTTAGATCTAGTTGGTCTATATAGTTGTTCAGTTCTAAGTTTTCTCTGTTGAGTTTTTGCCTTGTTGATCTGTCCATAGGGGAGAGTGGTGTGTTAAACTCACCAACAATCACTGTATTTCGATCTATGTATGGTTTCAGTGTAAGTAAAGTTTGCTTGATGAAGTTTGGTGCTCCGGGATTGGATGTGAAATATTTATGATCCTTATGTTTCCCTGGAGGAAAGATCCCTTTAGTAGTATGTAGTAACCTTCTTTGTCTTTTCTTACTAATTTTAGTTTGAAGTCTATTGTATCTGATATGAGGATGGCAACCCCAGCCTGTTTATGGGGGCAGTTAGCTTGATAGAGTTTATTCCAACCTCTCACTTTCAAAAGATGATTGTTTTTGGGTAAGATGTGTCTCTTGAAGACAGCAGAACGATGGCTCTTGCATTTTGATCCAACTAGACAGCCTATGCCGTTTAATTGGAGAGTTAATTCCATTGATATTGAGAGTTAAGATTGAGAGATATTTATTAGTTCCTACCATTTTTAAAAGCTTTTAGTAGGGTTTGTGTGTTGACAGTTCTTGAGGTTCTTAGATGGTATGCTATTTAGGTGCCATTTCTTTCCCTATATTGCATTCATTTTGGTTTTCTATGTATAGAACATCGTTGAGAATACTCTGTAGTGTTGGTTTTGTTTCGACATATTGTTGCAGCTTTTCCCTGGTATGGAATGTTTTTCTTGTTCCCTCAGTTATGAATGAGAGCTTACCTGGCTACAGTATTCTTGGTAGTTATTTGGTTTAAGGGCATGACATATATGCTTCCAGTCACTTCGTGCTTGCATGGTCTCTGCTGAGAAATCTGGGGTTATTCTCATTGGTTTGCCTTTATAGGTTACTGATCCATTTTCCCAGGCTGCCTTTTCTTTGGTTTCTATTGATCCAGTTCGGACCACAATGTGGCGGTGGGATGTTCTTTTCTGGTCAGGTCTGTTTTGGGTTCTAATAGCTTCTCGTATCTGGATGGGCCTGCCCTTGTGGATATTTGGGAAATTCTCTGAGATGATTCCCTGAAGTATATTTCCAATACCATTGACCTCTTTCTCCATGCCCTCCTGAATACCAACTAGCCTTAAATTAGGCTTCCTAATTGCAACTTGGACCTCCTGAAGCGCTCTTTCATATTCCCTAGATTTCGATTGAGTCATTTTCTCTTTTTCTCTATAATAACTAAATTATCTTCAGCCCCGGAATTTCTCTCCTCTGCATTGTCTAACCTGCTATCAAAGCTATCTACTTTATTTTTCATCTTCCTTGCTTCTAATTGCTCACTTTTGATGCCTTGCATCTCTTGTTTTAGATCATGTATGGATTTCTTTATCTCCTTGATTTCCTTTTGAGTGGTTAGCTCAGTAGCTTTATTTTCTTTGGACATTTGGTGGAGTTTGGTCACGTTTTTATTTGTGGATTCAGTGAATTCATCCATCTTTCTTTGAAAAACCTTTATTATGGCCTCCTTTATGGCTTCTTCTTTTTCACTTATCACCTTGTTTTTGCTTTACTCTTGTTCAGCTATGGCTTCCTCCATTATCTCTTTCTTTATATTTTCACATTTTTCATTGATGAAGTTTATCAATTGCATGTGTGTAGCACTTGGAAGAATCTCCTCTAGGTTTGCCAGTGACTGTTCCATTGTCTGTTTACATTGGGTGGGGGATGTTGTTTCTTGATTTGACATTTTTCTTGAGTTTCCTATTCTTCCCATTTGAAAATGGGAGCAAGATTACTACTAAATACGATTATAGTTTTTCAGATATAACCAACCTAGACCTCTGTAGCTGGGAGACACTAGATGTTCACAAGTTTTGATTGGTATTATCACTCTTTCTTTTTGTGCACTTACAGACCAGTCTAATACAACCACTGATAAACGATTTATACGCAAAACAATAAGCCTCTCAATCCATTCTCTATTGACTTTAAGTCCCTCTGAGCCTAGACAATAATTAACCACCTACATATACAATATTGCTCAACAGCCATCAAGTGTAGATCCGTGCAGTATAAGGGTTGAAAGACGAGCAGAGGTCCAGAGATAGAAAAAAAGAATGAGAGAGGTCAGGGGAGGTACAAAACGATTAACATAGGTGTGTAAGAATATTGTAGTAATAAAGAAAAATATAGCATAAAGATAACTCACCTAAGTTGGTTAGTAGGTAGCATATTTGAGTACAAAGTTTGGAAAGTATTAGAATAAAACTTATGTGTTGCTGCACGACTAGCTCTTAGCCCAACCAGTGGCCTCACAGTGGATCATGGGATGGATCTGTTTTTCTTGTCTACGTTGAGGAAAAGGGGTATTTCACAAGATGCAGAAGTGAAGATTTCAGAAGCAAATGCTGTGAGTGAATTAGCTCGTAAAAAGCATTTTTATTTTCTTTTATCTTTCTGCCAGGCTTGGGGCTTGAATTCAGGGCCTGAGCACTGTCCTCGGGTTTTCTCAAGTCTAGCCCTCTGCCACTTGAGCCACACTGCCACATCTAGATTTCCTATCTATGTGATACTGAGCAATCAAACCCAGATCTTCATGGATGCTAGGCAAGCACTCTACCACTATGCCAAACTCTCAACCCTGACATAGTAATTATAAAGTCATCATCATCATATCAAAATAACCTTTCTCCTACAAAGAATGTACACTTATCTATGTGTGTAATGTTTTTTTTTTAAATTTCACTACATGTTCTGTGTTTTACCCTCTTGCATTTTTACACATGACAGCAAATCTAATCATCAGGAAAATATTGATTAGGATACAGAAACCTAATAATATCCTAGTAGATTGACGTCAAAAATATGTGCAAGATGCCCTGTGTGTTTGACCTAGTGGGAGAGTCCTTGGCTACCACGCAAAAAGCCTCAGGTTTGATTCCTCATTACCACATACATAGAAAACGCTGCAAGTGGTGCTGTGGCTCGGTGGGACAGCTAAAGCCTAAAGAAAGCCCAAGAACAATGTTCAAACTCTGAGAACAAGTCCCAAGACTAGCAAAAACAAAAAAAAAAATTCGACAAGGGGCAAAATGCAGGCAGAGAAGGCACTGTGAAGCAAATGTTTTGTAAAGGATGAGGGCAATATTGACCCTTAAGTTTGGATCTTACCTAAGAAAGGCTCCTTGAGCCTGAGACCAGACTGGTAGTTGGGCCTAGTGGAAGACATTGGGATTGGACAAATAAGGTGTGATGTTTACTACATCCACATGTATATTGTGAGATTGGAGGAGAGATTCAGCCTCCAGTATGTCTTTGGTGAGGTCTTCTGTGAGCAAGGATCTTTGGTCATTAGGCCCTGAAGGGTGACCCTGCCTCCCTCACAATGGAACAGAATATGGAACACTGGTAACCAAGCCACTGTAACTAACAACCAACTCAAGCCAGCTCACTTGGCTTGTGGCTCAGGAGGAAGCAAGATGTTGCTGTGCAGTTGCCAAAGATCAGGAAACTCGAGTCTCAGGCATGGAAGTTGTGGATGTCTTCTTCGGAGATGTCCATGCTAGATCATTGCCAAGCCACAAATACAGTATCACAGGCCTTTCTCTAAGACAAAGGCCAGGAAAATCCAGGGCAACCAGATGAGGTATATTTCTAAGAAGAAATGTATTTGACCCCATCATCCTCCACACACATTACAACTTTCTTTTTTTTTTAATTTTTTTATTGCAATTAGTAAAAGGGTTAGATGATATTTGCCAGATAGAAGGTGCATTAATTCACATACATTGATACCCATTCACATGTCTTGGTACCCATTTCCCTTCAATGCTACACCCCCACCCGTCTTGGTTTTCCCCCCTTCCCTATCAAATTTCAAATATCCAAATACAAATAAATTCAATATATCAGATAACAAAGTGAGACACTACACCAATATGGGATAACCAAGGGACAGCAAAGGAGATGAGAGACAACATAGTACATTAAGGACAACAATCATTCATTATGTGGCTTTTGTTTCAATATCCTGGAGGTCCTTTCAATTAGCTTCACATTATATGGCCTTATATATGGCCTTTTGCTCTATTGCAAATCACTGCTAGTACAGCCCAAAGTTTCTACTGATTATGACGAATGAGGGAATCCACTGAGCCTAAGTTTCTTTGAGTCTGGCTTACTTCACTTAATATGATTTGTTCTAAGTCTTTCCATTTCCTAACAAATGGGGCGATGTCATTCTTTCTGACAGCAGCATAGAATTCCATTGTGTACAAATACCACAACTTGTTGATCCACTCATCAACTGAGGGACATCTGGGTTGGTTACATATCTTTATTATGGTGAATAGTGCTGCAATGAACATTGTTGTGCAAGTGGGTTTAGTATGCCCTTGTTTCTGGATTGTTGGGTAAATGCCAAGTAGTGGAATTGCTGGGTCATAGGGGAGTTCTATGTTTAGCCTTTTGAGGCACTACCACCCTGCTTTCCATAGGGGTTGAACGAGTTTGCACTCTCACCAACAGTGTAGTAGTTATCCCTCCTGGCCACAACCCCTCCAGCGTCCGTTGTCATTCGTTTTCCTGATCCTGGCCATTCTAACTGGAGTTAGGTGGAATCTTAGGCTTGTTTTGATTTGCATTTCTTTTATGACCAGAGATGTGGAGCATTTCTTCATGTGTCTATAGGCCATTTTTGTTTCTTCTTCAGAGAAGACTCTCTTTAAGGCTTTGGCCCATTTTGTAATGGGATGGGTGTTACTTTGGAGGTTAGTTTTGGAGTGATTCAATTTTTTGAGTTGTTGATATATTTTAGATATGAGGCCTTTGTCCGTTGTTTGGTTGGTGAAGATCTTCTCCCACTCTATAGGCTTCCTGATTAGTTTACTAGCTATATCCGTTGCCATACAAAAGCTCTGCAGTTTAATGCAGTCCCACTTATCCAGCCTTTCTCTGATTTGTTGTGATTCTTGGTCCTTATTAAGAAAGTTTCGACCTGTGCCAAGGAGGCCTAGTGTATCTCCTATTCCCTCCTGTAAACTTTTCAGTGTGTCAGCTTTTACCTCCAGGTCTTTGATCCATTTGGAGTTAATTCTAGTGCAAGGTGACAAAGAAGGACCCAACCTTACTTTTCTGCAGGTGCTTAACCAGTTCTGCCAGCACAACTTGTTGAAGAGGCTATCTTTCTTCCATTCTATTTTTTTGGCTCCCTTGTCAAAGATTAGGTGGCCCTAGGTCTGTGGTTTAATATCTGGGTCCGCAGTTCTATTCCATTGGACTTCAGGCCTGTTCTTGTGCCAGTATCAATCTGTTTTAAGAATTATAGCTCTGTAATAGAGTCTAAAGTTTCGAATTGAAATTCCTCCAGCGCTGTTCTTTCTGCTAAGAAGTGATTTTGCTATACGGCTCTTTTACTATTCCATATGAAATTTTGAATTGCCTCTTCTATTTCTTTAAAGAATGACATTGGGATGTTGATGGGTATTGCATTGAATTTGTAAATAGCCCTTGGCAAGATTGTCATTTTCACAATGTTGATTCTTCCAATCCAGGAGCATGGGAGGTTTTTCCATTTCCTTAGTTCTGCTTTAATTTCCTTTTGTAGGGTTTTAAAGTTTTCATCTAAACGGTCCTTTACATTCTTAGTTAAGCTAATTCCTAGGTACTTTATTTTCTTTGAGGCTATTGTGAAAGGAGTTTCTTTCCTGATTATTGCCTCGTTCCTCTCACTGTTGGAGTAAAGGAAGGCAGTTGATTTTTGAGGGATGATTTTATGGCCTGCTACCCTTCCAAAGCTTTGAATCAGCTCAAGGAGCTTGGGAGTAGAGTCTATAGGATTCTTTAAATACAGAATCATGTCATCTGCAAAGAGGGATAGTTTTATTTCCTCCTTCTCCACTTGGATCCCCTTTATGCTTGCTTCTTGCCTTATTGCACTGCCTAGGAATTCTAGTAGTATGTTAAAAAGGAGTGGAGAGAGTGGGCATCCTGAATGCTACCCCTTACCACTTTTATGCAAAGCTTAGGCCTGTGGCATTTTACGCACAATTCAACGCTCTGTTTTTTGCTGGTTAATTAGAGGTAAAAATCTTATGGAATTTATTGCGTGGCTGATTTTGAACTGGAATCCTCAGGTCTCAGCTTATCTTGAGTAGCTAGGATTACAGTACTTTTACAACCTGTATGCTCATACATATCGCTTCTGATCCAAACACTCATTTTCAATTTAACTAAAAAGGTGTGAGGAAAGATGATTGACTGTAATTTACTAGATGGGCTTCTAGTCAGTATATATTTCCACTTCCACTCTGAAGACAGGGAAATGTTTCTGGTACTTGTTTCAACTATCTCCCAAAGAGGAAATAATGTGTGAGTACGTTTGCTAGTATTTCAGATAGGAGATGGACTTTGGTGTTTAGAACCTGTTGGGCAGAGTGTATCAGCTGGGCTGTGATAACAGAGATGATGTTACAGACAGTAATATCTTCATCCCAGACAGACTTAATCCAGATCCTTGGATTTCAGGCCTTGAGTAGATAGAATTACAAGTGTGAGCTGCCACCACCACCTGGTTCATTTTGGAAACCTTAATTGCTTCTCATTTGTTCCTTTCCTTTTTTGGAAGATTCATCTAAGCTGGCTGATTGTGCATCACAATAAAGTGATTGGCCTCAGGAATTGCAAATATTTGTTCCATCAGCACGGAATGAATGAAAGTTGATCTAAACCCAATAGTATTTTCCTTCTGATAAATAGGGAACTTACTTATATCATTTTTCCTTGCCTTTGCTTTCCCAAAGCAAACAACATGTTTCTTAAAAACTATACTTCATGAGAATATTATAATTAGAAGCTATCTTCTGCACACTTCAGAATCGTCCTTGCATTTATAAACTTATATTACAATATTAGGTAGAAGAATGGTGACTGTTAGTTTCATAATTATTTCATATGTTTTACTCTTTAAGGCTCATTAACTCAAGAAGGGATTAAATACATTTAGATAATAGTAGATCATAGCTGCTGCTGATTTGATGTGTGTGCAGATGATACACAGATTAATTAGGATTACTCAAAAGTTTTCTTCAAATTTTCAGTAGTAGACTGCTTTGCTAATGGGAAGGTGATAGTAATGATGCTGAAATTCTATGAATCAGCTATGAAGCAGAATTTCAGGGGAGAGTATTTGCTAGGGACTTAATTTCTAAGACGCATATCAAGAATATTGAACTATAACACCAAATGATGGACGACTCAGCGTCACATTTTTTTGTTTTATGCAAGTCTTGGGACTTGAACCCAGGGCCTGGGAACTGTCCTTAAATGTTTTTTTTTTTTTTTATCCACAGCTCCACTTCCAGATTTTTGGTAATGAACTGTAAATCAGAATATCATGCAATTTGTTTGGGCTGGATTCAAACCTGATTCTGTGTAGATAGGATTCCAAGTGTGAGCGCACAGAGCCTGGCTAGTATCATTCATCATTCAAGTCATGGGACTGCAATTCTGCACCTGGGTCTTGTCACTGAGCTTTTCAGCTCAAGACTACTGTCCTATCCCTTGAGCCATAGGGCCACTTCTGGGTTTCTGGTGGTTCATAGGAGATAAGAGTCACATGGACTTCAGTGCCCAGGCTGACTTTGAACTGCTATCGTTGGATCCCAGCCTCTTGAGTAGCTACATTTACAAGTGTGAGCCACCATACCCGGCTAAATTATTTTTTAAGTTAATTTTTTTTGTTAAGTCAATATATAGTTGGCATAGGGTTACATAAGTAATGAACACATTTCTTAAGAAAATTGTTATCCCCTCCCTCATTTTCTCTGTTTTCCTACCCTCAGCCCCCTCTCCACCCAGATTGTTCAGTTCATTTCCGTTTAGTGTCTTCCAAGTATCACTGTTCAATTGGTTCACCCTTTTTCCTTTGTTTTTTTTTTTACCATTTTATTATACCCTCTCCATTCCAAATCACATAAACCTATGTACAAGACACAGGGTACCCGAATTCAACACAGTGATTACAGAGAATAAAACTAAAGGGAAAAAGAAGAAAAGAGGTAAAAAGCAAAGAAAATGAAAGAACATCATACAGTACCTTAGAATCAACAACACTGAAAAAACAAAACATAAAACCTTGGGCTGAAAATGAAGCTTGCCTAGCATGCATGAAAACCTGGATTCCATTCCTCAGCACCACATAAACAAAAAACTGGAAGTGCCACTGTGACTCAGCTGGTAGATTTCTAACGTTCAGCACAGAGTGTCTCCAAGTGACAAAAATCTGTCACATTTAAGTCAGGCTTCAAAACTTTGCTAGGAACCAGTTACGTGATTTGGAAGAAAGTCCAATTTTCCAAGAATCACTAGCCAGGCGCTGGAGGGTCATAATTGTCATTCTACTAGCCAGGGAGAAGGTGAATCAAAGCCTTTGCAAGCAAAAAAACGAAAACAAAAAAAAACTGTAAGATTCTACTCTCCACTTATCCACCCAAAAACTAAGTGGAGTTGTGGCTAAAACTGGTACACCATTAGCCTTGAGGAAAAAGATCTAAGAGACCTTGCCCAGGTCCAAAGTTCAAGCTCCCCACCAAGAAAGAAAAAAAGGAGTACAGATACCTTAGTTTCAAAAGTATATCTGGATATCTTAGTAGATTTTTCTGATCTTTCCTCATTCATCTCATGGAACCACATAATCTTGATCCTGATCTGACTAAGAGCCTGCATTGTGCTTAATAAATTCATTCCACATATTCCAGTAGAATCTGGACAGCTAACAGCCACTTACCAACGCTTTATTCTACGTTTAGGCCAGTATGTCTTCATACCATCTACACAGTCAGCTATATCATCTTTCCAGAAGTATCATTGAGTGTAGAACACTCAGAACTAAAATAATTGCATAAAGATGTAATAAAAACCCTTGATTCATTAAGAAAATTTCTGTACCACTTAGAGCAAGTACATTAGTGGTATTTACCTCTAGCCTCTTTTTTAAAAAAATTTATTAACATTGAAATTTACATCATATTTCAAATGTCATGTTTAACCAACAAGTATTCAAGAAGGGAATCGCTATACAATCACTGGCACATAGATTTTAGAATATAGTAAAAGTTAAGCTGAGTCATTGTATGTCATAGATACAGATTAATCTATAATAAAACACATGTCTATAGAGTGTATAGTCTATCCTAGATTTTTATGTCTATGTAGTTATGTTTATATCTCCAAAATTATGTCCAGAACTTTGGGTATCAACTATTCAATCATCGCTCTACTACTGTTTGAAACTAATATCTATATATTAAGGATACCATGTACCTTTTGTTCCTTGGTCTTGACTTATCTCACTCAACAGGATTCACTCTAATTTCATCCACTACCCCAAAAATGCCATTATTATTTTTTTCTGTGCAGATCTTCTTTTTATGTATTTATTTTTATTGTAATTTATAGAAGGGTTACATTATATTCACCAGATAGAAGGTGCATTACTTCTCAAACTTTGATACCCAATGTAATGATATGGTCCCCATTACCCTTCCCCTACCCCCACTCATGTTCATTTCCCCCCTTCCCTATCCAATTTCAAATAACCAATTAGGCACATATGAAATATATCTGAAAACAAGGTGAAATATTTTAACAATATGATATAACCAAGGGATAGCAAAAGAGATAAAAGATCACATAGTTCATTAAGGACAACAATCACTCATTATATGAGTTTTGTTTCTTTATCTTGGAGGTCCTTACATTTAGTGTCATACTATTTGTCACGATGTCTCTAGATTTTGTTCTATTATAAATCTCTGGTAGCAGAGCTCAAGGTTTCTACTGAATTTGACAAATGAGGGAGACTCTTGGGCCTATGTTCCTTTGAGTTTGGCTTACTTCACTTAATATGATTTTTTTCCTTTTCATCCACTTCCCCGAGAATGCCATTATTTTATCTTGTCGGTTGGCTATGTATCATTCCATTGTGTGTGTGTGTGTGTGTGTGTGTGTGTGTGTGTGTGTGTGTGTGTGCGTGTATCACATTTTTTGTGGTAGGGCATCTGGTTGTTTCCATCATCCAGCCTCATTTTCTACAGATATTTTTATAGTCTCTTTTTTATTTTCAGGGTAATGTATAGAGGGGTTACGATTACATTTACAAGTAGTGGACTGCATTACTTCTCACACATTTATTCCACTCCACATGTTTTTGTCCCCAGTTCCCTCTCCCCTCCCCTTCCCCATCATCTTGTTTCCCCCCTTCCCTTTCCTCTTTGACATAAACAAATAAACATATATACAATATGCCAGGGAAAAAATCAGATACATTAACAATCTGACATTAACCAAAGGGCAAAATAAGAGATGAGAAATAACATAGTAGTTTAAGGACAAAAATCACACAAGATTAAGAGCAACGATGACACAAGATATAGCTCTTGTTCCCATATCCTAAAGATCCTTTCATTTAGTCTCATCCTATATGACCTTATATACCTAGGTTTTTGAGTTATTGTAATCCTCTGCTAGGAGAGTCCTAGATGTGAACTAATTGTTACAAATGAGGGAAACCATTGAGCTTATGTTTCTTTGGGTCTGGCTTGCTTCACTTAATATGAATTTTTCCAAGTCTTTCCATTTCCTTACAAATGGGGCGATGTCATTCCTTCTGATGGCAGCATAGCATTCCATTGTGTATAAGTACCACATCTTCTTGATTCAGTCATCTACTGAGTGGCATCTGGGTTGGTTTCATAGCTTTGCTATGGTAAATAGTGCTGCAATGAGCATCATTGTGGTAGTGGCTTTAGAATGTCCTTTTTTCTGGACAATTGGGTAGATGCCAAGTAGTGGATTTGCTGGATCATAGGGGAGCTCTATGTTCAGTCTTTTGAGGAACCACCACACTGCTTTCCCTAGTGGTTGAACGAGTTTACACTCACACCAACAGTGTAGGTGTCATCCCCCTGGTCACTTCCCCACCAGTATCTCTTATTAGATTTTTTGATAATGGCCATTCTGACTGGAGTCAGGTGGAATCTCAAAGTTGTTTTGATTTTCATTTCCCTTATTGCTAGAGATATGGAGCATTTCTTCATGTGTCTAAAGCCCATTTTAATTTTTTCTTCAGAGAATACTCTTTTAAGTCTTTAGCCCACCTTTTAATAGGATGGTTGTTTCTTTGAAGATTTGTTTGGGAGAGATGCATTTTTTTCAGCTATAGATATATTTTAGATAACTACATATATTTTTGTAGAAAAAAGAATGGAAGTCATCATGCTGGCTCACAATTTAATTTCAGCTACTTAGGATGCTCAGGGTTTAGGATCACAGGTCAAAGCCAACCAGGGCCCTACAGTGTGTGAGATCAAACTCTGTGAACATACAATGACTGTAAGAGGAATCTCACTGCCTGGGAATGTAGCCTAATGGTAGAGTGCTCACCTAGAATGCATGAAGACCTAGGTTCTATTCACCGGTACCGCATACTCAGAATAAAAGCTAGAAGTGGCGCTGTGTCTCAAGAGGCAGAGCACTCACCTTGGGCAAGCGAGTCCAATGAAAATGTCTAGGCCCTGAGTCCAAGCCGTAGGACTGGCAAAAAGAAAAAAAAAAGAGCAATCTTACTTAAGTAACAAGGAATGTACCCTATATTTATACAGACTGAAAAATTCATTAAGGAATTAGAAAATATGTATAAAGTGCATAATTTCTTTTGTGTGTTGGCACTGGGTCTTCAACTGAGTGCTTCAGCTCTATCCCTGACCTTTTCTGCTCAAGGCTAGCACTGTACCAATGCAGCCCCAAATCAACTATCTTCAATTGAGATATAAGCGATGAATATTTCAGGGTGCTTCATGAAAAACATTTTTATAAAGTGAAACTTTCAACACAGTCTTATTTTAGTATGAATGTTGAGATGGGAAGAGACAGAAAAAGTGAAATGTTTCCTGATCCCCATAGAGAAGAGACTCAGCAGAACCACTGTGGTCTGCAGGCTTCTTTGTGAGTTTTGTTTGCTTGTTTGATTTTTGTCAATTGTGGGGCTTGAACCCTGGGCCTGGGCACTGTCCCTGAGCTCTTCAGCTCAAGGCTAGTGCTTTAATCTGTGAGCCACAGTGCCACTTCTGGTTTTTCTGGCAGTTAACTGGGTACTTTGGCTGGCTTTAAACTTTGATTCTCAGATCTTAGCCTCCTGAGTAGCTAAGATTATAGGTGTGAGGTACCATCACCAGGCTGCTGCTCTGTTACTATGCAGGTTCTGGATCAAGAACTTCAAGTTCTTACTTCAATTTTTTCTTCTCTTGCCTGATACTCTGCCATTTGAACGAAGCCCCAGTTCCTGGTCTTTTTTGGTTAATGAGAGATATTATGATTTTCTAATATTCAGAGCAACGATTATAAAACCCAGCATTTTACTTACTTGACTAAATTAAGAGACAGGACCTAGTGAGATGGAAAACAAATTTTTTTTCAAGTTGCTATCCTGTTCTAATGCATAAGTCTGGCTATTTTGCTTACACACAAATATGTATTTTACCAATTTCTACTCTATTTTTGCTTAGCTTAAAACCACCACTGCCATTTCATAGATTTTGTTGTTGTTGTTTGTGGTGCTTGAACTCTGTGCCTGGGCTGTTCCTCAGATCTTCAGTTCAATGCCAGTGCTCTACTACTTTTGATTTGGATAGTCCTGGGCTTGAACTCAGGGACTGAGCACTGTCCTTATATTTTCTCAAGGCTAGGGCTCTACCACTTCAGCCTCAGCACCACTTCCAGCATTTTTCTATGTATGTGATATTGAGGAATTGAACCCAGGTCTTCGTGCATGCTAGGCAAGCACTCTACCACTAGGCCAAACTCCCAGCCCAAAATTATTCATCATTACTATTAGCTATCTTCTTTTTTTATTATTGATTCGTCATGTTGCTTGGACTTTGGGCCTGGACTGTCCCTGACCTCTTCAGCTCAAGGCTAGCGCTCTTCCTCTACAGCTCCATTTTTGGTTTCTGGTAGTTAATTGTTGATATAAGTCTCACAAACATATGTGTCCAGGCTGGCTTTGGGCTTTGAACCAAGATCCTCCAGTCTCAGCCTCCATAATAGGTAGAATTACACGCTTCAGCCAGCAGTGCCTGACTGTTTGATGTCTCTGTCTCTGTCTCTCTGTCTCTGTCAGTCTGCCTCTCTCTCTCTCTCTCTCTCTATCTGTCTCTCTCTCTCTGTCTCTCTGTCTCTCTCTGTCTCTCTGTCTCTCTGTCTCTCTCTCTCTCTCTCTCTCTCTCTCTCTCTCTCTCTCTCTCTCTCTCTCTCTCTCTCTCTCTCTCTCTCTCCGTTGTAAGACTTTAATTGTGCACCTGGGCAGTGTCCCTGGGCTCTTCAGCTCAAGGCTACAACCTTAAACACCTTGAGCCGCAGTGTCACTTCTGGTTTTCTGGTGCTTAAGTGGAACTAACAGTTTCATGGACTTTAGTGTCTGGCCTGGCTTTGAACTGTGATCCTCAGAACCCAACCTTCTGAGATCATTTCCAGCTTTTTTTTTGGTGTAAGTGGTACAGAGTAATTGAACACAGGGCTTTGTGCATACTAGGCAAGCAAACTACCACTAGTGTGCACTCCAGCCTTAGATAAGGGCTTTCTTTTTCTTTTTCTTTTTTTCACTCATGGGGCTTGAACTCTGGGCCTGGATGTTTACCTTAAGCTCTTCAGCTCAAGGCAAGAGCTCTACCACTTGAGGCACATTGTCATTTTGAATTTTCTGGATTATTTGGAAATAAGATTCTCACAGATTTTTATGCCTGGGCCGTCTTTGAACCTCGATCCTCCAGGGTAGCTAGGATTACCAGGGTGAGCCACCAGTCACGGGCATTAAATTATTATTTTTTGCATGTCCTATGGCTTCAACTCATGGCCAGAGCACTGTCCTAGGGCTTGCTCAAGGATAGCACTTTACTTCAGCCAGCCAACTCCCGGTCCAAATAGGCCACTCTTGAAGCTAGAATTACAGAGATCTGCCATAATACTGGCATGTCTTTATCTAAGTATATAATTTTTCTTCTATTTTTGATGGCTTTTCCTTAGTGTACATATTTCCTACATATTTTATGGAAAACTTCCTTCCCACTGGGGCCATAAGTTAAGCCTAGTGGAAGCGTTCTTGCCGAGCATGAATGAAGACCCAAGTTCAATTCCTCAGCACAACATAGATAAAAAAAGATAAAAGTGTTGCTGTGGCACATGTGATAGAACTTGCGCCTAAAGAATAAACAAAAACAAAAACAACGATCGTGCTCAGGTCCTGAGTCTAAGCCCAGTATTGGGAAAAAAAAAATTCTGCCCAAAGTAGACATTTAAACTCATTGTACTTTTCAAAAAATTTGTTGTCAAGGTGATATACATAGAGATTGCTGTTACATATGTAATGAGTACATTTCTTGTAAACACTGTTACCCCGTTCCCCCTTTTCTTTTTCCCTTCCCCCCAAGTCATAAATTTCATTTACAACAAATATGTATGTATTTTCATTCCTGAAAAAATTAGTTTAAAATGTGTTCAAATAAATGATGTAGGTTGATATATTTATCAAAATGGATTACTTGAACTCTAAAATAAACATTCTAGGTAATTTTTCTCATAAAATTGTAGTAATGCTATAAAAATAATAAAAAGGAATTTTAGTTATTAATTTCTTATGTTTTACCTTTAACATTATTACACTAAGCATACTGCTTATGCTATTAATACAGACAGCATGAAATATGATCATGTAAAAAAATTAAATGATTAAAAATAGTAAGGTTGGGGGCCAGTAGTTTGGCTTGGTGGCACACACTCTGGACTGGCAAAAAAGAAGTAGGGTTAGATAAAACAGATTTATTTCCAAATGTGTGGAAAATGGTATGATTTCTTGTTTGGCCAGTCCTGGGGCTTGAACTGAGGGACCAGGAACTGTCCTTGGCCACATTTGTTCAAGGGTGGCACTCTGACACCTGATCCACAGTGCCCCATCTGCTTTTTCTGTGTATGCAGAAATTGAATCAAGGTCTTCTTGTATACTAGGCGAGCACTCTACAACTAGGCAACATTAAAAGCCAAAGTAGATTTTTGATGCTATTGTGGAGTTTTAATTTTCTTAAATATTTGTACAAAGCACAATGGATATATAAACAGACTTGAACTCACAGAACAGAGTCCCACATAATATTACAGTTACTCTGGCACTTCTCCCGATTGACAAAACACATTTCCAGGCATCTGCTCTGTCCTTAAGCTTTGGTAGCTGACTTGTCTTTCCATGGAGGCCTGGCCTGGATTCCTGGTGATTCCATGCATTTCATAGTTCCCTGTATATCCAGTAAGGTTGTCTTCTATGGGACCAGACCTGCCTGGTTTTTGGCCCACCCAGGACCTATGTGTCTGAGGTCTGACATTATAAGTGGAAAATAAAACACAGTATAATAAGCACTGAAGAACTGCACACCATAATATTAACAATGAGAGTTTAATAGTTAGCAAAGTAAATACAATGAATACTTGACAAGAATCATGAGAGCAAGATAAAGAGATGTCTTTTTAGGAAGGGGACAGGGAAGCTCTAAATCCAGACTGGCCTCAAAGTTGCCTTCAGGCAGTAATTCTACTTCAGAGTCCTCAGAAGGGTCTCCTTCCTCATGAGAAACAGAATGTCCTTCCTGAGTTAAGAGGGGGCTGGATTCTGGTTTGTCGAATGGAGATTGAGTCTCTTTTAGTGAGATGGATGGGTCTGGATATTCTGTGAGGATGGATTCATTTTCCTCCAATGAATCCAGTATTGAGAGTACACTTGCTTCTTCCCATGGGGACATTTTCCATGAGCCCAGCGTGTGCCCCTTCAGCTTGCACAATAAGTGGAGTGTTACTCTCACTCAGATGGACTGATTCTGGGTGGAGTGTGAAAGGAAACGGAAGGAAATCTGGCTGCTCTTTTTCTTCCTCCATAGTATCTGCAATTTCAACTGTGTCACACATGGGGTTCAGAGCAAAAGGTATATCCACAGGACTCTAAACCTGTTTGATAATTTCTACCGAAGGCCCATGGTTTCTGGAGTGCAGTGATGATTCTCTGTCTCCATCAGTCACCAGCTCCATTGGTGGGTTTTTCATCCGGAGTTCAGGATAAGCTCTTCCACGATGACCCAAACCTAAGAATGGAAATAGGTACAGAGTGGACAGAGTGGACTCTGCAAGTTGAAGTGTCACTCAACTTCCATGAGGATCTAATGGAGGAACCTGTAGAACTGGAGTTTGGACTGAACACTGAGGAGGTGTAGGGTCTTTCTAATGAGTGCTTATTCCCGAGTCCTTTCAGAGGACAGACATTACCTGGCTGACACCAGCCATAAAGGGCATTTTGCCAAGCTCTGTAGAAGTAAGGGCCAACCAATATCTAGACCACATGGGCTTCCTACTCACAGGCTCTGAGGCACCCACACCAGGACTTCTACTTTTTCTTGGTCTTACTGGACGCACATTCCTCCAGCTGGTCAAAAAGTATGTGTTTAGAAGAGCAGGTCCAAAGCCGGCATGTGGAGCCTCATATAGAGCTTGAGTTGTGTCAGGGTGTGGCAGTTCTTGAACTCGTAGAAATCACTGGGGTAGAAGTCCATTCACATCGTATAGATGGAACACATGATGCTGTGGGCACATTCGGTACAAGGAAAGTGAGAGCCCTCTCTCTCCATCCTGAGCCTTTTACCAAAGCCCCTTTCTTGCAGGACTCTAATGCTGTGGCTGTCCTGCAGAGATGTGCACTTATGTGCTGGGAGGGGGGTAAGAGACACTCGAGAACAGGATGACTTTTACACCCCACTTCCAGAAGCTTCTGAGAGAGGCCTCTATGCATCTGTCCAAAGTAAACGCACCTTAAATTAACTAAGTAAATGCTCTAAATAAATCAATAAGTGAATGCTCTAAATAAAGAACTAAATGCTCATTCCTCTAATCTTAGCCACCCAGCAGGCTGAGCTCTGAAGATCACAGTGGAAAGCCAGTCTAGTCAGTAAAAGTCTAAAGGCACTTGTCTTCAATTAGGCAGCAAAAAGCCAGAACTTGACCTATGACTCAAATGGTACAGTGCTAATTTTTGAACACCAAAGGAATGGTATTTAGACCTGGGTTCAGGTTCAAGTGGCAGCACTGGACCACACACCAAAATGTAAATGCTTTCAGGTTCTAACAGGCAAAGCTATCACAATCACTCCCTGATGGCTCAAAAGTGATTCAGCCCCCAGCTTTTCCTCTGACTCCAGTATTTCACAGGCCTCCGCCATTAGTACTGACACCTCATTTCTTACTAGGAAATGGGATTTACTAGGATGTCACCTAGGTGAGGGCTGCAGTTGGGAGCCACTTACTCATGCCTGAAATCCAACTTCTCAGTAAGCACACTGTTGAGACTCCAGTAGCTTGTGAGGGAAATGAAATGGCATGGTGTCCCAGTCATAATGATGTAGTTTGTGCACTTGTATCATGCTTAGCTCCCCTGTGAACACCCCAGTGAACCAAACAGGCTCAGAGAGGAGCCAAGTATTCCAAGGCTTGGCCAGGAGGGGTGAGCAAACCTGGGTTTGGGGGGGAACACTCACTTTTTCAAGAGAATTTCCAGCAACTACTACATTGTCCTCCACTATTTGAAATTGTGCAGGAAGTTTCCCACATAAAAGAGATCACCTTTCTGGTAGGCAGCGATCAGCTTTGTCAGCAGCATCTCCAACAGGCCTTCCTCCAGGATCCATAGGTTACAAGGCTCATTCAGAGTCTGAGCTGACTTACCATCACATTATGTTGGCAAAACAGTGGATATTTCAAACGTAGGAATGGGACCACACTTCACACTGAGGAATTGGAATAGAGTAGATTGGAAATGACACACACTAATCTCAGTATAGTCACTTGAAAGTACACAAGAAGGTTGTAGTGTGTGGGCAGGATGATGGGTTCAAATAGGTTTCCTCTCAATATACCTCATCTGAGTTGGCCTGGAGTTTCCTGGCTTTCTTCCTAGAGAAATGCCTGATATACGGGAATTTTGGCTTGGCACTGGTCCAGAATCTACTTCTTCAAGTGAGAGATCCATATCTCTCATGCCTGAGATCCGAGCCTCCTGACCGTTGGCAACAGCACAGCAACATCTTTCTTCCTCCTGAGCCACAGGCCAAGGGAGCTGGCTTGAGCTGGTTGTCACATGCAGTGGCTTGGTTACCAGGGTTCCATATTCTGTTCCATTGTGAGGTAGGTAGGGTCACCTTTCAAGGCCCAATGACCAAAGCTCCTTGCTCACAGAACACCTCCCCAAAGACATACTGGAGGCTGAATCTCCCTTCCCACCTCACATATGGATGTAGTAAACAGCACACCTTTTTGTTCAAATCCCAAGTCATTAACTAGGCGTAAGTGCTAGCCTGGTCTCAGGCTCAAGGAGCCTTTCTTAGGTAAGATCCAAACTTAACTGTCACTATTCCCCTTACCCTTCACAAGACATTTTGCTTCACAGTGCCTTCTCAGCTTGCATTTTGCCTCTTGCACATTTTCTTTGCTAGTCCTGGGACTTGACCTCAGAGCCTGACCATTGTTCTTAGGCTTTCTTTAGGCTATAGCTGTCCCACCAAGCCACAGCACCACTTCCAGCGTTTTCTATGTATATAGTACTCCAGAATCAAACCAGAGTCTTTTTGTGTGGTAGCCAAGCACTCTACAAATAGATGAAACACCCAGGCCATCTTGCACATATTATTCACTTCAATCTACTAGGACGTTGTTAGGTTTCTGTATCGTAATCTATTTTTCTTCCTGATGAATATCTGTGCTGTCATCTGTAAAAATGCAAGTGGGAAAATCACAGAAGCATTGGTGACATAAAAAAAAGTCTTACAGACATAGATGAGTGTTCATTCTTTGTAGGAGAAAGGATATTTTGATATGATGATGATGACTATTTATAAATACTTTATCTGGGTTTAGAGTTTGGCCCAGTGGTAGAGTGCTTGCCTAGCATCCATGAAGATCTAGGTTTGAGTCCTTAATATCACACAGATATAAAAATCCATATGGCAATGTGGCTCAAGTGGCAGAGGGCTAGACTTGGGAAAAGCCAGGAGCAGTGCTCAGGCCCTGAGTTCAAGCCCCAGGAATGGCAGAAAAAACAAAAGAAAAGAAAAGAAAAGAAAAGAAATGTGCTTTTTACAAGTTATTCACTCACAGCATTTGCCTCTGAATTCTTCGCTTCTGCATCTTGTGACTTATCCCTTAACCTCAATGTAGACAAGAAAAACAGATTTTATTACTTGCTATCCTTTGTCCAATCTTTGGATATTAATTCAAAATACAATATTGCCTGAGATATTGTGTGTGTGCATGTGTGTGTGTATCTGCCAATGTGTGCATGCACACGTGTACAGGGTTTAGGGCTTACTCATAGGGCCTGTGTGATAACCCTCAGCATCTTTTCCTCAAAGGTATTGGTCTTTCACTTCTAGCTTATTATAGCTAATTGGAGTTGAGAGATTCACTCAATTTCTTGCCCTGTGCATTGGAACCCAGTGCTGGGTTCTCATATTGTTAATTGTAGCTATAGAGAAGCCTGAGGTCTGGGGATCCTCGTTAGAATCCAGCCCCTGAAAGAAAGTCACTGATAGAAATCTTTATCTTCATTTAAGCACGAATAAATAAGGCAAAAATGGCACTGTGGCTCAGTTCCTCTTGTAGCAGCCATGAGAAAATTAGTAATTGGCAGCACCTGGTCCCTGAGAGAAATCCTTAGCACTGGTTCAAAAAAAGAAAGAAAATAATGAAAAAAATTAAAACTTGCTGAGGAATCCATAAGGATAAACGTGCCTGTGAATAATCTTGTCATTTCCGATTCCCTCAAGAGCTTAGGTCTCTCTGTATTTCATCAAGTTTTTTTTAAAGATATTTACATATTTTCTATCTTTCTTAAACAGAGATAGCCATCCACAAAACACAAACACAAACTCTCACACAGTATACCACCCACCCATAAGTGTCTGGCTATGTATATATGTATAGTCATATGTATTGATCTGTCTCTCTATACTAATATATAAATGCATAAACATATATATTTAGACAAACAGGAAACATACATAGATAGGTCTCACGCGTTTCCAGATTTTGTGCAAGTCTTCTGAGTGCAACTTATCATTGTATTGTTTGTCAAGATAGAGTCCCTCTAACTTTTGGCCAGCTTCTTGTCCTTTGATACTTTTTTCTGCCAGTCCTGGGTTTTGAACGCTAGGCCTGGATGCTGTCACTGAGCTTGAGCTTCTTGCATTCAGTAGTTTATTGCAGATAAGAGTCTCATGGAGTTTCTGTCCTGGCCTGGCTTTGAATTGTGATCCTCAGATCTCAAACTCCTGAGTAGCTAGGATGACAGTCTTGAGCTACCAGTACCTGGTTCCTTTGCCTCTTTTACCCTTTTTTTTGGCCCCACCACAGCCATGGTATCTACCTTCCTATGTTCTCTCCACCTGCCCCCAGACAGGGGTCTGACAGATGCTTTCCACCCACTTATTCATGTCCTCCTCTGTATTGGCTGACAGCTAAGACATGCACTCACTTGTCTGGATGCCAAACACAAAGCCATGTGATTGTTTCTCAGTCTGGAACATCCTATCAGATTTATAGCACCACAGAGGGTCATGTTGATGCTCCTCAAGGGCTTCTTAAATTGTTCTCATATTAATCCACAACACGTTTGTCATCACTTGTCCAGCTAATTCATGGACTAAAGCAGCATTCCCTATAAACTTAGATCCCAATACCATGAGGACACTCAAGGGTGCATTACGAGTGTGACCTGCAGGTGGATGTGAGCCTGTCTAAGTTGGAGGGGATTTCTCAACCACAGGAAATGGAATACAAATTTAGAATCTGCTTTCATGAGGTGACAATCTCTGGCAGATGTTCTTATCAAATGTGGCACTGCCTACTTCCAGCTTAAAACATGGGTTGATGACCCAGCATAACAGAGAATGTATTCACCCCGGCCCAACACATAGGCTGGGACCCTGAACTTTCAGGTAGCATTTGGCTTTGCAGGTCATGAGATCTTAGTCTACAAATGATGAGCCCCCTCCCGTGAGGCATAGCAAACGGAGCCAAAGTGCAACCCAGTTAAGCACCAGATCAAGCTTCCCTTCTTCAGTAGGGTATGGTTTGAAAACTGTGCATAGCTTCTGTTTGAAGCCAGTCCAGAAAGGAAAGTCCATGAAACTCTCATTTCCAGTTAACTGCCAAGGAGGTGGGGGAAGTCACAGGCTGGGGGATGCACAGGATGATCCATGGGCCCTGTGCAGCTACTGGGTCACCCCCTTCTGCATCTCAGCCTTTGGCTTTGAACTCTGTGATCGTCAAGATGTGCACAGTCTGTACTCTGGCTGGCAGAAGAAAGGACCCTGGGAAGACAATTGTAGACCCTTTGTGAGTGTAGGAAGGGGTAGGCTGGACACCCAGTCCAAGAGGAGCTAAACCTGGAGTTGAGGGGTGTGCAAGGGGTGGGTGTGAGGGTTGTGGGCAGTCACAGTCACGGCAGAGGTGGCTCTGTGTGTGGGATGAGTGCCTCCCTGCAGGCACAGTACTGGACATATCAGAGATCCACATGAAAAGGAAAAGCTGAAAATGGCACTATGGTTCAAATGGTAGAGCATCAACCTTGAGCAAAAGAGCTCAGGGACAGTACCCAGGACCTGAGTTCAAGCCTCATGACTGTAATAGAAAAAGAACCAGGACTATGAGAGGGAACCTGGTACTCTCTTGGTCTAATCAGACACAAGAAGAGGCCGGGATAGGCTGTGGAAAAACACAGAGAACATCTTCCCCCAGCTCATCCTGTCCTGCATGCTGGGGCAGCCATGTAACTAGGGCTACGGTGAGATCATCTTCACCCCTGTGCTGCCATCTGAATTGTAGGCCTCTGTCCTGGCATGGGGTGTCCTGATGGCTGAGCAGGTGCCCTAACCCTAGATGGAGAGCAGCCACTGACTGTGGTAGCTAAGGAGAGATCTGTTCCATAGCTATCAGGCCACCCAGCATGGGAGCCATAACCACCCCTCACACAGGTAGAGGCCAATGGTTTTCCAGGTGCTACTAACATTGCCCCACCCCTAGCTCTGGGTACACGTGACATTCCCTCCACAAGGAGCAGGACTAAGTGAAGGATCAGGAAGCTGCCTATGGGCTTCAGATGATGGCCAGCCTGGCACTACAGATGGCCTCACTCTGTCACCACCTTCCCCTGCCTCCATCATTCCTCCATCATGCCTCTCTACCTCCAACCCATTAACCTTGGAAACCAATGAACTGGGCTCTCATCATTCCTCTCATCTCTTCACCCACCTTGCCATGTGTCCATCCCTCTGTCACTTCCACCCCACACACATCCCAACACCAGTCACCCTGTAGCTTATGAGGATCCCAGAGGAAGCTCTTGGTGAAGGGCTTGTGACCACAAAACAGTTACTATCACCCGCTCCGGCCTGATCCACCGCAGAATAAGAACAGCCAAGCAGGCACACACTGCAGCAGAGTTGCTCAGCTGCCACCCTGATTTCTTCATGGCCAGGACTTGGCTCTCCTCACCTTCCCAGCTCAGTAACCAGAACATTGTGCTTTCACAGAGCCATGGCTTCCAGTCTCCATGGACACAATGACATCAAGGTGATGCCAACTTCCCCATCTCTATATACTTCTAACTATGGGATGGGAGCTGAGGTTCTCTTCTGTCACTCCATCCGCTAAGAGGCTCATGCAGATTTCTATCCTTTGCTCATCATGGTGACTCTTTGGTTAACAAGTCACTGCTGGGCTTCCAGTTCACCACATATAGAACCCATACTCCAACACTTTTCTTAGAAGGACTGATGACTTTTAAATATTCTCTAGTTTTAAATTTCTAGTTCCTTCTGTCTTTCATTTATATATTTCCCTTCCTCACATACTTCCCTTTTTTTACCTTCCTTCTTTCATTCCTGGCCTTGAACTCACGACCTGGAGCTTTTTCTTAGCTTTTCTTTGCTCAAGGTAGCACTCTAGCTCTTGAGCCACAGCTCTACTTCAATCTTTGTTCTTGCTCTAAACTGGGAGTATGAGTCTCATGCATTTTTCCCTTTGCTGGGTTGGTTTTAAACCACAATACTAAGATCAGGATCCTGAATATGCCTCAGATTACAAGTATTATCTAATCAAAACAAATTCCTGATTTCTTTTTTAGACATAATTAGTTCTTTCAGGTGAGCCACCAGCCACTCATGCAAGAGCATTGCAGGATCCCAGCATTCATCTTGTCTCCAGTCTTATTCCATCCATCTCACAATGGTCATCTAAAACACCCTGCTGCATGCCTGAAGTCGCAAGGAACGTTCTCAACGCCATGAGAAGCCCCCTTAAGCTCTGCCTCAGACATGCCCAGCCCCCATCCCACTTCCACATGAGCATTTGTTTAGGAGAAATTTCCTGAGTACACCATCATCTTTTCCTCACCATTCAAATTTCATCTTTGGAGTCATTTCTCCCAGACAAAGAGGAACATGATCCATGGTTTGATAGCAGCTCCAGCTTCATAGTCCCAGCCACCAACACCCCCACCATTACCCTGCCAGACACCTGAATTCAAGGACAATGTTTACACTACCCCTGACTCTTATCAAATGTTTTAACTTATACAGTGCATTAAAATAATTTTACTAAATGGAATAAACACATGGCATCAAGCTTCAGAATCTTTGCACCTGAACTTTTAGTGAATCACAGACACACCAGCATTTCTGTAGCCAACAGAAATCTTAGCTTTGAGATTTCAGCATTCCTGGTATCCAAGTTTGGATGTGCTTACACTGCCCTTAAAGGGGCACTTCAATCACACAATCCCACAACAATCACTGTCATTTGACATTCACTGGTAGGTGGTGCTAGGAAAAAGACTGATGTGCCAACTCCATGCTGGCTTGACCTATGCCATCTTCAAACCTGGAGCAAGTGGGGCTCCTCTCTCCATGACATCTTTTGTGTACTACCCCAGGAGGACCTTTACCTTGAGACAAAATTATGAAGACTATCTCTACCAGCAAAGATTCCAGTGAGATGTGCCTACATGGATAAAGCTAAAATCTCACTAAAGTGAGGTTGTTGGCAGTGCTGGAGCCTGAACTCAAGGCCTGGGCACTAAGCATTTGTACTCAAGACTAGCCCTTTACCACTTGAGCCCAAACTCGATTCCCAGCTGTTTTTATTTTTTTGTAGTAAGAATCTATCAGACTTTCCTGTTCTAGGTGACTTGGAACTTCCATACTCAGATCTCAGCCTCCTGACCAGCCTGGATTAAAAGTGTGGATCAGCCATGCCCCACACCTGAGGACTTCTGCCAGCACATTTTTTCCCAAAAATTGGAAGAGGAAGATGAGGGAGGGTTGGGCTCATCCTGCCCTGCATATGAAGGAGAGCATCAGCGCCTGAACTTCATTCCCTGTTGTAGGCTGCTGGAGGAAAAGGAAGCAAATAGGCACAGGCTGGCAGCAGATGCCACAGAACAACTTGTGACCAAGACTCCCAGAGCAGACCTCAGAATCGATGACAGAGTTGGATCTACCCAGTAACAGAGGCAGTGGTGACACCTGAAACTGCACGTTTGAGCCTTTGCTGCTAGTAAACAGGGCCACCTATGTCTCAATGAGAAAGGTGAGATTTTGGTGGAGAAGGTGAGATTAAACATTATGTATCATGCAAGAAGACAGACTATAAGGGGTCTTTTATTATTCCAAGTGAAATTTTGGATTTCCTCTTCTGTTTCTTTAAAGAATGACATTGGGATATTGATGAATATTGCACTGAATTTGTATATAGTCCTTATCAAGATTGCCATTTTTACAATATTACTTCTTCCAAACCAGGAGCATAGGTTTTTGCATTTCCTCAGTTCTGCGTTAATTTCCTTCTCCAGGGTTTATAGTTCCATCAAAAAGGTGCTTTACATTCTAAGTTAATTCCTAGGTATTTTATTTTCTTTGATAGCAAAATGAGTTGCTATCCTGATTCTAGCCTCATTCCTCTCATTTGTTGGCATATAGGAAGGCAGTTGACATTGAGGGTTAATTTTATACCCTGCTACCTTACCAAAGTTTTATATCAGCTCAAGCAGCTTCGGAGTAGGGTCTATAGGGTTCTTTAAATACAGAATCATGTCATCTGTAAGGAGAGAAAGTTTCAATTCCTCTTTCCCTTTTCCTCCTCACTCCAGTTAGAATGGCCAAGATCCAGAAATCTAATAACGTATGCTGGAGGGGATGTGGCCAGGAGGGATCACTACTACACTGCTGGTGGGATTGCAAACTCGTTCAACCACTATGGAAAGCACTATGGCAGTATCCCAAAAAGACTAAACATAGAGCTCCCCTGTGATCCAGCAATTTCACTACTTACCAATCGTCCAGATAGGACATACTAAATTCACTAGAACAATAACATTTATCATAGCACTATTTACTATAGCAAAGGTATGGAACCAACCCAGATGCCCGTCAGTTGATGAGTAGATCAAATATGGTATTTTTACACAATGGAATTCTGTGCTTCTGTCAGAAAGAATGACATAGACGAATTTGTAAGGAAATAGGAAGACTGTAAAGTTTAGAAATTAGTTTCTGTCTCCTTCCCTCTCTCTGTAAAATTTAGAAGTTCCTGTTTTTCTCTCTTTCACTCTCTTTTCTCTCTCTCTCTCTCTCTCTCTCTCTCTCTCTCTCTCTCTCTCTCTCTCTCTCTCTCTCTCTCTCTCTCTCTCTCTCTCTCCAATCCTTAGGCTTGAACTCAGGGCCTGAGCTAATTTTGCTCAAGGTTAGCACTCTACCATTTGAACCACAGTGCTGCTTCTGGCTTGTTCTTTTCACGTATATTGAGCAATCTAACCCAGGCCTTCATTCTTGATAGGTTAGCACTCTACCACTAAGCCACACAGTCAGCTTTTAGAGGTTTCTGACAAAGGTTTTCCTACATGCTATTATTTCTTCTGTGAGTGCTCTTAATGCTTGCTGAAGGTTGACTTTGTTTAGAAGACTTACCCTAATGCTCCCATATACTGAGATTCTATATATAGCTGAATGTTTTTCATTACTCAGAATTTCTCTATTGTGTATGTTCTGAAATGTACTGAAGACTGACTTCTGATTAAAAGTCATTGCACATTTGTTCTATTCATTAGTTTTCTTTTCTTCTATGGGAATCAGGTTTGTGATGAACACAGAAGTATGCCTTCCGGGTCCAACACTTTCCACATTTGTAATATTCATAAGGTTTTTCTCTCCTATGTGCATTTTATACTTAGTCATGCGTTCATGATGGATTTTTCATATTCTTATATTCATACGATTTTTATCCTGTGTCTGTGTGGTATCATGCAAACTCAACTATGAGTTCTTCAAAAAATTTCCCTTTCATTTTATTCATAGGATTCTATCCTGTGGGTGTTTAGTGAGAAATCTTGACTTGTGCCTTCTGGGGAAAAGACTGAACATTTGCTACATTCATTAAGGGTTTTATCTTGTGTTGGTTCTGTGACACAAGCTGAGTTTTCTTCCACAGACTAAAAACTCTTTCCTATTTATTACATTGCTAAGGCTTCTCATCTGTGTGAACTCTCTTACGCTTCTTGAAGGGTGAATACTGCACGAAAGACTTTCAACTTTGGTTATATTCCTAAGGTTTCTAATATGTGTGAATTCTGTTATGCCTCCTGTAATGTGACTTCCATCTGAAGGTCTTACCACATTTGATGCACTCGTACAGTTTCTCTCCTGTGTGTGTTCTCTGATGCAATTTGAGGGAAGACTTCCATTTGAAAGACATTCCACATCGGTTACATTCATAAGGTTTTTCTCCTGTTTGAATTGTCTTATGCATGTTGAGGTTTGGCTTCTGTGTGAAGGACTTTCCACATATGTTACACTCATAAGGTGTTTCTCCTGAGTATATTCTCTGATTTACATGGAGTTTTACCTTCCATTTGAAAGACTTTCCGAATTCACTACATGCATAAGTTTTCTCTCCTGTGTGTGTTCTATTATGCCCATCAAGATATGTCTTCCACTTGAAGGTCTTTCCACATTTGTTGCACACATAAGGTTTCTCTCCTGTGTGTTCTTTGATGCAATTTGAGGGAAGATTTCTGTCTGAAAGGCTTTACACATTGGTTACATTCATAAGGTTTCACTCCTGTGTGTATTCTCTGATGAACACGAAGTTTTCCCTTCCCTTGGAAAGACTTTCCACATTCATTACACTTATAAGATTTCTCTCCTGTGTGTGTTATTTCATGAACTCGAAGGTGTATCTTCTGGGTGAAAGACTTTTCACATTTGTTACATTCATAAGGTTTCTCTTCTGTGTGTCTTCTCTGGTGCAAAGTGAGGTATGATTTCAGTCTAAAAGTTTTCCCACATTTATCCCATTCATAAGATTTCTCTTCTGTGTGAGATCTCTGATGTGTGCTGAGAGCTGAATTCTGGGCAGAAATTTTATTACGTTCCTCATACTCATAAGTTTTCTCTTCTCTTGGAGATCGAGGTTGGAGCGTCAGGTCTGACTTCTCAGAAATTAATTTTCACACTTGATATACGCATCACATATCTCAGGATATTTGCTCTGAGGTATTGTAAGGCATATTTCATTACTGAAAGATTTCTCACATTCACTACATGTATGAGGAGTCTCCCCTGTGTACATTTTCGGATGTGTAGTGATGGTCGGTGTTAAGTACAATATTTTTCATCACACAGTATATTTAGCAGTTTTCCTCCCTCCCTGAAGAATTTCTTGGGCAGGGAGAACAGAATTATGATACTGCAGATCTTTTGGACTGTCACAATCATGAATAAAATGCTCTGAATATCCGATGGATTTTTTAAGAACAGGAGACATACGAGATCTATATGCAGCATGCATCTCATCAGGCTTAGGAGACAGAAGCATGTTCTGACACTTAATGAACTCCTCAGTCCTCACCCCTAAGTTGTTACCGTTATTACTAATCAGCTCTGGATTATGTGTAGAGCTCAAATTTAAAGTTGTTGCTAATCTCACGTTTTCCTCCACTTCGATACTACTTGCAACTGCTACTTCACAAAGACATTCATGTGGACTTTCCTGGCAGGTCTTGAACACATTTTCCATTACCTGGACATCTAAAATGAGTCATAGAAAAAAAGACACAAACATACATGAGATACAAATATTCCTTACTGTAAAGGTAATGACTTTACTTTCCAATCCTAAGTGTTAGATATTTTAAAATATAAAAGTGGAAACAGATTTGTGAGAAATATATGCATTTCTCCCTAACATATTAAGAAAATGATATTTTACAATGACCAATAATGTTTTCCTGTGTTTTAGTTCTCTTTTTATATCACAGGAAATATTTACTGAAATTACCCAACTATGTATTGCTACAGTTTTAAGCTGAGTACTACCTATAGTATACCTGCAGCTGTTTTTTTTTCAAATACTGTTTTGTTTATACATTGAGGAATGGCTGCCTTTCTTTTATTTTTGAGAAATAATCTAAATATTGTGCTTATTGCATCGTTTTAAAACTTTCTTTTCTTTTCTTTTCTTTTTTTTTGTAGTTCATAGGCCTCGGCCCTGTCCCTGAACACTTCAGCAGAAGACTATAACCCCTATCCTTGAGCTACAGCCCCACTTCCTGTTTTCTAGAGTTAACTACAGATAAGAGTCTCAGGTCCTGAGTAGCAGATAGGATTACCTTAGCCAGTTTCAATGCTGTTTGCTTATTAACGATTAAGTGAGGAACACGAATTTTTTCTAGATTCAGCGGCCACAAGTTTGGTTTATATGTCTGTTTGGCTTTGATCCAAGCAAGAACGATTCTTGAGAGTAAGGACTTACACCTATATCCCTTCAGTTACAACTTCTCACTAAAGTCTCAATTTAGGTATTTGTGGGAATTTTGAAATTTGTTTCTTTCCATTTGAAGTCTTATAAAAATTCCTTTTCTAACACTCCTGTCCCTCAGAACCATGGAAGACCAGAAAATCTCCAGGTCATTGTCTAGTTAATTTTCTTATGTTGATTGAAACTTTGTTGTTTTTTTTTCCTTCCATTCCTAGGTTTGAACTTAGGACCTAACTACTGTCCTTGGGTTTTCTCAAGACTAGAACCCTACCAATGAAGTCATTACTTCTAACTTTTTCTATGTATGTGGCAATAAGGAATCAAACCTGTGCCTTTGTGCATGCTAGGCAAGCACTCTACCACTAGGTTCAATTTCTGGTGGAAAGGTCTGGTTCTGAATACCAGTCTCTTCCTACCAGCAAAAAGATATTATCCTTATCAGAGAATAATGCCCTGACTTATTCCTTGTTTGCTCAATCATTTATAGTCTTAGTTTTGAAGAAATTAAATATCATTCTTTCTCTCTTTCTTTCTTTTTTTTCTTTCTTTCTTCCTTTCCTTCCTTCCCTATTTCTTCCCTCTTTCTTCTTTCTTTCTTTCTTTCTTTCTTTCTTTCTTTCTTTCTTTCTTTCTTTCATCTTTCTATCTTTCTTTCTTTCTTGTTTTGCAGTCATGGGACTTGAATTCTAGACCTGGCTGTTCTTCCTGAGCTCTTCAGCTCAAGGCTACTGCCCTATGTTTTAGCCTCAACCCCACTTCTCATTTTCTATTGGTTCATTGGACAGAAGAGTCTAAGGTGTTTTTGTAATAGGTCAGTCTTTGAACCTTGATCCTCAGATCTCAGCCTCCTAAGTAGCTAGGATTACAGGCATGAGCCACGGGCTCATGGCTTTCTCATTTTATTTTGTTTCACGGTGATTTCTACAGAAAAATCTAACTTTAATTCTACTGCCACATAGAATTCATTATATCACCCTATGATACTTGGTGCCGGGGGTTTGGGCTAGCATGCACAAAGACCTGGTTCAGTTCCTTGGTACTACATACAAAGAAAAAGCCAGAAGTGGTGCTATGACTCAAGAAGTAGAGAGCTAGCCTTGAGAAAACCCCAGGACCATGCTCAGGCCCTGAGACCAAGCATAGGATTGGGAAAAGAAAATGATTCTTGATTCATTCACAAAGAATTCCATAGATTCCACACAGGATTTAGGGTAACTAAGAATATTATTGCTCAGTACATCACAACATGAACTTACCAATGGGGCTCAGGCTCCAACATCAATATGAAGATGCATTCACTCACCTGTGATATTCTTGTCAGAGGAATTTCCTATCCAGAGTTCTGCACAGTGCTCTAGCTTGTCAATTAATACAGGTTTGGGAACACAGGGCCCTGTAAATTAGAAACAGTAGAGAATTATTGCTTATGCTGTGTCATCATTGCTTTAAGTTCGCAGACATCCTACTCACAAGTTATCTATTAAATCTTTTTTCTCATTTCTAATTGGCTCCATGGTTGACTTTTCCCCAGCTCTGGATTCATTTTGTATGGCATAAACTTAGCTGTCTTGCTCAAGGCTAGAAAAATACCAGTTTGAGTCCCAGCTCCACTTACATGCATAGGTCTTCATGCATGCTAGGCAAGCACTCAACCACAAAGTCAAGCTCTTGACACTCCACTAACATTTTTGTGGGGTTACTTGGAGTTATAGAGTTTCATGGCAATTTTTATGCCATTGCTGGCTTCAAATTAGAATTCTTAGATTTCTTCCTCCTGAATATTTTAAGATTACAGGCATGAAACATTGCACCTAGTGCCAGGTTTCCATTATAAACTCACTGTTTAGTGATTTGTAGATCCTATTTCCAATAATGATATATATTCTATTCTGGATTGTTTATCCACTTACAATTACGGTGTAAGTTTGGAATGTCATCTCCATTAGAGGAAACATAATTTAGAACTGTTGTCAAAGTATCCTGAAGGTATCCTGAAGAATGAGTACAAAATTACCTTAGGTATTCTTTAGAAAGTAATGATACTTCTCAGGGCCTGGAATCTTTCATTTAAATAGTATTGAAAGTTTGATAAACATTCACGTATCTGCAAAATAACAAGGCACTTGGCCTTGCAAGTGAATTTGACTTTTGCTCACCTAAGGACACCAGGTTGCTGTAGGTCTCCAGCATTACATCTCTGTTCAGGGTCCTCTGAGCATTGTCCAGATGCTGCCACTCCTCCCAGCTGAAATCCACAGCTACATCATCAAATGACACCAGCTTCTGGAATGGCACATTTTCATCAAGTAATTAGCACTGAGTTATAAACACACCATGTCTGGAATTTTATTCTTTTTTTGTTGGAATTGTATTCCTTTACTTAAATGTTTAGACTTACATGAAATATTGACCTGAAAAGCTTAGGGATGGTGCCTAGGCCCAGAGTTCAAGTCCCAAGACCCACAAAAAAATAAAAAGGCAAGCCACGTGTTGGTGGCTCACGCCTGTCATCCTAGCTACTCAGGAGACTGAGATCTGAGGACCATGGTTTCAAAGCCAGCCTGGCACAAAATTCCATGAGACTCCTTTCCAATTACCCACCATAAAATGTTTAATGGCTTGTGGCATATCATGGTAGAGCAATTGTGGTATCGACAGAAATAAGTCGGGGGAGTAGATTTAGGTTATAAATGGAATTATTCCATTGAAAAGGAACTACATTATATGATGACATATGCTGATACTGAGAGAATATTGCAAAATCTTAGGGTATCAAGTAATAATACTGTGAAGTACACCCAGAATGTTAATGTTCTATGTCTGGCATAATAATCACTTGGGGAAGAAACTTTTTTTTCTTTTTTTTTGGCTGGGGGATTTGTAAGGCTTGAACTCTGGGCCTGGGCACTGTTCCTGAGCTCTTCAACTCAAGGCTATCACCCTACCTATGAAGCCACAGTGCCATTTCCCATATTCCAGTGGTTAACTGTCGATGAGAGTCTCATAGACTTTCTAATGCCCAGGCTGGCTTTGAACCAAATCTTTAGATATCAGCCTGATATCTGAGTAGCTAGGATTACATTTAGAAGTCACTGCACCTGGCAAGAAATTTATTTCTTGCTGTTTTATTCTACAAATTTACTGTATGTTTTACTTTTTCAAAAAGACTGAGGATGACCTTTGTTCTGTATATAATGGGAAGAGGGGTAGGGAGCTGTGAGCAGAAGAACTGAGGGGCAATACTCAGGGTAGGACAATAGCCTTAAACTAAAGAGCTCACGGCCCAAGGTCCAAGCCCCATGACTTTCCCCACTACCCCACAAAAAAAGGGAAAAAAATTGGAGATTGGAGAGGATTTTCTAAAAAGAATATATAGAAATAGTAGTTCAAAATGTAGAAAGAAGTTCAATATTAACAGTCATGAGAAAAATTAAAATTACAATGAAATCATTACTTTAAGTATATTAATATAAATATAGTTTTAAACAAAAAGATCCACATACACACACACAAACACACACACACACACACGCATACAAAAAAACAACTTTCAAAGTCTAATTATTACTGGGAAGGTAGTGAGAAGAAGTAGAACTTTGGAATAGTTCTGCAAGGAATATAAAACAATCAAAAATTGCGTGGAGAGTGCTAAAAAAGTACTAAATATAGAATTACATAGAAATATGGTCCAACACTTCTATTTCTAGATTTGTACCTAATGGAAGAGAAAGCAGAGACTAGAACAAATATGTGGAGAATCCATTCACAACTATTAATAATAATCAAAAGATAGAAATATGCAAAACAATGCATTGAAAAGGAAGATCATTTTACTATATTTTACAGATGAATCTTGATTACAGTAAACTAAAAATACAGCAGTCATAAAGGAAGAGCTAGGGTATGTTTTCCCTTCCAGAGCTTCCAAGGATCAACAAACCCTTAGAGCCAAAAAGCACGATGGTTCCAGAGAATGGAGTAGAGAGGAACAGGAGCTGAATGTTTAATGATTATACATGGAAGATGAAAATTGCTCTAGATGGGTAGAATGAAGAGAGAACTGTACCCTAAACAATGGTTATGTAGCCACACAGGATGGGACACACCTATACTCTCTGATCTTGGGAAACTCAAGAAGGATTTCTAGCCATCCTGGATGCATGGAAAGATCTATCATAAAAACTAATGTGGAGGGGCTGGGAGTTTGGCATAGTTGTAGAGTGCTTGTATGAAGACGAAGGTTCAATTCCGCAGTATCACATACACAGAAAAAACCAGAAGTAGTGCTGTGGCTCAAGTAGAAGACCACTAGGCTTGAGGAAAGCTGAAGGACAGTGCTTAAACCGAGTTTAAAAAAAAACCCAGAAAGCTGAGCATGATGGGGTGGTGGCTCACTTCTATAACCCTAGATACTCAGGAGGCTGAGATCTGAGGATCAAGGTTTAAAGCCATCCTGGCACAAAAAGACCTGAGACACTTATCTCCAATTTACCTTTAGAAAATGGGAAGTGGTGCTTGGCTCCAGGGTAAGGTGGTAGCCTGGAGCTGAAGAGCTCAGGGATAGTGCCCAGGCTGAGTTCAAGATCTATGACCCACCAAAAAAAACCCAAAAAACAAAAAATAAGTTGGAAAAAATTGGATTCTGTGAATTTTATCAGGCATATAAATGTCTTTTTTTACGGTTGAAATAACAAATTGTTTGGAAAAAAGTTTTTACCTAGAAATGTACACTACAAATGGAATTAACAACAAACACAAAATATGCAAAAGATACAAATTATCACAATATGGGTATCCTGCTTCTGTATCTTTCACTGACTCCTGTTCAAATGAGTCACATATTCTGAATCATTTCTCCCAGTCGATATATGCCACAAGTGTTAGCTTGTACTGTACTTCTTGGGAAATCAAAAGCAAATGCTAAGCAAATGTGTGTTAGATTTTGTCAACAGTGATATTTCAAATATAAATCCCTACTCATTGCATTATTTAATATCAATGCTGGAATCTAACTTACACTGGCAGAATCTTCAATCTTTTGAGAATCTTCAAAAGGGTGTGTAAATATTTAGGATCGTTATGTCTTCCTGGAGGAAAGATCCCTTTAGTAGTATGTAGTAACCTTCTTTGTCTTTTCTTACTAATTTTAGTTTGAAGTCTATTGTATCTGATATGAGGATGGCAACTCCAGCCTGTTTATGGGGGCAGTTAGCTTGATAGAGTTTATTCCAACCTCTCACTTTCAAAAGATGATTGTTTTGGGGTAAGATGTGTCTCTTGAAGACAGCAGAACGATGGATCTTGCTTTTTGATCCAACTAGACCGCCTATGCCATTTAATTGGAGAGTTAAGTCCATTGATATTGAGAGTTAGGATTGAGAGATATTTATTAGTTCCCACCACTTTAAAAAGCTTTTAGTAGGGCCTGTGTCTTGACAGTTCTTGTGGTCCTTAGATGGTATGCTGTTTAGGTGCCATTTCTTTCCATATATTGCATTTATTTTGGTTTTCTATGTATAGAGCATCTTTGAGAATTCTCTGTAGTGTTGGTGTGAGCTCTGATTTGAAGACCTTATAGAATTCAGCTGTGAATCCATCTGGCCCTGGGCTCTTTTTAAGTGGAAGTTGTCTAATTTCCATTTCTATTTCAGAGCTTGAAATAGGCCTGTTGAGTTGGGTTAGCTCTTCTTGGTTCAGTGTGTGTATGTTAATATTGTCTAGGAATTCATCCATTTCTTCTAGATTCTCAAATTTGTTGGCGTAAAGGTTTGAGAAGTATTCCCTCATGATATTCTGGATCTTGGTAATTTCTGTCGTGATATTACCATTTTCATCTGCGATTTTGTTTATTTCGATATGCTCTCTTCTTTTTTTGGTAAGATTTGCTAAGGGCTTGTCAATTTTGTTAATTCTTTCAAAGAACCAACTCCTTGTTTTGTTGATTCTTTCTATAGATTTTTTATTCCAAATCATTTAATTCTGCTTTGATTTTAATAATTTGCTTTCTCCTAATGGGTTTAGGGCTGGTTTGTTGCTCTTTTTCCAGGAGGTTAAGGTGAGACATTAACTAGTTGGTTTGCCATTTTTCCAACTTGCTGTTGTAGGCACTCAGCGCCATAAATTTTCCTCTGAGTACTGCCTTTGTTGTGTCCCTAAGGAGTTGATATTTGTGTGCTCCTTATTGTTAAATTTCATAAACAGTTGGATATCTGTTCTGATCTCTTCGATTACCCATTGTTTTTGATTCAACAATGTGTGGTTCAGTCTCCATGAGTTACAGGGTTTTCTTTGGTGGAGATGTGTGTTCAGCTCCAATTTGATGACTTTATGGTCTGAGAGTGTGCATGGAATAATTTCAGTGTTTCTGAATCTGTCCAGGTTTGCTTTATGGCCTAAGATGTGGTCTATTTTGGAAAATGTTCCATGTGCTGCTGAGAAAAACGTATATTGTGGTGTTACTGGGTGGAATATTCTGCAGATGTCTGTTAGATCTAGTTGGTCCATATAGTTGTTCAGTTCTAAGGTTTCTCTGTTGAGTTTTTGCCTTGTTGATCTGTCCATAGGTGAGAGTGGTGTGTTAAACTCACCAACAATCACTGTATTTCGATCTATGTATGGTTTCAGTGTAAGTAAAGTTTGCTTGATGAAGTTTGGAGCTCCGGGATTGGGTGTGTAAATATTTAGGATCGTTATGTCTTCCGGGAGGAAAGATCCCTTTAGTAGTATGTAGTAACCTTCTTTGTCTTTTCTTACTAATTTTAGTTTGAAGTCTATTGTATCTGATATGAGGATGGCAACTCTAGCCTGTTTATGGGGGCAGTTAGCTTGATAGAGTTTATTCCAACCTCTCACTTTCAAAAGATGATTGTTTTTGGGTAAGATGTGTCTCTTGAAGTCAGCAGAACGATGGCTCTTGCTTTTTGATCCAACTAGACAACCTATGCCGTTTAATTGGAGAGTTAAATCCATTGATATTGAGAGTTAGGATTGAGAGATATTTATTAGTTCCTACCATTTTTAAAAGCTTTTAGTAGGGCCTGTGTCTTGACAGTTCTTGTGGTCCTTAGATGGTATGCTGTTTAGGTGCCATTTCTTTCGCTATATTGCATTTATTTTGGTTTTCTATGTATAGAGCATCGTTGAGAATTCTCTGTAGTGTTGGTTTTGTTTCGACATATTGTTGCAGCTTTTCCCTGGAATGGAATGTTTTTATTTTTCCCTCAGTTATGAATGAGAGCTTAGCTGGCTACAGTATTCTTGGTTGGTATTTATTTGATATAAGGGCATGACATATATACTTCCAGTCACTTCGTGCTTGCATGGTCTCTGCTGAGAAATCTGGTGTTATTCTGATTGGTTTGCCTTTGTAGGTTACTGATCCCTTTTCCCTGGCTGCCTTTAGGATCTTTCCTTTCGTTTCTATTGATCCAGTTCGGATCACAATGTGGCGGTGGGATGTCCTTTTGTGGTCAGGTCTGTTTGGGGTTCTAAAAGCTTCTCGTATCTGGATGGGCCTGCCCTTCTGGATATTTGGGAAATTCTCTGAGATGATTCCCTGAAGTATATTTCCAATACCATTGACCTCTTTCTCCACGCCCTCCTCAATACCAACTAGCCTTAAATTAGGCTTCCTAATTGTATCTTGGACCTCCTGAAGCGCTCTCTCATATTTCCTAGATTTGGATTGACTCATTTTCTGTTCTTTATAATACCTAAATTATCTTCAGCCACGGAAATTCTCTCCTCTGCAATGTCTAACCTGCTATCAAAGCTATCTACTTTATTTTTCATCTCCCTTGCTTCTAATTGCTCACTTTTGATGCCTTGCATCCCTTGTTTTAGATCATGTATGGATTTCTTTATCTCCTTGATTTACTTTTGAGTGGTTAGCTCAGTAGCTTTATTTTCTTTGGACATTTGCTGGAGTTTGGTCACGTTTTTATTTGTGGATTCTTTGAATTCATCCATCTTTCTTTGAAAAACCTTTATTATGGCCTCCTTTATGGCTTCTTCTTTTTCACTTATCACCTTGTTTTTGCTTTCCTCTTGTTCAGCTATGGCTTCCTCCATTATCTCTTTCTTTATATTTTCACATTTTTCATTAATGATGTTTATCAATTGCATTTGTGTAGCAATTGGAAGACTCTCCTCTAGGTTTGCCAGTGACTGTTCCATTGTCTGTTTACATTGGGTGGGGGATGTTGTTTCTTGATTTGACATTTTTCTTGAGTTTCTTGTTCTGCCCATTTGACAATGGGAGCAGGATTACTACTAAATACGATTATAGTTTTTCAGATATAACCAACCTAGACCTCTGTAGCTGGCAGACACTAGATGTTCACAAGTTTTGATTGGTATTATCACTCTTTCTTTTTATGCACTTACAGACCAGCCTAATACAACCACTGATAAGCCTCTTATACCCAAAACAATAAGCCTCTCAGTCCAATCTCTATTGTCTTTAAGTCACTATGAGCCTAGAGAATAATTAACCACCTACATATACAATATTGCTCAACAGCCATCAAGTGTAGATCCGTGCAGTATAAGGGTTGAAAGACGAGCAGAGGTCCAGAGATAGAAAAAAAAGAATGAGAGAGGTCAGGGGAGGTGCAAGAGGATTAACGTAGGAGTGTATGAATATTGTAGTAATGAAGAAAAGTTATAGCATAAGGATAACTGACATAAGTTGGTAAGTAGGTAGCATGTTTTAGTACAAAGTTTGGAAAGTATTAGAATAAAGCTTATGTGTTGCTGCACGACTAGCTCTTAGCCCAACCAGTGGCCTCACAGTGGACCATGGGATGGATCTGATTTCTTGTCTATGTTGAGGGAAAGGGCTATTTCACAAGATGCAGAAGCGAAGATTTCAGAAGCAAATGCTGTGAGTGAATTAGCTCGCCAAAAGCATTTTTATTTTCTTTTATCTTTCTGCCAGTCTTGGGGCTTGAATTCAGGGCCTGAGCACTGTCCTCGGGTTTTCTCAAGTCTAGCCCTCTGCCACTTGAGCCACAGTGCCACATCTAGATTTTCTATCTATGTGATACTGAGCAATCAAACCCAGATTTTCATGGATGCTAGGCAAGCACTCTACCACTATGCCAAACTCTCAACCCTGACATAGTAATTATAAAGTCATCATCATCATCATCATATCCAAATATCCTTTCTCCTACAAAGAATGAACACTTAACTGTGTCTAATGCTTTTTTTTTAATTTCACTAATTCTTCTGTGTTTTCCCTCTTGCATTTTTTACACATGACAGCAAAGCTAATCATCAGGAAAAAATTGATTAGGATACAGAAACCTAATAATATCCTAGTAGATTGACGTCAAAAATATGTGCAAGATGCCCTGTGTGTTTGACCTAGTGGTAGAGTACTTGGCTACCACGTAAAAAGCCTCAGGTTTGATTCCTCATTACCACATACATAGAAAACGCTGCAAGTGGTGCTGTGGCTCGGTGGGACAGCTAAAGCCTAAAGAAAGCCCAAGAACAATGTTCACACTCTGAGGTCAAGTCCCAAGACTAGCAAAAACAAAAAAAATTCGACAAGGGGCAAAATGCAGGCAGAGAAGGCACTGTGAAGCAAATGTTTTGTAAAGGATGAGGGCAATATTGACCCTTAAGTTTGGATCTTACCTAAGAAAGGCTTCTTGAGCCTGAGACCAGACTGGTAGTTGGGCCTAGTGGAAGACATTGGGATTGGACAAATAAGGTGTGCTGTTTACTACATCCACATGTATATTGTGAGATTGGAGGAGAGATTCAGCCTCCAGTATGTCTTTGGTGAGGTCTTTTGTGAGCAAGGATCTTTGGTCATTGGGCCCTGAAAGGTGACCCTGCCTCCCTCACAATGGAACAGAATATGGAACCCTGGTAACCAAGCCACTGTACCTAACAACCAGCTCAAGCCAGCTCACTTGGCCTTTGGCTCAGGAGTAAGAAAGATGTTGCTGTGCTGTTGCCAAAGGTCAGGAAATTCGAGTCTCAGGCATGGAAGTTGTGGATGTCTTACTCGAAGATGTACATGCTAGATCATTGCCAAGCCACAAATCCAGTATAACAGAACTTTCTCTAAGAAGAAGGCCAGGAAAATCCAGGGCAACCACATGAGGTAAATTTCTAAGAAGAAATGTATTTGACCCCATCATCCTCCCCACACACTACAACTTTCTTTTTTTCCATTTTTTATTGTAATTAGTAAAAGGGTTAGATGATATTTGCCAGATAGAAAGTGCATTAATTCACATACATTGATACCCTTTCACATGTCTTGGTACCCATGTCCCTCCAACCCCACACCCCCCACCCGTCTTGGTTTTCCCCCCTTCCCTATCAAATTTCAAATATCCAAATACAAATAAATTCAATATATAAGATAAAGTGTGATACTATACCAATATGGGAAAACCAAGGGACAGCAAGCGAGATGAGAGACAACATAGTACATTAAGGACAACAATCATTCATTATATGGCTTTTGTGTCAATATCCTGGAGGTCCTTTCAATTAGCTTCACATTATATGGCCTTATATATGGCCTTTTGCTCTATTGACAATCTCTGCTAGTAGTGCCCAAGGTTTCTACTGATTATGACGAATGAGGGAAACCACTGAGCCTCAGTTCCTTTGAGTCTGGCTTACTTCACTTAATATGATTGGTTCTAAGTCTTTCCATTTCCTAACAAATGGGGCGATGTCATTTTTTCTGACAGCAGCTTAGCATTCCATAGTGTACAAATACCACAACTTGTTGATCCACTCATCAACTGAGGGACATCTGGGTTGGTTCCATATCTTTGCTATGGTGAATAGTGCTGCAATGAACATTGTTGTGCTAGTGGGTTTAGTATGCCCTTGTTTCTGGATTGTTGGGTAAATGCCAAGTAGTGGAATTGCTGGGTCATAGGGGAGTTCTATGTTTAGCGTTTTGAGGCACTGCCACACTGCTTTCCATAGTGGTTGAACGAGTTTGCACTCCCACCAACAGTGTAGTACTGATCCCTCCTGGCCACATCCCCTCCAGCATCTGTTGTCATTCGTTTTCCTGATCCTGGCCATTCTAACTGGAGTGAGGTGGAATGTTAGAGTTGTTTTGATTTGCATTTCTTTTATGACCAGAGATGTGGAGCATTTCTTCATGTGTCTATAGGCCATTTTTGTTTCTTCTTCATAGAAGACTCTCTTTAAGTCTTTGGCCCATTTTTAATGGGATGGGTGTTACTTTGGAGGTTAGTTTTGGAGTGATTCAATTTTTTGAGTTGTTGATATATTTTAGATATGAGGCCTTTGTCCGTTGTTTGGGTGGTGAACATCTTTTCCCAATCTGTAGGCTTCCTGATTAGTTTACTAGGTATATCCGTTGCCATACAAAAGCTCTGCAGTTTAATGCAGTCCCACTTATCCAGCCTTTCTCTGATTTGTTGTGATTCTTGGTCCTTATTAAGAAAGTTTCGACCTGTGCCAAGGAGGCCTAGTGTATCTCCTATTCCTTCCTGTAAACTTTTCAGTGTGTCAGCTTTTACCTCCAGGTCTTTGATCCATTTGGATTTAATTCTAGTGCAAGGGGAGAAAGAAGGATCCAACTTTAGTTTTCTGCAGGTGTTTAACCAGTTCTGCCAGCACAACTTGTTGAAGAGGCTATCTATCTTCCATTCTATTTTTTTGGCTCCCTGGTCAAAGATTAGGTGGCCCTAGGTCTGTGGTTTAATATCTGGGTCGGCAGTTCTACTCCATTGGACTTCAGGCCTGTTCTTGTGCCAGTACCAAGCTGTTTTGAGAATTATAGCTCTGTAATAGAGCCTTAAGTTTGGAAATGAAATTCCTCCAGCACTGTTCTTTCTCCTAAGAAGTGTTTTTGCTATACGGGGTCTTTTATTATTCCATATGAAATTTTGAATTGCCTCTTCTATGTCTTTAAAGAATGACATTGGGATGTTGATGGGTATTACATTGAATTTGTAGATAGCCCTTGGCAAGATTGTCATTTTCACAATGTTGATTTTTCCAATCCAGGAGCATGGGAGGTTTTTCCATTTCCTTAGTTCTGCTTTAATTTCCTTTTTTAGGGTTTTAAAGTTTTCATCTAAACGGTCCTTTACATTCTTAGTTAAGCTAATTGCTAGGTACTTTATTTTCTTTGAGGCTATTGTGAAAGGTTTTCTTTCCTTATTATTGCCTCGTTCCTCTCAGTGTTGGCGTAAAGTAAGGCAGTTGATTTGTGAGGGTTGATTTTATGGCCTGCTACCCTTCCAAAGCTTTGAATCAGCTCAAGGAGCTTGGGAGTAGAGTCCATAGGATTCTTTAAATACAGAATCATGTCATCGGCAAAGAGGGATAGTTTTATTTCCTCTTTCCCTACTTGGATCCCCTTTATGCTTGCTTCTTGCCTTATTGCACTGCCTAGGAATTCTAGTACTATGTTAAAAAGGAGTGGAGAGAGTGGGCATCCTTGTCTCGTTCCTGATTTTAGAGGGAATGGCTTTAGATTTTCACCACTAAGTATAATACTAGCAGTGGGTTTCTCATACACAGCCTTTATTGCATTGAGAAATGTTCCATGGATTCCTAGTTTCTCCACATCTTTTAACATAAAGGGGTTTTGGATCTTGTCAAATGCCTTTTCCGCATCTATTGAGACAATCATGTGATTTTATCCCTGCTCCTGTTGATGTGTTGAATTATATTAATTGATTTGTGTATGTTGAACCAGCTTTGCCTCCCCGTGATGAATCCAGTTTGATCATAGTGTATAATTTTTTTTGATGAGTTGTTGTAGACGGTTGGCCAGTATTTTGTTGAGAAGTTTTGCATCGATGTTCATCAAAGAAATGGGTCTATAGATCTCTTTCTTTGATGAATCTCTGTCTGGTTTGGGGACGAGGGATATACTGGCTTCACAGAATGAGTTTGGTAAAGAACCTTCATTTTCAATTTCGTTGAAGAGCTTGAGGAGTATTGGTGTGACCTCTGCTTTGAAGACCTTATAGAATTCAGCTGTGAATCCATCTGGCCCTGTGCTCTTTTTAAGTGGAAGTTGTCTAATTTCCATTTCTATTTCAGAGCTTGAAATAGGCCCGTTGATTTGGGTTAGCTCTTCTTGGTTCAGTGTGTGTATGTTAATATTGTCTAGGAATTCATCCATTTCTTCTAGATTCTCAAATTTGTTGGCGTAAAGGTTTGAGAAGTATTCCCTCATGATATTCTGGATCTTGGTAATTTCTATCGTGATATTACCATTTTCATCTGCGATTTTGTTTATTTCGATATGCTCTCTTCTTTTTTTGGTAAGATTTGCTAAGGGCTTGTCAATTTTGTTAATTCTTTCAAAGAACCAACTCCTTGTTTTGTTGATTCTTTCTATAGATTTTTTTATTCCAAATCATTTAATTCTGCTTTGATTTTAATAATTTGCTTTCTCCTAATGGGTTTAGGGTTGGTTTGTTGCTCTTTTTCCAGGAGGTTAAGGTGAAACATTAACTAGTTGGTTTGCCATTTTTCCAACTTGCTGTTGTAGGCACTCAGCGCTATAAATTTTCCTCTGAGTACTGCCTTTGTTGTGTCCCTAAGGAGTTGATATTTGTGTGCTCCTTATTGTTAAATTTCATAAACAGTTGGATATCTGTTCTGATCTCTTCGATTACCCATTGTTTTTGATTCAACAATGTGTGGTTCAGTCTCCATGAGTTACAGGGTTTTCTTTGGTGGAGATGTGTGTTCAGCTCCAATTTGATGCCTTTATGGTCTGAGAGTGTGCATGGAATAATTTCAGTGTTTCTGAATCTGTCCAGGTTTGCTTTATGGCCTAAGACGTGGTCTATTTTGGAAAATGTTCCATGTGCTGCTGAGAAAAACGTATATTGTGGTGTTACTGGGTGGAAAATTCTGCAGATGTCTGTTACATCTAGTCGGTCTATATAGTTGTTCAGTTCTAAAGTTTCTCCTTTGAGTTTTTGCCTTGTTGATCTGTCCATAGGTGGAGTGATGTGTTAAACTCACCAACAATCACTGTATTTCGATCTATGTATGGTTTCAGTGTAAGTAAAGTTTGCTTGATGAAGTTTGGAGCTCCGGGATTGGGTGTGTAAATATTTAGGATCGTTATGTCTTCCTGGAGGAAAGATCCCTTTAGTAGTATGTTGTACCCTTCTTTGTCTTTTCTTACTATTTTTTCTTTGAAGTCTATTGTATCTGATATGAGGATGGCAACTCCAGCCTCTTTATGGGGGCAGTTAGCTTGATAGAGTTTATTCCAACCTCTCACTTTCAAAAGATGATTGTTTTTGGGTAAGATGTGTCTCTTGAAGACAGCAGAATGATGGCTCTTGCTTTTTCATCCAACTAGACAGCCTATTCCGTTTAATTGGAGAGTTAAGTCCATTGATATTGAGAGTTAGGATTGAGACATATTTATTAGTTCCTACCATTTTTAAAAGCTTTTAGTAGGGCCTGTGTCTTGACAGTTCTTGTGGTCCTTAGATGGTATGCTGTTTAGGTGCCATTTCTTTCCCTATAATGCATTTATTTTGGTTTTGTATGTATAGAGCATCGTTGGGAATTCTCTGTAGTGTTGGTTTTGTTTCGACATATTGTTTCAGCTTTTCCCTGGAATGGAATGTTTTATTGTTCCCTCAGTTTGAATGAGAGCTTAGCTGGCTACAGTATTCTTGGTTGGTAGTCATTTGATTTAAGGGCATGACATATATGCTTCCAGTCACTTCTTGCTTCCATGGTCTCTGCTGAGAAATCTGGGGTTATTCTGATTGGTTTGCCTTGATAGGTTACTGATCCCTTTTCCCTGGCTGCCTTTAGGATCTTTCCTTTCGTTTCTATTGATCCAGTTCGGATCACAATGTGGCGGTGGGATGTCCTTTTCTGGTCAGGTCTGTTTGGGGTTCTAAAAGCTTCTCGTATCTGGATGGGCCTGCCCTTCTGGATATTTGGGAAATTCACTGAGATGATTCCCTGAAGTATATTTCCAATACCATTGACCTCTTTCTCCACGCCCTCCTCAATACCAACTAGCCTTAAATTAGGCTTCCTAATTGTATCTTGGACCTCCTGAAGCGCTCTCTCATATTTCCTAGATTTGGATTGACTCATTTTCTGTTCTTTATAATACCTAAATTATCTTCAGCCCCTGAAATTCTCTCCTCTGCATTGTCTAACCTGCTATCAAAGCTATCTACTTTATTTTTCATCTCCCTTGCTTCTAATTGCTCACTTTTTATGCCTTGCCTCTCTTGTTTTAGAACATGTATGGATTTCTTTATCTCCTTGATTTCCTTTTGAGTGGTTAGCTCAGTAGCTTTATTTTCTTTGGACATTTGCTGGAGTTTGGTCCCGTTTTTATTTGTGGATTCTATGAATTCATCCATATTTCTTTGAAAAACCTTTATTATGGCCTCCTTTATGGCTTCTTCTTTTTCACTTATCACCTTGTTTTTGCTTTCCTCTTGTTCAGGTATGGCTTCCTCCATTATCTCTTTCTTTATATTTTCACATTTTCCATTAATGATGTTTATCACTTGCATTTGTGTAGCAATTGGAAGACTCTCCTCTAGGTTTGCCAGTGACTGTTCCATTGTCTATTTACATTGGGTGGGGGATGTTGTTTCTTGGTTTGACATTTTTCTTGAGTTTCTTCTTCTGCCCATTTGAAAATGGGAGCAAGATTACTACTAAATACGATTATAGTTTTTCAGATATAACCAACCTAGACCTCTGCAGTTGGCAGACACTAGATGTTCACAAGTTTTGATTGGTATTATCACTCTCTCTTTTTGTGCACTTACAGACCAGACTAATACAGCCACTGATAAGCGATTTATACCCAAAACAATAAGCCTCTCATTCCAATCTCTATTGTCTTTAAGTCCCTCTGAGCCTAGAGAATAATTAACCACCTACATATACAATATTGCACAACAGCCATCAAGTGTAGATCCGTGCATTATAAGGGTTGAAAGATGAGCAGAGGTCCAGAGATAGAAAAAAAGAATGAGAGAGGTCAGGGGAGGTACAAGAGGATTAACGTAGGAGTGTAAGAATATTGTAGTAATGAAGAAAAGGTATAGCATAAGGATAACTGACCTAAGTTGGTAAGTAGGTACCATACTTGTGTACAAAGTTTGGAAAGTATTAGAATAAAACTTATGTGTTGCTGCACGACTAGCTCTTAGCCAAACCACTGGCCTCACAGTGGACCATGGGATGGATCTGTTTTTCTTGTCTACGTTGAGGGAAAGGGTTATTTCACAAGATGCAGAAGCGAAGATTTCAGAAGCAAATGCTGTGAGTGAATTAGCTCGTAAAAAGCATTTTTATTTTCTTTTATCTTTCTGCCAGTCTTGGGGCTTGAATTCAGGGCCTGAGCACTGTCCTCGGGTTTTCTCAAGTCTAACCTCTGCCACTTGAGCCACAGTGCCACATCTAGATTTTCTATCTATGTGTTACTGAGCAATCAAACCCAGATCTTCATGGATGCTAGGCAAGCACTCTACCACTATGCCAAACTCTCAACCCTGACATAGTAATTATAAAGTCATCATCATCTTATCCAAATATCTTTTCTCCCACAAAGAATGAACACTTAACTGTGTCTAATACTTTTTTTTTAATTTCACTAATTCTTCTGTGTTTTTCCCTCTTGCATTTTTTACACTTGACAGCAAAGCTAATCATCAGGAAAAAATTGATTAGGATACAGAAACCTAATAATATCCTAGTAGATTGACGTCAAAAATATGTGCAAGATGCCCTGTGTGTTTCACCTAGTGGTAGAGTACTTGGCTAACACGCAAAAAGACTCAGGTTTGATTCCTCATTACCACATACATAGAAAACTCTGCAAGTGGTGCTGTGGCTCGGTGGGACAGCAAAAGCCTAAAGAAAGCCCAAGAACAATGTTCAAACTCTGAGGTCAAGTCCCAAGACTAGCAAAAACAAAAAAAAATTCGACAAGGGGCAAAATGCAGGCAGAGAAGGCACTGTGAAGCAAATGTTTTGTAAAGGATGAGGGCAATATTGACCCTTAAGATTGGATCTTACCTAAGAAAGGCTCCTTGAGCCTGAGACCAGACTAGTAGTGGGGCCTAGTGGAAGACATTGGGATTGGACAAATATGGTGTGCTGTTTACTACATCCACATGTATATTGTGAGAGTGGAGAAGAGATTCAGTCTCCAGTATGTCTTTGGTGAAGTCTTTTGTGAGCAAGGATCTTTGGTCAGTGGGTCCTGAAATGTGACCCTGCCTCCCTCATAATGGAACAGAATATGGAAAACTGGTAACCAAGCCACTGTAACTAACAACCAGCTCAAGCCAGCTCACTTGGCCTGTGGCTCAGGAGGAAGAAAGATGTTGCTGTGCTGTTGCCAAAGGACAGGAAACTCGAGTCTCAGGCATGGAAGTTGTGGATGTCTTACTCGGAGATGTACATGCTAGATCATTGCCAAGCCACAAATCCAATATAACAGGCCTTTCTCTAAGAAGAAGCCCAGGAAAATCCAGGGCAACCAGATGAGGTAAATTTCTAAGAAGAAATGTATTTGACCCCATCATCCTCCCCAGACCCTACAACTTTCTTTTTTTTCATTTTTTATTGTAATTAGTGAAAGGGTTAGATGATATTTGCCAGATAGAAGGTGCATGAATTCACATACATTGATACCCTTTCACATGTCTTGGTACCCATTTCCCTCCAGCTCCACACCCCCCACCCGTCTTGGTTTTCCCCCCTTCCCTATCAAATTTCAAATATCCAAATACAAATAAATTCAATATATCAGATAACAAATTGAGATACTATACCAATATGGGATAACCAAGGGACAGCAAAGGAGATGAGAGACAACATAGTACATTAAGGACAACAATCATTCATTATGTGGCTTTTGTTTCAATATCCTGGAGGTCCTTTCAATTAGCTTCACATTATATGGCCTTATATATGGCCTTTTGCTCTATTGCAAATTTCTGCTAGTAGAGCCCAAGGTTTCTATTGATTATGATAAATGAGGAAAACCACTGAGCCTAAGTTCCTTTGAGTCTGGCTTACTTCACTTAATATGATTTGTTCTAAGTCTTTCCATTTCCTAACAAATGGGGCGATGTCATTATTTCTGACAGCAGCATAGAATTCCATTGTGTACAAATACCGCAACTTGTTGATCCACTCATCAACTGAGGGACATCTTGGTTGGTTCCATATCTTTGCTATGGTGAATAGTGCTGCAATGAACATTGTTGTGCTAGTGGGTTTAGTATGCCCTTGTTTCTGGATTGTTGGGTAAATGCCATGTAGTGAAATTGCTGGGCCATAGGGGAGTTGTATGTTTAGCGTTTTGAGGCACTGCCACACTGCTTTCCATAGTGGTTGAACGAGTTTGCACTCCCATCAACAGTGTAGTACTGATCCCTCCTGGCCACATCGCCTCCAGCATCTGTTGTCATTCATTTTCCTGATCCTGGCCATTCTAACTGGAGTGAGGTGGAATCTTAGAGTTGTTTTGATTTGCATTTCTTTTATGACCAGAGATGTTGAGCATTTCTTCATGTGTCTATAGGCAATTTTGTTTCTTCTTCAGAGAAGACTCTCTTAAGTCTTTGGCCCATTTTTAATGGGATGGGTGTTACTTTGGAGGTGAGTTTTGGAGTGATTCAATTTTTTGAGTTGTTGATATATTTTAGATATGAGGCCTTTGTCCGTTGTTTGGGTGGTGAAGATCTTCTCCCACTCTGTAGGCTTCCTGATTAGTTTACTAGCTATATCCGTTGCCATACAAAAGCTCTGCAGTTTAATGCAGTCCCACTTATCCAGCCTTTCTCTGATTTGTTGTGATTCTTGGTCCTTATTAAGAAAGTTTCGACCTGTGCCAAGGAGGCCTAGTGTATCTCCTATTCCTTCCTGTAAACTTTTCAGTGTGTCAGCTTTTACCTCCACGTCTTTGATCCATTTGGAGTTAATTCTAGTGCAAGGGGACAAAGAAGGATCCAACTTATTTTTCTGCAGGTGTTTAACCAGTTCTGCCAGCACAACTTGTTGAAGAGGCTATCTTTCTTCCATTCTATTTTTTTGGCTCTCTGGTCAAAGATTATGTGGCCATAGGTCTCTGGTTTAATATCTGGGTCCGCAGTTCTACTCCATTGGACTTCAGGCCTGTTCTTGTGCCAGTACCAAGCTGTTTTGAGAATTATAGCTCTGTAATAGAGTCTTAAGTTTGGAATTGAAATTCCTCCAGCTCTGTTCTTTCTGCTAAGAAGTATTTTTGCTATACGGGGTCTTTTATTATTCCATATGAAATTTTGAATTGCCTCTTCTATTTCTTTAAAGAATGACATTGGGATATTGATGGGTATTACATTGAATTTGTAGATAGCCCTTGGCAAGATTGTCATTTTCACAATATTGATTCTTCTAATCCAGGAGAATGGGAGGTTTTTCCCTTTCCTTAGTTCTGCTTTTATTTCCTTTTTTATGGTTTTAAAGTTTTCATCTAAACGGTCCTTTACATTCTTAGTTAAGCTAATTGCTAGGTACTTTATTTTCTTTGAGGCTACTGTGAAAGGAATTTCTTTCCTGATTATTGCCTCGTTCCTCTCAGTGTTGGCGTAAAGTAAGGTAGTTGATTTGTGAGGGTTCATTTTATGGCCTGTTACCCTTCCAAATCTTTGAATCAGCTCAAGGAGCTTGGGAGTAGAGTCTACAGGATTCTTTAAATACAGAATCATGTCATCGGCAAAGAGGGATAGTTTTATTTCCTCTTTCCCTACTTGGATCCCCTTTATGCTTGCTTCTTGCCTTATTGCACTGCCTAGGAATTCTAGTATTATGTTAAAAATAGTGGAGAGAGTGGGCATCCTTGTCTCTTTCCTGGTTTTAGAGGGAATGGCTTTAGATTTTCACCATTAAGTATAATACTAGCAGTTGGTTTCTCATACAAAGCCTTTATTACATTGAGAAATGTTGCATGCCTACTTGGATCCCCTTTATGCTTTCTTTTGCCTTATTGCACTGCCAGGAATTCTAGTACTATGTTAAAAAGGAGTGGAGAGAGTGGAATCCTGAATGCTACCCCTTAACCCTTTTATGCAAAGCTTAGGCCTGTGGCATTTTAAGCACAATTCAACGCTCTGTTTTTTGCTGGTTAATTAGAGGTAAAAATCTTATGGAATTTATTGCATGGCTGATTTTGAACTGGAATCCTCAGGTTCCAGCTTATTTGAGTAGCTAGGATTACAGTACTTTTACAACCTGTATGCTCATACACATCGCTTCTGATCCAAACACTCATTGTTCAATTTAACTAACAAGATGTGAGGAAATATGATTGACTGTAATTTACTAGATGGGCGTCTAGTGAGTATATTTTTCCACTTCCACTCTGAAGCCAGGGAAATGTTTCTGGTACATGTTTCAACTATCTCCCAAAGAGGAAATAATGTGTGAGTACGTTTGCTAGTATTTCAGATAGGAGATGGACTTTGGTGTTTGGAACCTGTTGGGCAGAGTGTATCAGCTGGGCTGTGATAACAGAGATGATGTTTCACACAGGAATATTTTCATCCCAGACAGACTTAATCCAGATCCTTGGATTTCAGGCCTTGAGTAGATAGAATTACAAGTGTGAGCTGCCACCCCCACCTGGTTCATTTTGGAAACCTTGATTGCTTCTCATTTGTTCCTTTCCTTTTTTGGAAGATTGATCTAAGCTGGCTGATTGTGCATCACAATGAAGTGATTGGCCTCAGGAATTGCAAATATTTTTTTCATCAGCACGGAATGAATGAAGTTGATCTAAACCCAATAGTATTTTCCTTCTGATAAATAGGGAACTTACCTATATCATTTTTCCTTGCCTTTGCTTTCCCAAAGCAAGCAACATGTTTCTTAAAAACTATACTAAATGAGAATATTACAATTAGAAGCTATCTTCTGCACATTTCAGAATACTCCTGCATTTATAAACTTACAATATTAGGTAGAAGAATGGTGACTGTTAGTTTCATAACTATTTCATATGTTTTACTCTTTAAGGCTCATTAACTCAAGAAGGGATTAAATACATTTAGATAATAGTAGAACATAGCTGCTGCTGATTTGATGTGTGTGCAGATGATACACAGATTTATTAGGATTACTCAAAAGTTTTCTTCAAATTTTCAGTAGTAGACTGCTATGCTAACTGGAAGGTGATAGTAATGATGCTGAAATTCTATGAATCAGCTATGAAGCAGAATTTCAGGGGAGAGTATTTGCTAGGGACTTAATTTCTAAGACGCATATCAAGAATATTGAACTATAACACCAAATGATGGAGGACTCAGCGTGACATTTTGTTTGTTTTATGCAAGTCCTGGGACTTGAACCCAGGGCCTGGGAACTGTCCTTAAATGTAGTTTTTTGATTCAGGCTAGTGTTGTACCACTTGATCCACAGCTCCACTTCCAGATTTTTGGTAATGAACTGTAAATCAGAATATCATGCAATTTGTTTGGGCTGGATTCAAACCTGATTCTGTGTAGATAGGATTCCAAGTGTGAGCGCACAGAGCCTGGCTAGTATCATTCATCATTCAAGTCATGGGACTGCAATTCTGCACCTGGGTCTTGTCACTGAGCTTTTCAGCTCAAGACTACTGCCCTATCCCTTGAGCCATAGGGCCACTTCTGGGTTTCTGATGGTTAATTGGAGATAAGAGTCACATGGACTTCAGTGCCCAGGCTGACTTTGAACTGCTATCCTTGGATCCCAGCCTCTTGAGTAGCTACATTTACAAGTGTGAGCCACCATACCCGGCTAAATTATTTTTTAAGTTAATTTTTTTTGTTAAGTCAATATATAGTTGGCATACGGTTACATAAGTAATGAACACATTTCTTAAGAAAATTGTTATCCCCTCCCTCATTTTTCTCTGTTTTCCTACCCTCAGCCCCCTCTCCACCCAGATTGTTCAGTTCATTTCCGTTTAGTGTCTTCCAAGTATCACTGTTCAATTGGTTCACCCTTTTTCCTTTTTTTTTTACCATTTTATTATACCCTCTCCATTCCCCAAATCACATAAACCTATGTACAAGACACAGGGTACCCGAATTCAACACAGTGATTACAGAGAATAAAACTAAAGGGAAAAAGAAGAAAAGAGGTAAAAAGCAAAGAAAATGAAAGAACATCATACAGTACCTTAGAAGCAACAACACTGAAAAAACAAAACATAAAACCTTTGGCTGAAAATATAGCTTGCCTAGCATTTATGAAACCCTGGATTTCACTCCTCAGCACCACATAAACAAAAACTGGAAGTGCCACTGTGACTCAGCTGGTAGATTTCTAACGTTCAGCACAGAGTGTCTCCAAGTGACAAAAATCTGTCACATTTAAGTCAGGCTTCAAAACTTTGCTAGGAACCAGTTACGTGATTTGGAAGAAAGTCCAATTTTCAAAAAATCACTAGCCAGGCGCTGGAGGGTCATAATTGTCATTCTACTAGCCAGGGAGAAGGTGATTCAAAGCCTTTGCAAGCTAAAAAACGAAAACAAAAAAAAACTCTATGATTCTTCTTTCCACTCATCCACCCAAAAACTAAGTGGAGTTGTGGCTAAAACTGGTACAGCATTAGCCTTGAGGAAAAAGAACTAAGAGACCTTGCCCAGGTCCAAAGTTCAACCTCCCCACCAAGAAAGAAAAAAAAAACGAGTTCAGATACCTTAGTTTCAAAAGTATATCTGCATATCTTAGTAGATTTTTCTGATCTTTCCTCATTCATCTCATGGAACCACATAATCTTGATCCTGATGTGACTAAGAGCCTGCATTGTGCTTAATAAATTCATTCCACATATTCCAGTAGAATCTGGACAGCTAACAGCCACTTACCAATGCTTTATTCTACGTTTAGGCCAGTATGTCTTCATACCATCTACACAGTCAGCTATATCATCTTTCCAGAAGTATCATTGAGTGTAGAACACTCAGAACTAAAATAATTGCATAAAGATGTAATAAAACTCCTTGATTCATTAAGAAAATTTCTGTACCACTTAGAGCAAGTACATTAGTGGTATTTACCTCTAGCCTCTTTTTTTAAAAAAAATTTATTAACATTGAATTTTACATCATATTTCAAATGTCATGTTTAGTCAACAAGTATTCAAGAAGGGAATCGCTATACAATCACTGGCACATAAATTTTAGAATATAGTAAAAGTTAAGCTGAGTCATTGTATGTCATAGATACAGATTAATCTATAATAAAACACATGTCTCTAGAGTGTATAGTCTATCCTAGATTTTTATGTCTATGTAGTTATGTTTATATCTCCAAAATTATGTCCAGAACTTTGGGTATCAACTATTCAATCATCGCTCTACTACTGTTTGAAACTAATATCCATATATTAAGGATACCATGTACCTTTTGTTCCTTGGTCTTGACTTATCTCACTCAACAGGATTCACTCTAATTTCATCCACTATCCCAAAAATGCCATTATTATTTTTTTTCTGTGCAGATCTTCTTTTTATGTATTTATTGTTATTGTAATTTATAGAAGGGTTACATTATATTCACCAGATAGAAGGTGCATTACTTCTCAAACTTTGATACCCCATGTAATGATATGGTCCCCATTTCCCTTCCCCTACCCCCACTCATGTTCATTTCCCCCCTTCCCTATCCAATTTCAAATAACCAATTAGGCACATATGAAATATATCAGAAAACAAGGTGAAATATTGTAACAATATGATATAACCAAGGGATAGCAAAAGAGATAAGAGATCACATAGTTCATTAAGGACAACAATCACTCATTATATGAGTTTTGTTTCTTTATCTTGGAAGTCCTTACATTTAGTGTCATACTATTTGTCACGATGTCTCTAGATTTTGTTCTATTGTAAATCTCTGGTAGCAGAGCTCAAGGTTTCTACTGAATTTGACAAATGAGGGAGACTCTTGGGCCTATGTTCCTTTGAGTTTGGCTTACATCACTTAATATGATTTTTTTCCTTTTCATCCACTTCCCCGAGAATGCCATTATTTTATCTTGTCGGTTGCCTATGTATCATTCCATTGTGTGTGTGTGTGTGTGTGTGTGTGTGTGTGTGTGTGTGTTCGTGTATCCCATTTTTTGTAGTAGGGCATCGGGTTGTTTCCATCATCCAGCCTCATTTTCTACAGATATTTTTATAGTCTCTTTTTTATTTTCAGGGTAATGTATAGAGGGGTTACGATTACATTTACAGGTAGTGGACTGCATTGCTTCTCACACATTTATTCCACTCCACATGTTTTTGTCCCCAGTTCCCTCTCCCCTCCCCTTCCCAATCATCTTGTTTCCCCCCTTCCCTTTCCTATTTGACATAAACAAATAAATATATATACAATATGCCAGGGAAAAAATCAGATACAGTAACAATCTGACATTAACCAAAGGGCAAAATAAGAGATGAGAAATAACATAGTAGATTAAGGACAAAAATCACACAAGATTAAGAGCAACGATGACACAAGATATAGCTCTTGTTCCCATATCCTAGAGATCCTTTCATTTAGTCTCATCCTATATGACCTTATATACCTAGGTTTTTGAGTTATTGTAATCCTCTGCTAGGAGAGTCCTAGATGTGAACTAATTATTACAAATGAGGGAAACCATTGAGCTTATGTTTCTTTGGGTCTGGCTTGCTTCACTTAATATGAATTTTTCCAAGTCTTTCCATTTCCTTACAAATGGGGCGATGTCATTCCTTCTGATGGCAGCATAGCATTCCATTGTGTATAAGTACCACATCTTCTTGATTCAGTCATCTACTGAGTGGCATCTGGGTTGGTTTCATATCTTTGCTATGGTAAATAGTGCTGCAATGAGCATCATTGTGCTAGTGGCTTTAGTATGCCCTTTTTTCTGGACAATTGGGTAGATGCCAAGTAGTGGATTTGCTGGATCATAGGGGAGCTCTATGTTCAGTCTTTTGAGGAACCACCACACTGCTTTCCCTAGTGGTTGAACCAGTTTACACTCACACCATCAGTGTAGGTGTGATCCCCCCCGGTCACTTCCCCACCAGTATCTCTTATTAGATTTTTTGATATTGGACAAATTGACCGGAGTCAGGTGGAATCTCAAAGTTGTTTTGATTTTCATTTCCCTTATTGCTAGAGATATGGAGCATTTCTTCATGTGTCTAAAGCCCATTTTACTTTTTTCTTCAGAGAATACTCTTTTAAGTCTTTAGCCCACCTTTTAATAGGATGGTTGTTTCTTTGAAGATTTGTTTGGGAGAGATTCATGTTTTTCAGCTATAGATATATTTTAGATAACTAAATATATTTTTGTAGAAAAAAGAATGGAAGCCATCATGCTGGCTCACAACTTAATTTCAGCTACTTAGGAGGCTCAGGGCTTAGGATCACAGGTCAAAGCCAACCAGGGCCCTACAGTGTGTGAGATCAAACTCTGTGAACATACAATGACTGTAAGAGGAATTTCACTGCCTGGGAATGTAGCCTAATGGTAGAGTGCTCACCTAGAATGCATGAAGACCTAGGTTCTATTCACCGGTACCGCATATTCAGAAAAAAGCTAGAAGTGGCGCTGTGTTTCAAGAGGCAGAGCACTCACCTTGGGCAAGCGAGCCCAACGAAAATGTCTAGGCCCTGAGTCCAAGCCGTAGGACTGGCAAAAAGAAAAAAAAGAGCAATCTTACTTAAGTAACAAGGAATGTACCCTATATTTATACAGACTGAAAAATTCATTAAGAAATTAGTAAATATGTATAAAGTGCATAATTTCTTTTGTGTGTTGGCACTGGGTCTTCAACTGAGTGCTTCAGCTCTATCCCTGACCATTTCTGCTCAAGGCTAGCACTCTACCAATGCAGCCCCAAATCAACTATCTTCAATTGAGATATAAGCGATAAATATTTCAGGGTGCTTCATGAAAAACATTTTTATAGATTGAAACTTTCAACACAGTCTTATTTTAGTATGAATGTTGAGATGGGAAGAGACAGAAAAAGTGAAATGTTTCCTGATCCCCATAGAGAAGAGACTCAGCAGAACCACTGTGGTCTGCAGGCTTCTTTGTGAGTTTTGTTTGCTTGTTTGATTTTTGTCAATTGTGGGGCTTGAACTCTGGGCCTGGGCACTGTCCCTGAGCTCTTCAGCTCAAGGCTAGTGCTTTAATCTGTGAGCCCCAGTGCCACTTCTGGTTTTTCTGGCAGTTAACTGGGTAATTTGGCTGGCTTTAAACTTTGATTCTCAGATCTTGGCCTCCTGAGTAGCTAAGATTATAGGTGTGAGGTGCCATCACCAGGCTGCTGCTCTGTTACTATGCAGGTTCTGGATCAAGAACTTCAAGTTCTTACTTCAATTTTTTCTTCTCTTGCCTGATACTCTGCCATTTGAACGAAGCCCCAGTTCCTGGTCTTTGTTGGTTAATGAGAGATATTATGATTTTCTAATATTCAGAGCAATGATTATAAAACCCAGCATTTTATTACTTGACTAAATTAAGAGACAGGACCTAGTGAGATGGAAAACAAATTTTTTTTCAAGTTGCTATCCTGTTCTAATGCATAAGTCTGGCTATTTTGCTTACACACAAATATGTATTTTACCAGTTTCTACTCTATTTTTGCTTAGCTTAAAACCACCACTGCCATTTCATAGATTTTGTTGTTGTTGTTTGCGGTGCTTGAACTCTGTGCCTGGGCTGTTCCTCAGATCTTCTGTTCAATGCCAGTGCTCTACTAGTTTTGATTTGGCCAGTCCTGGGCTTGAACTCAGGGACTGAGCACTGTCCTTATATTTTCTCAAGGCTAGGGTTCTACCACTTCAGCTTCAGCACCACTTCCAGCATTTTTCTATGTATGTGGTATTGAGGAATTGAACCCAGGTCTTCGTGCATGCTAGGCAAGCACTCTACCACTAGGCCAAACTCCCAGCCCAAAATTATTCATCATTACTATTAGCTATCTTCTTTTTTTATTATTGATTCATCATGGTGCTTGGACTTTGGGCCTGGACACTGTCCCAGAGCTCTTCAGTTCAAGGCTAGCGCTCTTCCTCTACAGCTCCACTTTTGGTTTCTGGTAGTTAATTGGTGATGTAAGTCTCACAAACATATGTGTCCAGGATGGGTTTGGGCTTTGAACCAAGATCCTCCAATCTCAGCCTCTATAGTAGCTAGAATTACACGCTTCAGCCAGCAGTGTCTGACTGTTTGATGTCTCTGTCTCTGTCTCTCTGTCTCTGTCAGTCTCTGTCTGTGTGCCTGTCTCTCTCTCTCTCTCTCTCTCTCTCTCTCTCTCTCTCTCTCTCTCTCTCTCTCTCTCTCTCTCTCTCTCTCTCTCTCTCTTTGGTTGTAAGACTTTAATTGTGCACCTGAGCAGTGTCCCTGGGCTTTCAGCTCAAGGCTACAACCTTAAACACCTTGAGCCACAGTGTCACTTCTGGTTTTCTGGTGCATAAGTGGAAGTAACAGTTTCATGGACTTTAGTGTCTGGCCTGGCTATGAACTGTGATCCTCAGAACCCAACCTTCTGAGATCATTTCCAGCTTTTTTTTTGGTGTAAGTGGTACAGAGTAATTGAACACAGGGCTTTGTGCATACTAGGCAAGCAAATTACCACTAGTGTGCACTCCAGCCTTAGATAAGGGCTTTCTTTTTGTTTTTCTTTTTTTCACTCATGGGGCTTGAACTCTGGGCCTGGATGTTTACCTTAAGCTCTTCAGCTCAAGGCAAGAGCTCTACCACTTGAGGCACATTGTCATGTGGAATTTTCTGGATTATTTGGAAATAAGATTCTCACAGATTTTTATGCCTGGGCCGTCTTTGAACCTCAATCCTCCAGGGTAGCTAGGATTACCAGGGTGAGCCACCAGTCACGGGCATTAAATTATTATTTTTTGCATGTCCTATGGCTTCAACTCATGGCCAGAGCACTGTCCTAGCGCTTGCTCAAGGATAGCACTTTACTTCAGCCAGCCAATTCCCGGTCCAAACAGGCCACTCTTGAAGCTAGAATTACAGAGATCTGCCATAATACTGGCATGTCGTTATCTAAGTATATAATTTTTCTTCTATTTTTGATGGCTTTTCCTTAGTGTACATATTTCCTACATATTTTATGGAAAACTTCCTTCCCACTGGGGCCATATGTTAAGCCTAGTGGAAGAGTTCTTGCTGAGCATGAATGAAGACCAAAGTTCAATTCCTCAGTACAAGAGAGATAAAAAAAAGATAAAAGTGGTGCTGTGGCACATGTGATAGAACTTGCGCCTTAAGAATAAACAAAAACAAAAACAAGGATCGTGCTCAGGTCCTGAGTCTAAGCCCAGTACTGGCAAAAAATAAATTCTGCCCAAAGTAGACATTTAAACTTATTGTACTTTTCAAAAAATTTGTTGTCATGGTGATATACAAAGAGATTGCTGTTACATATGTAATGAGTACATTTCTTGTAAACACTGTTACCCCCTCCCCCTTTTCGCTTTCCCTTCCCCCCAAGTCATAAATTTCATTTACAACAAATATATATGTATTTTCATTCCTGAAAAAAATAGTTTAAAATGTGTTCAAATAAATGATGTAGGTTGATATATTTATCAAAATGGATTACTTGAACTCTAAAATAAACATTCTAGGTAATTTTTCTCATAAAATTGTAGTAATGCTATAAAACTAATAAAGGAATTTTAGTTATTAATTTCTTATGTTTTACCTTTAACATTATTACACTAAGCATGCTGTTTATGGTATTAACACAGACAGCATGAGATATGATTATGTAAAAAAATTAAATGATTAAAAATAGTAAGGTTGTGGGCCAGTAGTTTGGCTTGGTGGCACACACCCTGGACTGGCAAAAAAGAAGTAGGGTTAGATAAAACACATTTATTTCCAAATGTGTGGAAAATGGTATGATTTCTTGTTTGGCTAGTCCTGGGGCTTGAACTGAGGGACCAGGAACTGTCCTTGGCCACATTTGTTCAAGGGTGGCACTCTGACACCTGAGCCACAGTGCCCCATCTGCTTTTTCTGTGTATACAGTGCCGAGGAATTGAATCAAGGTCTTCTTGTATACTAGGCGAGCACTCTACAACTAGGCCACATTCAAAGCCAAAGTAGATTTTTGATGCTATTGTGGAGTTTTAATTTTCTTAAATATTTGTACAAAGCACAATGGATATATAAACAGACTTGAACTCACAGAACAGGGTCCCACATAATATTACAGTTACTCTGGCACTTCTCCCGATTGACAAAACACATTTCCAGGCATCTGCTCTGTCCTGAAGCTTTGGTAGCTGACTTGTCTTTCCATGGAGGCCTGGCCTGGATTCCTGGTGATTCCATGCATTTCATAGTTCCCTGTATATCCAGTAAGGTTGTCTTCTATGGGACCAGACCTGTCTGGTTTTTGGCCCACCCAGGACCTTTGTGCCTGAGGTCTGACATTATAAGTGGAAAATAAAACACAGTATAATAAGCACTGAAGAACTGCACACCATAATATTAACAATGAGAGTTTAATAGTTAGCAAAGTAAATACAATGAATACTTGACAAGAATCATGAGAACAAGGTAAAGAGATGTCTTTTTAGGAAGGGGACAGGGAAGCTCTAAATCCAGACTGGCCTCCAAGTTGCCTTCAGGCAGTAATTCTACTTCAGAGTCCTCAGAAGGGTCTCCTTCCTCATGAGAAACAGAATGTCCTTCCTGAGGTAAGAGGGGGATGGATTCTGGTTTGTCGAATGGAGATTGAGTCTCTTTTAGTGAGATGGATGGGTCTGGATATTCTGTGAGGATGGATTCATTTTCCTCCAATAAATCCAGTATTGAGAGTACACTTGCTGCTTGCCATGGGGACATTTTCCATGAGCCCAGCGTGTGCCCCTTCAGCTTGCACAATAAGTGGAGTGTTCTCTGACTCAGATGGACTGACTCTGGGTGGTTTGTGAAAGGAAACGGAAGGAAATCTGGCTGCTCTTTTTCTTCCTCCATAGTATCTGCAGGTTCAACTGTGTCACACATGGGGTTCAGAGCAAAAGGTATATCCACAGGACTCTAAACCTGTTTGGTAATTTCTACAGAAGGCCCATGGTTTCTGGAGTGCAGTGATGATTCTCAGTCTCCATCAGTCACCAGCTCCATTGGTGGGTTTTTCATCCGGAGTTCAGGATAAGCTCTTCCACGATGACCCAAACCTAAGAATGGAAATAGGTACAGAGTGGACAGAGTGGACTCTGCAAGTTGAAGTGTCACTCAACTTCCATGAGGATCTAATGGAGGAACCTGTAGAACTGGAGTTTGGACTGAACAATGAGGAGGTGTAGGGTCTTTCTAATGAGTGCTTATTCCCGAGTCCTTTCAGAGGACAGACATTACCTGGCTGACACCACCCATAAAGGGCTTTTTGCCAAGCTCTGTAGAAGTAAGGGCCAACCAATATCTAGACCACATGGGCTTCCTACTCACAGGCTCTGAGGCACCCACACCAGGACTTCTACTTTTTCTTGGTCTTACTGGTTGCACATTCCTCCAGCTGGTCAAAAAGTATGTGTCTAGAAGAGCAGGTCCAAAGCCGGCATGTGGAGCCTCATATAGAGCTTGAGTTGTGTCAGGGTGTGGCAGTTCTTGAACTCGTAGAAATCACTGGGGTAGAAGTCCATTCACATCGTATAGATGGAACACATGATGCTGTGGGCACATTCGGTACAAGGAAAGTGAGAGCCTTCTCTCTCCATCCTGAGCCTTCTACCAAAGCCCCTTTCTTGCAGGACTCTAATGCTGTGGCTGTCCTGCAGAGATGTGCACTTATGTGCTGGGAGGGGGGTAAGAGACACTCAAGAACAGGATGACTTTTACACCCCACTTCCAGAAGCTTCTGAGAGAGGCCTCTATGCATCTGTCCAAAGTAAACGCACCTTAAATTAACTAAGTAAATGCTCTAAATAAATCAATAAGTGAATGCTCTAAATAAAGAACTAAATGCTCATTCCTCTAATCTTAGCCACCCAGCAGGCTGAGCTCTGAAGATCACAGTGGAAAGCCAGTCTAGTCAGTAAAAGTCTAAAGGCACTTGTCTTCAATTAGGCAGCAAAAAGCCAGAACTTGACCTATGACTCAAATGGTACAGTGCTAATTTTTGAACACCAAAGGGATGGCATTTAGACCTGGGTTCAGGTTCAAGTGGCAGCACTGGACCACACACCAAAATGTAAATGCTTTCAGGTTCTAACAGGCAAAGCTATCACAATCCCTCCCTGATGGCTCAAAGTGATTCAGCCCCCAGCTTTTCCTCTGACTCCAGTATTTCACAGGCCTCCGCCATTAGTACTGACACCTCATTTCTTACTGGGAAATGGGATTTCCTAGGATGTCACCTAGGTGAGGTCTGCAGTTGTGAGCCACTTACTCATGCCTGAAATCCAACTTCTCAGTAAGCACACTGTTGAGACTCCAGTAGCTTGTGAGTGAAATGAAATGGCATGGTGTCCCAGTCATAATAAAGTAGTTTGTGCACTTGTATCATGCTTAGCTCCCCTGTGAACACCGCAGTGAACCAAACAGACTCAGAGAGGAGCCAAGTATTCCAAGACTTGGCCAAGAGGGGTGAGCAAACCTGGGTTTGGAGGGGGAACACTCACTTTTTCAAGAGAATTTCCAGCAACTACTACATTGTCCTCCACTATTTGAAATTGTGCAGGAAGTTTCCCACATAAAAGAGATCACCTTTCTGGTAGGCAGGGATCAGCTTTGTCAGCAGCATCTCCAACAGGCATTCCTCCAGGATCCATAGGTTACAAGGCTCATTCAGAGTCTGAGCTGACTTACCATCACACTATGTCGGCAAAACAGTGGATATTTCAAACGTAGGAATGGGACCACACTTCACACTGAGGAATTGGAATAGAGTAGATTGGAAATGACATACTCTAATCTCAGTATAGTCACTTGAAAGCACACAAGAAGGTTGTAGTGTGTGGGCAGGATGATGGGTTCAAATAGGTTTCCTCTCAATATACCTCATCTGAGTTGCCCTGGAGTTTCCTGGTTTTCTTCCTAGAGAAATGCCTGATATACTGGAATTTTGTCTTGGCCCTGATCCAGCATCTACTTCTTCAAGTGAGACATCCATATCTCTCATGCCTGAGATCCGAGCCTCCTGACCTTTGGCAACAGCACAGCAACATCTTTCTTCCTCCTGAGTCACAGGCCAAGGGAGCTGGCTTGAGCTGGTTGTCACATACAGTGGCTTGGTTACCAGGGTTCCATATTCTGTTCCATTGTGAGGGAGGTAGGGTCACCTTTCAAGGCCCAATGACCAAAGCTCCTTGCTCACAGAAGACTTCCCCAAAAACATACTGGAGGCTGAATCTCCCTTCCCACCTCCCATATGGATGTAGTAAACAGCACACCTTTTTGTTCAAATCCCAAGTTATTAACTAGGCGTAAGTGCTAGCCTGGTCTCAGGCTCAAGGAGCCTCTCTTAGGTAAGATCCAAACTTAACTGTCACTATTCCCCTTACCCTTCACAAGACATTTTGCTTCACAGTGCCTTCTCAGCTTGCATTTTGCCTCTCGCACATTTTTTTTGCTAGTCCTGAGACTTGACCTCAGAGCCTGACCATTGTTCTTAGGCTTTCTTTAGGCTATAGCTGTCCCACCAAGCCACAGCACCACTTCCAGCGTTTTCTATGTATATGGTACTGCAGAATCAAACCGGAGTCTTTTTGTGTGGTAGCCAAGCACTCTACAAATAGATGAAACACCCAGGCCATCTTGCACATATTTTTCACTTCAATCTACTAGGACGTTGTTAGGCTTCTGTATCCTAATCTATTTTTCTTCCTGATGAATATCTGTGCTGTCATCTGTAAAAATGCAAGTGGGAAAATCACAGAAGCATTGGTGACATAAAAAAAAGTCTTACAGACATAGATAAGTGTTCATTCTTTGTAGGAGAAAGGATATTTTGATATGATGATGATGACTATTTATAAATACTTTATCGGGGTTTAGAGTTTGGCCCAGTGGTAGAGTGCTTGCCTAGCATCCATGAAGATCTAGGTTTGAGTCCTTAATATCACACAGATATAAAAATCCATATGGCAATGTGGCTCAAGTGGCAGAGGGCTAGACTTCAGAAAAGCCAAGAGCAGTGCTCAGGCCCTGAGTTCAAGCCCCAGGAATGGCAGAAAAAACAAAAGAAAAGAAAAGAAATGTGCTTTTTACAAGTTATTCACTCACAGAATTTGCCTCTGAATTCTTCGCTTCTGCATCTTGTGACTTATCCCTTTCCCTCAATGTAGACAAGAAAAACAGATTTTATTACTTGCTATCCTGTTGTCCAATCTTTGGATATTAATTCAAAATACAATATTGCCTGAGATATTGTGTGAGTGCATGTGTGTGTGTATCTGCCAATGTGTGCATGCACACATGTGTACAGGGTTTAGGGCTTACTCATAGGGCCTGTGTGATAACCCTCAGCATCTTTTCCTCAAAGGTATTGGTCTTTCACTTCTAGCTTATTATAGCTAATTGGAGTTGAGAGATTCACTCAATTTCTTGCCCTGTGCATTGGAACCCACTGCTGGGCTCTCATATTGTTAATTGTAGCTATAGAGAAGGCTGAGGTCTGGGAATCCTCGGTAGAATCCAGCCCCTGAAAGAAAGTTACTGATAGAAATCTTTATCTTCAGTTAAGCACGAATAAATAAGGCAAAAGTGGAACTGTGGCTCAGTTCCTCTTGGACCAGCCATGAGAAAATTAGTAATTGGCAGCACCTGGTCCCTGAGAGAAATCCTTAGCACTGGTTCGAAAAAGAAAGAAAATAATGAAAAAAATTAAAACTTGCTGAGAAATCCATAAGGATAAACGTGCCTGTGAATAATCTTGTCATTTCAGATTGCCTCAAGAGCTTATGACTCTCTATATTTTATCAAGTTTTTTTAAAGACATTTACATATTTTCTATCTTTCTTAAACAGAGATAGCCATCCACAAAACACAAACACAAACTCTCACACAGTATACCACCCACCCATAAGTGTCTGGCTATGTATATATGTATAGTCATATGTATTGATCCGTCTCTCTATACTAATATATAAATGCATAAACATATGTATTTAGACAAACAGGAAACATACATAGATAGGTCTCAGGCATTTCCAGATTTTGTGCAAGTCTTCTGAGTGCAACTTACCATTGTATTGTTTGTCAAGATAGAGTCCCTCTAACTTTTGGCCAGCTTCTTGTCCTTTGATACTTTTTTCTGCCAGTCCTGGGTTTTGAACGCTAGGCCTGGATGCTGTCACTGAGCTTGAGCTTCTTGCATTCAGTAGTTTATTGCAGATAATAGTCTCATGGAGTTTCTGTCCTGGGCTGGCTTTGAATTGTGATCCTCAGATCTCAAACTCCTGAGTAGCTAGGATGACAGTCTTGAGCTACCAGTTCCTGGTTCCTGTGCCTCTTTTACCCTTTTTTTGGCCCCACCACAGCCATGGTATCTACCTTCCTATGTTCTCTCCACCTGCCCCCAGACAGGGGTCTGACAGATGATTTCCACCCACTTATTCATGTCCTCCTCTGTATTGGCTGACAGCTAAGACATGAACTCACTTGTCTGGATGCCAAACACAAAGCCATGTGATTGTTTCTCAGTCTGGAACATCCTATCAGATTTAGAGCACCACAGAGGGTCAGGTTGATGCTCCTCCAGGGCTTCTTAAATTGTTCTCATATTAATCCACAACACGTTTGTCATCACTTGTCCAGCTAATTCATGGACTAAAGCAGCATTCCCTACAAACTTAGATCCCAATACCATGAGGACACTCAAGGGTGCATTAGGAGTGTGACCTGCAGGTGGATGTGAGCCTGTCTAACTTGGAGGGGATTTCTCCACCACAGGAAATGGAATACAAATTTAGAATCTGCTTTCATGAGGTGACAATCTCTGGCAGATGTTCTTATCAAATGTGGCACTGCCTACTTCCAGCTTAAAACATCGGTTGATGATCCAGCATAACAGAGAATGTATTCACCCAGGCCCAACACATAGGCTGGGACCCTGAACTTTCAGGTAGCATTTGGCTTTGAAGGTCATGAGATCTTAGTCTACAAATGATGAGCCCCCTCCCATGAGGCATAGCAAACGGAGCCAAAGTGCAACCCAGTTAAGCACCAGATCAAGCTTCCCTACTTCAGTAGGGTATGGTTTGAAAACTGTGCATAGCTTCTGTTTGAAGCCAGTCCAGAAAGGAAAGTCCATGAAACTCTCATTTCCAGTTAACTGCCAAGAAAAAGCCAAAGATAGAGATGAAGCTCAAGAGAGGTAGACAGCCATCTGAAAAGAATGGTTACACTCTGCGACATCCTCATTATCTGATCTTGAAAACATCTCTGAGTGCATCCCAGCATGCAGCCAGCATCTCGGAGTGACAGTGACCCCTGTGCCCGTTGGCAATCTGCACTGTCTCTGACATCTGTAATGTGAACCTCATTCTGTTGGGTTTGTGAAGTGGTGTCAACCCTGCAGAAGGAACAAACTGTGCCCTAAATCCCACTGTCCCCTGGGGCCCCTAGCATTCCCCCATCTGCACCCCTCCTGTGGCTTCTGATCCTAGGGAGCCCTCCTGCCCTGTCCAACACTCACATGAAGTGCATCTTTCTTCTCCTGGGGCAACTTCTCCACAGAGAGTACATGACATGCCCACTCTCCAGGCACGGGGAGATCCTGCCAAATAGCAAATCAGTGATAAGGACATAAAGTGATGAATAGAATTTTAGATCCTGATGGTAGACAGTCTGCAAAATCCAAGGGAGAATGGAATTGGAGGGGACCAGGGATCAGGATGTGAGCATGGAGCTTCCCTGCCAAGGGGGTGGGGGAAGTCACAGGCTGGGGCATGCACAGGATGATCCATGGTCCCTGTGCAGCTACTGGGTCACCCCCTTCTGCATCTCAGCCTTTAGCTTTGAGCTCTGTGATCGTCAAGATGTGCACAGTCTGTACTCTGGCTGGCAGAAGAAAGGACCCTGGGAAGACAATTGTAGACCCTTTGTGAGTGTAGGAAGGGGTAGGCTGGACACCCAGTCCAAGAGGAGCTAAAAGTGGAGTCGAGGGGTGTGCAAGGAGTGGGTGTGAGGGTTGTGGGCAGTCACAGTCACGGCAGAGGTGGCTCTGTCTGTGGGGTGAGTGCCTCCCTGCAGGCACAGCACTGGATATATCAGAGATCCACATGAATAGGAAAAGCTGGAAATGGCACTACGTTTCAAATGGTAGAGAATCAACCTTGAGCAAAAGAGCTCAGGGACAGTACCCAGGACCTGAGTTCAAGCCTCATGACTGTAAAAGAAAAAGAACCAGGACTATGAGAGGGAACCTGGTACTCTCTTGGTCTAATCAGACACAAGAAGAGGCCGGGATAGGCTGTGGAAAAACACAGAGAACATCTTTCCCCAGCTCATCCTGACCTGCATGCAGGGACAGCCATGTAACTAGGGCTACGGTGAGATCATCTTCACCCCTGTGCTGCCATCTGAATTGTAGGCCTCTGTCCTGGCAAGGGGTGTCCTGATGGCTGAGCAGGTGCCCTAATCCTAGATGGAGAGCAGCCACTGACTGTGGTAGCTAAGGAGAGATCTGTTCCACAGCTATCAGGCCACCCAGCATGGAAGCCATAACCACCCCTCACCCAGGTAGAGGCCAATGGTTCTCCAGGTGCTATTTACATTGCCCCACCCCTAGCTCTGGGTACACGTGACATTCCCTCCACAAGGAGCAGGACTAAGTGAAGGATCAGGAAGCTGCCTATGGGCTTCAGATGATGGCCAGGCTGGCACTACAGATGGCCTCACTCTGTCACCACCTTCCCTTGCCTCCACCTGTCCTCCATCATGCCTCTCTACCTCCCACCCATTAACCTTGGAAACCAATGAACTGGGCTCTCATCAATCCTCTCATCTCTTCACCCACCTTGCCATGCGTCCATACATCTGTCACTTCCACCGCACACAATCCCACCACCAGCCACCCTGTAGCTTATGAGGATCCCAGAGGTGAAGGGCTTGTGACCACAAAACAGTTACTATCACCCGCTCCGCCTTGATCCACCACAGAATAAGAACAGCCAAGCAGGCACACACTGCAGCAGAGTTGCTCTGCTGCCACCCTGATTTCTTCATGGCCAGGACTTGGCTCTCCTCGGCCTCTCAGCTCAGTAACCAGAACATTGTGCTTTCACAGAGCCATGGCTTCCAGTCTCCATGGACACAATGACATCAAGGTGATGCCAACTTCCCCATCTCTATATACTTCTAACTATGGGATGGGAGCTGAGGTTCTCTTCTGTGACTCCATCCGTTAAGAGGCTCATGCAGATTTCTATCCTTTGCTCATCATGGTGACTCTTTGGTTAACAAGTCACTGCTGGGCTTCCAGTTCACCACATATAGAACCCATACTCCAACACTTTTCTTAGAAGGACTGATGACTTTTAAATACTCTCTAGTTTTAAATTTCTAGTTCCTACTCTCTTTCATTTATATATTTCCCTTCCTCACATACTTCCCTTTTTTTACCTTCCTTCTTTCATTCCTGGCCTTGAACTCAAGACCTGGAGCTTTTTCTTAGCTTTTCTGATTTCTTTTTTAGACATAATTAGTTCTTTCAGGTGAGCCACCAGCCACTCATGCAAGAGCATTGCAGGATCCCAGCATTCATCTTGTCTCCAGTCTTATTCCATCCATCTCACAATGGTCATCTAAAACACCCTGCTGCATGCCCGAAGTCGCAAGGAACGTTCTCAAGGCCATGAGAAGCCCCCTTAAGCTCTGCCTCAGATATGCCCAGCCCCCATCCCACTTCCACATGAGTATTTGTTTAGGAGAAATTTCCTGAGTACATCATCATCTTTTCCTCACCATTCAAATTTCATCTTTGGAGTCATTTCTCCCAGACAAAGAGGAACATGATCCATGGTTTGATAGCAGCTCCAGCTTCATAGTTCCAGCCACCAACACCCCCCCATTACCCTGCCAGACACCTGAATTCAAGAACAATGTTTTCACTACCCCTGACTCTTATCAAATGTTTTAACTTATACAGTGCATTAAAATAATTTTACTAAATGGAATAAACACATGGCATCAAGCTTCAGAATCTTTGCACCTGAACTTTTAGTGAATAACAGACACACCAGCATTTCTGTAGCCAACAGAAATCTTTGCTTTGAGATTTCAGCATTTCTGGTATCCATGTTTGGAAGTGCTAACACTGCCCTTAATGGGGCACTTCAATCACACAATCACACAACAATCAATGTCATTCGACATTCACTGGTAGGTGGTGCTAGGAAAAAGACTGATGTGCCAACTCCATGCTGGCTTGACCTATGCCATCTTCAAACCTGGAGCAAGTGGGGCTCCTCTCTCCATGACACCTTTTGTGTACTACCCCAGGAGGACCTTTACCTTGAGACAAAATTATGAAGACTATCTCTACCAGCAAAGATTCCAGTGAGATGTGCCTACATGGATAAAGCTAAAATCTCACTAAAGTGAGGTTGTTGGCAGTGCTGGAGCCTGAACTCAGGGCCTGGGCACTAAGCATTTGTACTCAAGACTAGCCCTTTACCACTTGAGCCCAAACTCCATTCCCAGCTGTTTTTATTTTTTTGTAGTAAGAATCTATCAGACTTTCCTGTTCTAGGTGACTTGGAACTTCCATACTCAGATCTCAGCCTCCTGACCAGCCTGGATTAAAAGTGTGGATCAGCCATGCCCCACACCTGAGGACTTCTGCCAGCACATTTTTTCCCAAAAATTGGAAGAGGAAGATGAGGGAGGGTTGGGCTCATCCTGCCCTGCATATGAAGGAGAGCATCAGCGCCTGAACTTCATTCCCTGTTGTAGGCTGCTGGAGGAAAAGGAAGCAAATAGGCACAGGCTGGCAGCAGATGCCACAGAACAACTTGTGACCAAGACTCCCAGAGCAGACCTCAGAATCGATGACAGAGTTGGATCTACCCAGTAACAGAGGCAGTGGTGACACCTGAAACTGCGCGTTTGAGCCTTTGCTGCTAGTAAACAGGGCCACCTATGTCTCAATGAGAAAGGTGAGATTTTGGTGGAGAAGGTGAGATTAAACATTATGTATCATGCAAGAAGACAGACTATAAGGGGTCTTTTATTATTCCAAGTGAAATTTTGGATTTTCTCTTCTGTTTCTTTAAAGAATGACATTGGGATATTGATGAATATTGCACTGAATTTGTAGATAGTCCTTATCAAGATTGCCATTTTTACAATATTACTTCTTCCAAACCAGGAGCATAGGTTTTTGCATTTCCTCAGTTCTGCGTTAATTTTCTTCTCCAGGGTTTATAGTTCCATCAAAAAGTTGCTTTACATTCTAAGTTAATTCCTAGGTATTTTATTTTCTTTGATAGCAAAATGAGTTGCTATCCTGATTCTAGCCTCATTCCTCTCATTTGTTGGCATATAGGAAGGCAGTTGACATTGAGGGTTAATTTTATACCCTGCTACCTTACCAAAGTTTTATATCAGCTCAAGCAGCTTCGGAGTAGGGTCCATAGGGTTCTTTAAATACAGAATCATGTCATCTGTAAGGAGAGAAAGTTTCAATTCCTCTTTCCCTTTTCCTCCTCACTCCAGTTAGAATGGCCAAGATCCAGAAATCTAATAACGTATGCTGGAGGGGATGTGGCCAGGAGGGATCACTACTACACTGCTGGTGGGATTGCAAACTCGTTCAACCACTATGGAAAGCACTATGGCAGTATCCCAAAAAGACTAAACATAGAGCTCCCCTGTGATCCAGCAATTTCACTACTTACCAATCGTCCAGATAGGACATACTAAATTCACTAGAACAATAACATTTATCATAGCACTATTTACTATAGCAAAGGTATGGAACCAACCCAGATGCCCGTCAGTTGATGAGTAGATCAAATATGGTATTTTTACACAATGGAATTCTGTGCTTCTGTCAGAAAGAATGACATAGACGAATTTGTAAGGAAATAGGAAGACTGTAAAGTTTAGAAATTAGTTTCTGTCTCCTTCTCTCTCTCTGTAAAATTTAGAAGTTCCTGTTTCTCTCTCTTTCACTCTCTTTTCTCTCTTTCTCTCTCTCTCTCTCTCACTCTCTCTGTCTCTCTGTCTCTCTCTCTGTCTCTCTCTCTCTCTCTCTCTCTCTCTCTCTCTCTCTCTCTCTCTCTCTCTCTCTCTCTCTCTCTCTCTCTCTCTCTCTCTCTCTCCAATCCTTAGGCTTGAACTCAGGGCCTGAGCTACTTTTGCTCAAGGTTAGCACTCTACCATTTGAACCACAGTGCTGCTTCTGGCTTGCTCTTTTCACGTATATTGAGGAATCTAACCCAGGCCTTCATTCTTGATAGGTTAGCACTCTACCACTAAGCCACACAGTCAGCTTTTAGAGGTTTCTGACAAAGGTTTTCCTACATGCTATTATTTCTTCTGTGAGTGCTCTTAATGCTTGCTGAAGGTTGACTTTGTTTAGAAGACTTACCCTAATGCTCCCATATACTGAGATTCTATATATAGCTGAATGTTTTTCATTACTCAGAATTTCTCTATTGTGTATGTTCTGAAATGTACTGAAGACTGACTTCTGATTAAAAGTCATTGCACATTTGTTCTATTCATTAGTTTTCTTTTCTTCTATGGGAATCAGGTTTGTGATGAACACAGAAGTATGCCTTCCGGGTCCAACACTTTCCACATTTGTAATATTCATAAGGTTTTTCTCTCCTATGTGCATTTTATACTTAGTCATGCGTTCATGATGGATTTTTCATATTCTTATATTCATACGATTTTTATCCTGTGGCTGTGTGGTATCATGCAAACTCAACTATGAGTTCTTCAAAAAAATTTCCCTTTCATTTTATTCATAGGATTCTATCCTGTGGGTGTTTAGTGAGAAATCTTGACTTGTGCCTTCTGGGGAAAAGACTGAACATTTGCTACATTCATTAAGGGTTTTATCTTGTGTTGGTTCTGTGACACAAGCTGAGTTTTCTTCCACAGACTAAAAAGTCTTTCCTATTTATTGCATTGCTAAGGCTTCTCATATGTGTGAACTCTGTTACGCTTCTTGAAGGGTGAATACTGCACGAAAGACTTTCAACTTTGGTTATATTCCTAAGGTTTCTAATATGTGTGAATTCTGTTATGCCTCCTGTAATGTGACTTCCATCTGAAGGTCTTACCACATTTGATGCACTCGTACATTTTCTCTCCTGTGTGTGTTCTCTGATGCAATTTGAGGGAAGACTTCCATTTGAAAGACATTCCACATCGGTTACATTCATAAGGTTTTTCTCCTGTTTGAATTGTCTTATGCATGTTGAGGTTTGGCTTCTGTGTGAAGGACTTTCCACATATGTTACACTCATAAGGTGTTTCTCCTGAGTATATTCTCTGATTTACATGGAGTTTTACCTTCCATTTGAAAGACTTTCCGAATTCACTACATGCATAAGTTTTCTCTCCTGTGTGTGTTCTATTATGCCCATCAAGATATGTCTTCCACTTGAAGGTCTTTCCACATTTGTTGCACACATAAGGTTTCTCTCCTGTGTGTGTTCTTTGATGCAATTTGAGGGAAGATTTCTGTCTGAAAGGCTTTACACATTGGTTACATTCATAAGGTTTCACTCCTGTGTGTATTCTCTGATGAACACGAAGTTTTCCCTTCCCTTGGAAAGACTTTCCACATTCATTACACTTATAAGATTTCTCTCCTGTGTGTGTTATTTCATGAACTCGAAGGTGTATCTTCTGGGTGAAAGACTTTTCACATTTGTTACATTCATAAGGTTTCTCTTCTGTGTGTCTTCTCTGGTGCAAAGTGAGGTATGATTTCAGTCTAAAAGTTTTCCCACATTTATCCCATTCATAAGTTTTCTCTTCTGTGTGAGATCTCTGATGTGTGCTGAGAGCTGAATTCTGGGCAGAAATTTTATTACGTTCCTCATACTCATAAGTTTTCTCTTCTCTTGGAGATCGAGGTTGGAGCGTCAGGTCTGACTTCTCAGAAATTAATTTTCACACTTGATATACGCATCACATATCTCAGGATATTTGCTCTGAGGTATTGTAAGGCATATTTCATTACTGAAAGATTTCTCACATTCACTACATGTATGAGGAGTCTCCCCTGTGTACATTTTCGGATGTGTAGTGATGGTCGGTGTTAAGTACAATATTTTTCATCACACAGTATATTTAGCAGTTTTCCTCCCTCCCTGAAGAATTTCTTGGGCAGGGAGAACAGAATTATGATACTGCAGATCTTTTGGACTGTCACAATCATGAATAAAATGCTCTGAATATCCGATGGATTTTTTAAGAACAGGAGACATACGAGATCTATATGCAGCATGCATCTCATCAGGCTTAGGAGACAGAAGCATGTTCTGACACTTAATGAACTCCTCAGTCCTCACCCCTAAGTTGTTACCGTTATTACTAATCAACTCTGGATTATGTGTAGAGCTCAAATTTAAAGTTGTTGCTAATCTCACGTTTTCCTCCACTTCGATACTACTTGCAACTGCTACTTCACAAAGACATTCATGTGGACTTTCCTGGCAGGTCTTGAACACATTTTCCATTACCTGGACATCTAAAATGAGTCATAGAAAAAAAGACACAAACATACATGAGATACAAATATTCCTTACTGTAAAGGTAATGACTTTACTTTCCAATCCTAAGTGTTAGATATTTTAAAATATAAAAGTGGAAACAGATTTGTGAGAAATATATGCATTTCTCCCTAACATATTAAGAAAATGATATTTTACAATGACCAATAATGTTTTCCTGTGTTTTAGTTCTCTTTTTATATCACAGGAAATATTTACTGAAATTACCCAACTATGTATTGCTACAGTTTTAAGCTGAGTACTACCTATAGTATACCCGCAGCTGTTTTTTTTCAAATACTGTTTTGTTTATACATTGAGGAATAGCTGCCTTTCTTTTATTTTTGAGAAATAATCTAAATATTGTGCTGTATTGCATCGTTTTAAAACTTTCTTTTCTTTTCTTTTCTTTTTTTTTTTTAGTTCATAGGCCTCGGCCCTGTCCCTGAACACTTCAGCAGAAGACTATAACCCCTATCCTTGAGCTACAGCCCCACTTCCTGTTTTCTAGAGTTAACTACAGATAAGAGTCTCAGGTCCTGAGTAGCAGATAGGATTACCTTAGCCAGTTTCAATGCTGTTTGCTTATTAACGATTAAGTGAGGAACACGAATTTTTTCTAGATTCAGCGGCCACAAGTTTGGTTTATATATCTGTTTGGCTTTGATCCAAGCAAGAACGATTCTTGAGAGTAAGGACATACACCTATATCCCTTCAGTTACAACTTCTCACTAAAGTCTCAATTTAGGTATTTGTGGGAATTTTGAAATTTGTTTCTTTCCATTTGAAGTCTTATAAAAATTCCTTTTCTAACACTCCTGTCCCTCAGAACCATGGAAGACCAGAAAATCTCCAGGTCATTGTCTAGTTAATTTTCTTATGTTGATTGAAACTTTGTTGTTTTTTTTTCCTTCCATTCCTAGGTTTGAACTTAGGACCTAACTACTGTCCTTGGGTTTTCTCAAGACTAGAACCCTACCAATGAAGTCATTACTTCTAACTTTTTCTATGTATGTGGCAATAAGGAATCAAACCTGTGCCTTTGTGCATGCTAGGCAAGCACTCTACCACTAGGTTCAATTTCTGGTGGAAAGGTCTGGTTCTGAATACCAGTCTCTTCCTACCAGCAAAAAGATATTATCCTTATCAGAGAATAATGCCCTGACTTATTCCTTGTTTGCTCAATCATTTATAGTCTTAGTTTTGAAGAAATTAAATATCATTCTTTCTCTCTTTCTTTCTTTTTTTTCTTTCTTTCTTCCTTTCCTTCCTTCCCTATTTCTTCCCTCTTTCTTCTTTCTTTCTTTCTTTCTTTCTTTCTTTCTTTCTTTCTTTCTTTCTTTCTTTCATCTTTCTATCTTTCTTTCTTTCTTGTTTTGCAGTCATGGGACTTGAATTCTAGACCTGGCTGTTCTTCCGGAGCTCTTCAGCTCAAGGCTACTGCCCTATGTTTTAGCCTCAACCCCACTTCTCATTTTCTATTGGTTCATTGGACAGAAGAGTCTAAGGTGTTTTTGTAATAGGTCAGTCTTTGAACCTTGATCCTCAGATCTCAGCCTCCTAAGTAGCTAGGATTACAGGCATGAGCCACGGGCTCATGGCTTTCTCATTTTATTTTGTTTCACAGTGATTTCTACAGAGAAATCTAACTTTAATTCTACTGCCACATAGAATTCATTATATCACCCTATGATTCTTGGTGCCGGGGGTTTGGGCTAGCATGCACAAAGACCTGGTTCAGTTCCTTGGTACTACATACAAAGAAAAAGCCAGAAGTGGTGCTATGACTCAAGAAGTAGAGAGCTAGCCTTGAGAAAACCCCAGGACCATGCTCAGGCCCTGAGACCAAGCATAGGATTGGGAAAAGAAAATGATTCTTGATTCATTCACAAAGAATTCCATAGATTCCACACAGGATTTAGGGTAACTAAGAATATTATTGCTCAGTACATCACAACATGAACTTACCAATGGGGCTCAGGCTCCAACATCAATATGAAGATGCATTCACTCACCTGTGATATTCTTGTCAGAGGAATTTCCTATCCAGAGTTCTGCACAGTGCTCTAGCTTGTCAATTAATACAGGTTTGGGAACACAGGGCCCTGTAAATTAGAAACAGTAGAGAATTATTGCTTATGCTGTGTCATCATTGCTTTAAGTTCGCAGACATCCTACTCACAAGTTATCTATTAAATCTTTTTTCTCATTTCTAATTGGCTCCATGGTTGACTTTTCCCCAGCTCTGGATTCATTTTGTATGGCATAACCTAGCTGTCTTGCTCAAGGCTAGAAAAATACCAGTTTGAGTCCCAGCTCCACTTACATGCATAGGTCTTCATGCATGCTAGGCAAGCACTCAACCACAAAGTCAAGCTCTTGACACTCCACTAACATTTTTGAGGGGTTACTTGGAGTTATAGAGTTTCATGGCAATTTTTATGCCATTGCTGGCTTCAAATTAGAATTCTTAGATTTCTTCCTCCTGAATATTTTAAGATTACAGGCATGAAACATTGCACCTAGTGCCAGGTTTCCATTATAAACTCACTGTTTAGTGATTTGTAGATCCTATTTCCAATAATGATATATATATTCTATTCTGGATTGTTTATCCACTTAAAATTACGGTGTAAGTTTGGAATGTCATCTCCATTAGAGGAAACATAATTTAGAACTGTTGTCAAAGTATCCTGAAGGTATCCTGAAGAATGAGTACAAAATTACCTTAGGTATTCTTTAGAAAGTAATGATACTTCTCAGGGCCTGGAATCTTTCATTTAAATAGTATTGAAAGTTTGATAAACATTCACGTATCTGCAAAATAACAAGGCACTTGGCCTTGCAAGTGAATTTGACTTTTGCTCACCTAAGGACACCAGGTTGCTGTAGGTCTCCAGCATTACATCTCTGTACAGGGTCCTCTGAGCATTGTCCAGATGCTGCCACTCCTCCCAGCTGAAATCCACAGCTACATCATCAAATGACACCAGCTTCTGGAATGGCACATTTTCATCAAGTAATTAGCACTGAGTTATAAACACACCATGTCTGGAATTTTATTCTTTTTTTGTTGGAATTGTATTCCTTTACTTAAATGTTTAGACTTACATGAAATATTGACCTGAAAAGCTTAGGGATGGTGCCTAGGCCCAGAGTTCAAGTCCCAAGACCCACCAAAAAATAAAAAGGCAAGCCAGGTGTTGGTGGCTCACGCCTGTCATCCTAGCTACTCAGGAGACTGAGATCTGAGGACTATGGTTCAAAGCCAGCCTGGCACAAAATTCCATGAGACTCCTTTCCAATTACCCACCATAAAATGTTTAATGGCTTGTGACATATCATGGTAGAGCAATTGTGGTATCGCCAAAAGTAAGTCGTGGGAGTAGATTTAGGTTATAAATGGAATTATTCCATTGAAAAGGAACTACATTATATGATGACATATGCTGGTACTGTGAGAATATTGCAAAATCTTAGGGTATCAAGTAATAATACTGTGAAGTACACCCAGAATGTTAATGTTCTATGTCTGGCATAATAGTCACTTGGGGAAGAAACATTTTTTTCTTTTTTTTGGCTGGGGGATTTGTAAGGCTTGAACTCTGGGCCTGGGCACTGTTCCTGAGCTCTTCAACTCAAGGCTATCACCCTACCTATGAAGCCACAGTGCCATTTCCCATATTCTAGTGGTTAACTGTAGATGAGAGTCTCATAGACTTTCTAATGCCCAGGCTGGCTTTGAACCAAATCTTTAGATATCAGCCTGATATCTGAGTAGCTAGGATTACAGGTAGAAGTCACTGCACCTGGCAAGAAATTTATTTCTTGCTGTTTTATACTACAAATTTACTGTATGTTTTACTTTTTCAAAAAGACTGAGGATGACCTTTGTTCTGTATATAATGGGAAGAGGGGTAGGGAGCTGTGAGCAGAAGAACAGAGAGGCAATACTCAGGGTAGGACAATAGCCTTAAACTCAAGAGCTTACGGCCCAAGGTCCAAGCCCCATGACTTTCCCCACTACCCCACAAAAAAAGGGAAAAAATTGGAGATTGGAGAGGATTTTCTAAAAAGAATATATAGAAATAGTCGTTCAAAATGTAGAAAGAAGTTCAATATTAACAGTCATGAGAAAAATTAAAATTACAATGAAATCATTACTTTAAATATGTTAATATAAATATAGTTTTAAACAAAAAGATCCTCATACACACACACAAACACACACACACAAACACACATACAAAAAAACAACTTTCAAAGTCTATTACTGGGAAGGTAGTGAGAAGAAGTAGAACTTTGGAATAGTTCTGCAAGGAATATAAAACAATCAAAACCGCGTGGAGAGTGCTAAAAAAGGACTAAATATAGCATTACATAGAAATATGGTCCAACACTTCTAATTCTAGATTTGTGCCTAACAGAAGAGAAAGCAGAGACTAGAACAAATATGTGGAGAATCCATTCACAACTCTTAATAATAATCAAAAGATAGAAATATGCCAAACAATGCATTGAAAAGGAAGAACATTTTACTATATTTTACAGATGAATCTTGATTACAGTATACTAAAAATACAGCAGTCATAAAGGAAGAGCTAGGGTATGTTTTCCCTTCCAGAGCTTCCAAGGATCAACAAACCCTTAGAGCCGAAAAGCACGATGGTTCCAGAGAATGGAGTAGAGAGGAACAGGAGCTGAATGTTTAATGATTATACATGGAAGATGAAAATTGCTCTAGATGGGTAGAATGAAGAGAGAACTGTACCCTAAACAATGGTTATGTAGCCACACAAGATGGGACACACCTATACTCCCTGATCTTGGGAAACTCAAGAAGGATTTCTAGCCATCCTAGATGCATGGAAAGATCTATAATAAAAACTAATATGGAGGGGCTGGGAGTTTGGCATAGTTGTAGAGTGCTTGAATGAACATGAAGTTTCAATTCCGCAGTACCACATACACAGAAAAAACCAGAAGTAGTGCTGTGGCTCAAGTAGAAGATCACTAGGCTTGAGGAAAGCTGAAGGACAGTGCTCAGACCGAGGTCCAGCCAAAGGGCTTGTTTAAAAAAAACCAGAAAGCTGAGCATGATGGGGTGGTGGCTCACTTCTATAATCCTAGCTACTCAGGAGGCTGAGATCTGAGGATCAAGGATTAAAGCCATCCTGGCACAAAAAGACGTGAGACTCTTATCTCCAATTTACCTTTAGAAAATGGGAAGTGGGGCTTGGCTCCATGGTAAGGTGGTAGCCTGGAGCTGAAGAGCTCAGGGATAGTGCCCAGGCTGAGTTCAAGATCTATGACCCACCAAAAAAAAACAAAAAACAAAAAAATAATATGGAAAAATTTGGATTCTGTGAATTTTATCAGGCATATAAATGTCTTTTTTTGCTGTTGAAATAACAAATTGTTTGGAAACATTTTAAAAGTTTTTACCTAGAAATGTACACTACAAATGGAATTAATAACAAACACAAAATATGCAAAAGATACAAATTATCACAATATGGGTATCCTGCTTCTGTATCTTTTCACTGACTACTATTCAAATGAGTCACATATTCTGAATCATTTCTCCCAGTCGATATATGCCACACATGTTAGCTTGTACTGAACTTCTTGGGAAATCAAAAGCAAATACTAACCAAATGTGTGTTAGATTTTGTCAACAGTGATATTTCAAATATAAATCCCTGCTCATTGCATTATTTAATATCAATGCCGTAATGTAACTTACTCTGGCAGAATCTTCAATCTTTTGAGAATCTTCAAAAGGGTGTGTAAATATTTAGGATCGTTATGTCTTCCTGGAGGAAAGATCCCTTTAGTAGTATGTAGTCACCTTCTTTGTCTTTTCTTACTAATTTTGGTGTGAAGTCTATTGTATCTAATATGAGGATGGCAACTCCAGCCTGTTTATGGGGGCAGTTAGCTTGATAGAGTTTATTCTAAACTCTCACTTTCAAAAGATGATTGTTTTTGGGTAAGATGTGTCTCTGGAAGACAGCAGAAGGATGACTCTTGCTTTTTGATCCAACTAGACAGCCTATGCCGTTTAATTGGAGAGTTAAGTCCATTGATATTGAGAGTTAGGATTGAGAGATATTTATTAGTTCCTACCATTTTTAAAAGCTTTTAGTAGGGCCTGTGTCTTGACAGTTCTTGTGGTCCTTAGATGGTATGCTGTTTAGGTGCCATTTCTTTCCCTATATTGCATTTATTTTAGTTTTCTATATATAGAGCAGCTTTGAGAATACTCTGTAGTGATGGTTTTGTTTCGACATATTGTTGCAGCTTTTCCCTGGAATGGAATGTTTTTCTTGTTCCCTCAGTGATGAATGAGAGCTTAGCTGGCTACAGTATTCTAGGCTGGTAGTTATTTGATTTAAGGGCATGACATATATGCTTCCAGTCACTTCGTGCTTGCATGGTCTCTGCTGAGAAATCTCGGGATATTCTGATTGGTTTGCCTTTATAGGATTCTGATCCCTTTTCCCTGGCTGCCTTTAGGATCTTTTCTTTCGTTTCTATTGATCCAGTTCGGATCACAGCGTGGCGGTGGGATGTTCTTTTCTGGTCAGGTCTATTTGGGGTTCTAAAAGCTTCTCGTATCTGGATGGGCCTGCCCTTCTGGATATTTGGGAAATTCTCTGAGATGATTCCCTGAAGTATATTTCCAATACCATTGACCTCTTTCTCCACGCTCTCCTCAATACCAACTAGCCTTAAATTAGGCTTCCTAATTGCATCTTGGACCTCCTGAAGCGCTCTCTCATATTTCCTAGATTTGGATTGACTCATTTTCTGTTCTTTCTCTATAATAACTAAATTATCTTCAGCCCTGGAAATTCTCTCCTCTGCATTTTCTATCCTGCTATCAAAGCTATCTACTTTATTTTTCATCTCCCTTGCTTCTAATTACTCATTTTTGATGCCTTGCATCTCCTGTTTTAGATCATGTATGGATTTCTTTATCTCCTTGATTTCCTTTTGAGTGGTTAGCTCAGTAGCTTTATTTTCTTTGGACACTTGCTGGAGTTTGGTCACGTTTTTATTTGTGGATTCTATGAATTCATCCATCTTTCTTTGAAAATCCTTTATTATGGCCTCCTTTATGGCTTCTTCTTTTTCACTTATCACCTTGTTTTTGCTTTCCTCTTGTTCAGCTATGGCTTCCTCCATTATCTCTTTCTTTATATTTTCACATTTTCCATTAATGATGTTTATCAATTGCATTTATGTAGCACTTGGAAGACTCTCCTCTAGGTTTGCCAGTGACTGTTCCATTGTATATTTACATTTGGTAGGGGATGTTGTTTCTTGATTTGACATTTTTCTTGAGTTTCTTGTTCTGCCCATTTGAAAATGGGAGCAAGATTACTACTAAATACGATTATAGTTTTTCAGATATAACCAACCTAGACCTCTGTAGCTGGCAGACACTAGATGTTCACAAGTTTTGATTGGTATTAACTCTTTCTTTTAGTGCACTTACAGACCAGTCTACTACAACCACTGATAAGCGATTTATACCCAAAACAATAAGCTTCACAATCCAATCTCTATTGTCGTTAAGTCCCTCTGAGCCTAGAGAATAATTAACCACCTACATATACAATATTGCTCAACAGCCATCAAGTGTAGATACGTGCAGTATAAGGGATGAAAGACGAGCAGAGGTCCAGAGATAGAAAAAAAGAATGAGAGAGGTCAGGGGAGGTACAAAAGGATTAAGGTAGGAGTGTAAGAATATTTTAGTAATGATGAAAAGGTATAGCATAAGGATAACTGACCTAAGTTGGTAAGTAGGTAGCATATTTGAGTACAAAGTTTGGAAAGTATTAGAATAAAACTTATATGTTGCTGCACGACAAGCTCTTAGCCCAACCAGTGGCCTCACAGTGGACCATGGGATGGATCTGTTTTTCTTGTCTACGTTGAGGGAAAGGGGTATTTCACAAGATGCAGAAGTGAAGATTTCAGAAGCAAATGCTGTGAGTGAATTAGCTCGTAAAAAGCAATTTTATTTTCTTTTATCTTTCTGCCAGTCTTGGGGCTTGAATTCAGGGCCTGAGCAATGTCCTGGGGTTTTCTCAAGTCTAGCCCTCTGCCACTTGAGCCACAGTGCCACATCTAGATTTTCTATCTATGTGATACTGAGCAATGAAACCCAGATCTTCATGGATGCTAGGCAAGCACTGTACCAGTATGCCAAACTCTCAACCCTGACATAGTAATTATAGTCATCATCATCATCATCATATCCAAATATCCTTTCTCCTACAAAGAATGAACACTTAACTGTGTCTAATGCTTTTTTTTTAATTTCACTAATTCTTCTGTGTTTTTCCCTCTTGCATTTTTTTCCACATGACAGCAAAGCTAATCATCAGGAAAAAATTGATTAGGATACAGAAACCTAATAATATCCTAGTAGATTGACGTCAAAAATATGTGCAAGATGCCCTGTGTGTTTGACCTAGTGGTAGAGTACTTGGCTACCAAGCAGTAAGCCTCAGGTTTGATTCCTCATTACCACATACATAGAAAACGCTGCAAGTGGTGCTGTGGCTCGGTGGGACAGCTAAAGCCTAAAGAAAGTCCGAGAACAATGTTCACACTCTGAGGTCAAGACCCAAGACTAGCAAAAACAAAAAAAAATTTGACAAGGGGCAAAATGCAGGCAGAGAAGGCACTGTGAAGCAAATGTTTTGTAAAGGATGAGGGTAATGTTGACCCTTAAGTTTGGATCTTACCTAAGAAAGGCTCCTTGAGTCTGAGACCAGACTGGTAGTTGGGCCTAGTGGAAGACATTGGGATTGGACAAATAAGGTGTGCTGTTTACTACATCCACATGTATATTGTGAGATTGGAGGAGAGATTCAGCCTCCAGTATGTCTTTGGTGAGGTCTTTTGTGAGCAAGGATCTTTGGTCATTGGGCCCTGAAAGGTGACCCTGCCTCCCTCACAATGGAACAGAATATGGAACCCTGGTAACCAAGCCACTGTAACTAACAACCAGCTCAAGCCAGCTCACTTGGCCTGTGGCTCAGGAGGAAGAAAGATGTTGCTGTGCTGTTGCCAAAGGTCAGGAAACTCGAGTCTCAGGCATGGAAGTTGTGGATGTCTGACTCGAAGATGTACATGCTAGATCATTGCCAAGCCACAAATCCAGTATACCAGAACTTTCTCTAAGAAGAAGGCCAGGAAAATCCAGGGCAACCAGATGAGGTAAATTTCTAAGAAGAAATGTATTTGACCCCATCATCCTCTCCACACACGACAACTTTCTATTTTTTTATTATTTATTGTAATTAGTAAAAGGGTTAGATGATATTTGCCAGATAGAAGGTGCATTAATTCACATACATTGACTCCTTTTCACATGTCTTGGTACCCATTTCCCTCCAACCCCACACCCTCCATTAGTCTTGGTTTTCCCCCCTTCCCTATCAAATTTCAAATATCCAAATACAAATAAATTCAATATATCAGATAACAAAGTGAGATACTATACCAATATGGGATAACCAATGGACAGCAAAGGAAATGAGAGACAACATAGTACATTAAGGACAACAATCATTCATTATATGGCTTTTGTTTCAATATCCTGGAGTTCCTGTCAATTAGCTTCACATTATATGGCCTTATATATTGCCTTTTGCTCTATTGCCAATCTCTGCTAGTAGAGCCCAAGGTTTCTACTGATTATGACGAATGAGGGAAACTACTGAGCCTAAGTTCCTTTGAGTCTGGCTTACTTCACTTAATATGATTTGTTCTGAGTCTTTCCATTTCCTAACAAATGGGGCGATGTCATTCTTTCTGACAGCAGCATAGAATTCCATTGTGTACAAATACCACAACTTGTTGATCCACTCATCAACTGAGGGACATCTGGGTTCGTTCCATATCTTTGCCATGTTGAATAGTGCTGCAATGAACATTGTTGTGCTAGTGGGTTTAGTATGCCCTTGTTTCTGGATTGTTGGGTAAATGCCAAGTAGTGCAATTGCTGGGTCATAGGGGAGTTCTATGTTTAGCCTTTTGAGGCACTGCCACCCTGCTTTCCAGAGTGGTTTAACGAGTTTGCACTCCCACCAACAGTGTAGTAGTGATCCCTCTTGGCCACATCCCCTCCAGCATCTGTTGTCATTCGTTTTCCTGATCCTGGCCATTCTAACTGGAGTGAGGTGGAATCTTAGAGTTCTTTTGATTTGCATTTCTTTTATGATCAGAAATGTGGAGCATTTCTTCATGTGTCTATAGGCCATTTTTGTTTCTTTTTCAGAGAAGACTCTCTTTAAGTCTTTGGCCCATTTTTAATGGGATGGGTGTGACTTTGGAGGTTAGTTTTGGAGTGATTCAATTTTTTGAGTTGTTGATATATTTTAGATATGAGGCCTTGGTCCGTTGTTTGGTTGGTGAAGATCTTCTCCCACTCTGTAGGCTTCTTTATTAGTTTACTAGCTATATCCGTTGCCATACAAAAGCTCTGCAGTTTAATGCAGTCCCACTTATCCAGCCTTTCTCTGATTTGTTGTGATTCTTGGTCCTTATTAAGAAAGTTTCGACCTGTGCTAAGGAGGCCTAGTGTATCTCCTATTCCTTCCTGTAAACGTTTCAGTGTGTCAGCTTTTACCTCCACGTCTTTGATCCATTTGGAGTTAATTCTAGTGCAAGGTGACAAAGAAGGATCCAACGTTAGTTTTCTGCAGGTGTTTAACCAGTTCTGCCAGCACAACTTGTTGAAGAGGCTATCTTTCTTCCATTCTATTTTTTTGGCTCCCTGGTCAAAGATTAGTTGGCCATAGGTCTGTGGATTAATATCTGGGTCCGCAGTTCTACTCCAATGGACTTCAGGCCTGTTCTTGTGCCAGTACCAAGCTGTTTTGAGAATTATAGCTCTGTAATAGAGTCTTAAGTTTGGAATTGAAATTCCTCCAGCGCTGTTTTTTCTGCTAGGAAGTGTTTTTGCTATACGGGGTATTTCATTATTCCATATGAAAGTTTGAATTGCCTCTTCTATTTCTTTAAAGAATGACATTGGGATGTTGATTGGTATTACATTGAATTTGTAGATAGCCCTTGGCAAAATTGTCATTTTCACAATGTTGATTCTTCCAATCCAGGAGCATGGGAGGTTTTTACATTTCCTTACTTCTGCTCTAAATTCCTTTTTCGGGTTTGAAAGTTTTTATCTGAACGGTCCTTTACATTCTTAGTTAAGCTAATTGCTAGGTACTTTATTTTCTTTGAGGCTATTGTGAAAGGATTTTCTTTCCTGATTATTGCCTCGTTCCTCTCAGTGTTGGCGTAAAGTAAGGCAGTTGATTTGTGAGGGTTGATTTTATGGCCTGCTACCCTTCCAAAGCTTTGAATCAGCTCAAGGAGCTTGGGAGTAGAGTCCATAGGATTCTTTAAATACAGAATCATGTCATCGGCAAAGAGGGATAGTTTTATTTCCTCTTTCCCTACTTGGATCCCCTTTATGCTTGCTTCTTGCCTTATTGCACTGCCTAGGAATTCTAGTACTATGTTAAAAAGGAGTGGAGAGAGTGGGCATCCTTGTCTCGTTCCTGATTTTAGAGGGAATGGCTTTAGATTTTCACCACTAAGTATAATACTAGCAGTGGGTTTCTCATACACAGCCTTTATTGCATTGAGAAATGTTCCATGGATTCCTAGTTTCTCCACATCTTTTAACATAAAGGGGTTTTGGATCTTGTCAAATGCCTTTTCCGCATCTATTGAGACAATCATGTGATTTTATCCCTGCTCCTGTTGATGTGTTGAATTATATTAATTGATTTGTGTATGTTGAACCAGCTTTGCCTCCCCGTGATGAATCCAGTTTGATCATAGTGTATAATTTTTTTTGATGAGTTGTTGTAGACGGTTGGCCAGTATTTTGTTGAGAAGTTTTGCATCGATGTTCATCAAAGAAATGGGTCTATAGATCTCTTTCTTTGATGAATCTCTGTCTGGTTTGGGGACGAGGGATATACTGGCTTCACAGAATGAGTTTGGTAAAGAACCTTCATTTTCAATTTCGTTGAAGAGCTTGAGGAGTATTGGTGCGACCTCTGCTTTGAAGACCTTATAGAATTCAGCTGTGAATCCATCTGGCCCTGTGCTCTTTTTAAGTGGAAGTTGTCTAATTTCCATTTCTATTTCAGAGCTTGAAATAGGCCCGTTGATTTGGGTTAGCTCTTCTTGGTTCAGTGTGTGTATGTTAATATTGTCTAGGAATTCATCCATTTCTTCTAGATTCTCAAATTTGTTGGCGTAAAGGTTTGAGAAGTATTCCCTCATGATATTCTGGATCTTGGTAATTTCTGTCGTGATATTACCATTTTCATCTGCGATTTTGTTTATTTCGATATGCTCTCTTCTTTTTTTGGTAAGATTTGCTAAGGGCTTGTCAATTTTGTTAATTCTTTCAAAGAACCAACTCCTTGTTTTGTTGATTCTTTCTATAGATTTTTTATTCCAAATCATTTAATTCTGCTTTGATTTAATAATTTGCTTTCTCCTAATGGGTTTAGGGTTGGTTTGTTGCTCTTTTTCCAGGAGGTTAAGGTGAAACATTAACTAGTTGGTTTGCCATTTTTCCAACTTGCTGTTGTAGGCACTCAGCGCTATAAATTTTCCTCTGAGTACTGCCTTTGTTGTGTCCCTAAGGAGTTGATATTTGTGTGCTCCTTATTGTTAAATTTCATAAACAGTTGGATATCTGTTCTGATCTCTTCGATTACCCATTGTTTTTGATTCAACAATGTGTGGTTCAGTCTCCATGAGTTACAGGGTTTTCTTTGGTGGAGATGTGTGTTCAGCTCCAATTTGATGCCTTTATGGTCTGAGAGTGTGCATGGAATAATTTCAGTGTTTCTGAATCTGTCCAGGTTTGCTTTGTGGCGTAAGACGTGGTCTATTTTGGAAAATGTTCCATGTGCTGCTGAGAAAAACGTATATTGTGGTGTTACTGGGTGGAATATTCTGCAGATGTCTGTTAGATCTAGTTGGTCTATATAGTTGTTCAGTTCTAAGGTTTCTCTGTTGAGTTTTTGCCTTGTTAATCTGTCCATAGGTGAGAGTGGTGTGTTAAACTCACCAACAATCACTGTATTTCGATCTATGTATGGTTTAGTGTAAGTAAAGTTTGCTTGATGAAGTTTGGAGCTCCGGGATTGGGTGTGTAAATATTTAGGATCGTTATGTCTTCCGGGAGGAAAGATTCCTTTAGTAGTATGTAGTAACCTTCTTTGTCTTTTCTTACTAATTTTAGTTTGAAGTCTATTGTATCTGATATGAGGATGGCAACTCTAGCCTGTTTATGGGGGCAGTTAGCTTGATAGAGTTTATTCCAACCTCTCACTTTCAAAAGATGATTGTTTTTGGGTAAGATGTGTCTCTTGAAGTCAGCAGAACAATGGCTCTTGCTTTTTGATCCTACTAGACAACCTATGCCGTTTAATTGGAGAGTTAAATTCATTGATATTGAGAGTTAGGATTGAGAGATATTTATTAGTTCCTACCATTTTTAAAAGCTTTTAGTAGGGCCTGTGTCTTGACAGTTCTTGTGGTCCTTAGATGGTATGCTGTTTAGGTGCCATTTCTTTCCCTATATTGCATTTATTTTGGTTTTCTATGTATAGAGCATCTTTGAGAATTCTCTGTAGTGTTGGTTTTGTTTCGACATATTGTTGCAGCTTTTCCCTGGAATGGAATGTTTTTATTTTTCCCTCAGTTATGAATGAGAGCTTAGCTGGCTACAGTATTCTTGGTTGGTAGTTATTTGATATAAGGGCATGACATATATACTTCCAGTCACTTCGTGCTTGCATGGTCTCTGCTGAGAAATCTGGTGTTATTCTGATTGGTTTGCCTTTATAGGTTACTGATCCCTTTTCCGTGGCTGCCTTTAGGATCTTTCCTTTCGTTTCTATTGATCCAGTTCGGATCACAATGTGGCGGTGGGATGTCCTTTTCTGGTCAGGTCTGTTTGGGGTTCTAAAAGCTTCTCGTATCTGGATGGGCCTGCCCTTCTGGATATTTGGGAAATTCTCTGAGATGATTCCCTGAAGTATATTTCCAATACCATTGACCTCTTTCTCCACGCCCTCCTCAATACCAACTAGCCTTAAATTAGGCTTCCTAATTGTATCTTGGACCTCCTGAAGCGCTCTCTCATATTTCCTAGATTTGGATTGACTCATTTTCTGTTCTTTTTAATACCTAAATTATCTTCAGCCACGGAAATTCTCTCCTCTGCAATGTCTCTCCTCTGCTATCAAAGCTGTCTACTTTATTTTTCATCTCCCTTGCTTCTAATTGCTCACTTTTGATGCCTTGCATACCTTGTTTTAGATCATGTATGGATTTCTTTATCTCCTTGATTTCCTTTTGAGTAGTTAGCTCAGTAGCTTTATTTTCTTTGGTCATTTGCTGGAGTTTGGTCACGTTTTTATTTGTGGATTCTTTGAATTCATCCATCTTTCTTTGAAAAACCTTTATTATGGCCTCCTTTATGGCTTCTTCTTTTTCACTTATCACCTTGTTTTTGCTTTCCTCTTGTTCAGCTATGGCTTCCTCCATTATCTCTTTCTTTATATTTTCACATTTTTCATTAATGATGTTTATCAATTGCATTTGTGTAGCAATTGGAAGACTCTCCTCTAGGTTTGCCAGTGACTGTTCCATTGTCTGTTTACATTGGGTGGGGGATGTTGTTTCTTGATTTGACATTTTTCTTGAGTTTCTTGTTCTGCCCATTTGAAAATGGGAGCAAGATTACTACTAAATACAATTATAGTTTTTCAGATATAACCAACCTAGACCTCTGTAGCTGGCAGACACTAGATGTTCACAAGTTTGATTCGTATTATCACTCTTTCTTTTTATGCACTTACAGACCAGCCTAATACAACCACTGATAAGCGACTTATACCCAAAACAATAAGCCTCTCAGTCCAATGTCTATTGTCTTTAAGTCCCTCTGAGCCTAGAGAATAATTAACCACCTACATATACAATATTGCTCAACAGCCATCAAGTGTAGATACGTGCAGTATAAGGGTTGAAAGACGAGCAGAGGTACAGAGATAGAAAAAAAGAATGAGAGTGGTCAGGGGAGGTGCAAGAGGATTAACGTAGGAGTGTAAGAATATTGTAGTAATGAAGAAAAGTTATAGCATAAGGATAACTGACATAAGTTGGTAAGTAGGTAGCATGTTTGAGTACAAAGTTTGGAAAGTATTAGAATAAAACTTATGTGTTGCTGCACGACTAGCTCTTAGCCCAACCAGTGGCCTCACAGTGGACCATGGGATGGATCTGATTTCTTGTCTATGTTGAGGGAAAGGGGTATTTCACAAGATGCAGAAGCGAAGATTTCAGAAGCAAATGCTGTGAGTGAATTAGCTCGCAAAAAGCATTTTTATTTTCTTTTATCTTTCTGCCAGTCTTGGGGCTTGAATTCAGGGCCTGAGCACTGTCCTCGGGTTTTCTCAAGTCTAGTCCTCTGCCACTTGAGCCACAGTGCCACATCTAGATTTTCTATCTATGTGATACTGAGCAATCAAACCCAGATTTTCATGGATGCTAGGCTAGCACTCTACCACTATGCCAAACTCTCAACCCTGACATAGTAATTATAAAGTCATCATCATCATCATCATCATATCCAAATATCCTTTCTCCTACAAAGAATGAACACTTAACTGTGTCTAATGCTTTTTTTTTAATTTCACTAATTCTTCTGTGTTTTCCCTCTTGCATTTTTTACACATGACAGCAAAGCTAATCATCAGGAAAAAATTGATTAGGATACAGAAACCTAATAATATCCTAGTAGACTGACGTCAAAAATATGTGCAAGGTGCCCTGTGTGTTTGACCTAGTGGTAGAGTACTTGGCTACCACGTAAAAAGCCTCTGGTTTGATTCCTCATTACCACATACATAGAAAACGCTGCAAGTGGTGCTGTGGCTCGGTGGGACAGCTAAAGCCTAAAGAAAGCCCAAGAACAATGTACACACTCTGAGGTCAAGTCCCAAGACTAGCAAAAACAAAAAAAAAATGACAAGGGGCAAAATGCAGGCAGAGAAGGCACTGTGAAGCAAATGTTTTGTAAAGGATGAGGGCAATATTGACCCTTAAGTTTGGATCTTACCTAAGAAAGGCTTCTTGAGCCTGAGAGCAGACTGGTAGTTGGGCCTAGTTGAAGACATTGGGATTGGACAAATAAGGTGTGCTGTTTACTACATCCACATGTATATTGTGAGATTGGAGGAGAGATTCAGCCTCCAGTATGTCTTTGGTGAGGTCTTCTGTGAGCAAGGATCTTTGGTCATTGGGCCCTGAAAGGTGACCCTGCCTCCCTCACAATGGAACAGAATATGGAACCCTGGTAACCAAGCCACTGTACCTAACAACCAGCTCAAGCCAGCTCACTTGGCCTTTGGCTCAGGAGTAAGAAAGATGTTGCTGTGCTGTTGCCAAAGGTCAGGAAATTCGAGTCTCAGGCATGGAAGTTGTGGATGTCTTACTGGAAGATGTACATGCTAGATCATTGCCAAGCCACAAATCCAGTATAACAGAACTTTCTCTAAGAAGAAGGCCAGGAAAATCCAGGGCAACCACATGAGGTAAATTTCTAAGAAGAAATGTATTTGACCCCATCATCTTCCCCACACATTACAACTTTCTTTTTTTCCGTTTTTTATTGTAATTAGTAAAAGGGTTAGATGATATTTGCCAGATAGAAAGTGCATTAATTCACATACATTGATACCCTTTCACATGTCTTGGTACCCATGTCCCTCCAACCCCACACCCCCCACCCGTCTTGGTTTTCCCCCCTTCCCTATCAAATTTCAAATATCCAAATACAAATAAATTCAATATATAAGATAAAGTGTGATACTATACCAATATGGGAAAACCAAGGGACAGCAAGCGAGATGAGAGACAACATAGTACATTAAGGACAACAATCATTCATTATATGGCTTTTGTGTCAATATCCTGGAGGTCCTTTCAATTAGCTTCACATTATATGGCCTTATATATGGCCTTTTGCTCTATTGACAATCTCTGCTAGTAGAGCCCAAGGTTTCTACTGATTATGACGAATGAGGGAAACCACTGAGCCTAAGTTCCTTTGAGTCTGGCTTATTTCACTTAATATGATTTGTTCTAAGTCTTTCCATTTCCTAACAAATGGGGCGATGTCATTCTTTCTGACAGCAGCTTAGAATTCCATAGTGTACAAATACCACAACTTGTTGATCCACTCATCAACTGAGGAACATCTGGGTTGGTTCCATATCTTTGCTATGGTGAATAGTGCTGCAATGAACATTGTTGTGCTAGTGGGTTTAGTATGCCTTGTTTCTGGATTGTTGGGTAAATGCCAAGTAGTGGAATTGCTGGGTCGTAGGGGAGTTCTATGTTTAGCCTTTTGAGGCACTGCCACACTGCTTTCCATAGTGGTTGAACGAGTTTGCACTCCCACCAACAGTGTAGTACTGATCCCTCCTGGCCACATCCCCTCCAGCATCTGTTGTCATTCGTTTTCCTGATCCTGGCCATTCTAACTGGAGTGAGGTGGAATCTTAGAGTTCTTTTGATTTGCATTTCTTTTATGACCAGAGATGTGGAGCATTTCTTCATGTGTCTATAGGCCATTTTTGTTTCTTCTTCATAGAAGACTCTCTTTAAGTCTTTGGTCCATTTTTAATGGGATGGGTGTTACTTTGGAGGTTAGTTTTGGAGTGATTCAATTTTTTGAGTTGTTGATATATTTTAGATATGAGGCCTTTGTCCGTTGTTTGGGTGGTGAAGATCTTCTCCCAATCTGTAGGCTTCCTGATTAGTTTACTAGGTATATCCGTTGCCATACAAAAGCTCTGCAGTTTAATGCAGTCCCACTTATCCAGCCTTTCTCTGATTTGTTGTGATTCTTGGTCCTTATTAAGAAAGTTTCGACCTGTGCCAAGGAGGCCTAGTGTATCTCCTATTCCTTCCTGTAAACTTTTCAGTGTGTCAGCTTTTACCTCCAGGTCTTTGATCCATTTGGAGTTAATTCTAGTGCAAGGTGACAAAGAAGGATCCAACTTTAGTTTTCTGCAGGTGTTTAACCAGTTCTGCCAGCACAACTTGTTGAAGAGGCTATCTTTCTTCCATTCTATTTTTTTGGCTCCCTGTTCAAAGATTAGGTGGACATAGGTCTGTGGTTTAATATCTGGGTCGGCAGTTCTACTCCATTGGACTTCAGGCCTGTTCTTGTGCCAGTACCAAGCTGTTTTGAGAATTATAGCTCTGTAATAGAGCCTTAAGTTTGGAAATGAAATTCCTCCAGCACTGTTCTTTCTGCTAAGAAGTGTTTTTGCTATACGGGGTCTTTTATTATTCCATATGAAATTTTGAATTGCCTCTTCTATTTCTTTAAAGAATGACATTGGGATGTCGATTGGTATTACATTGAATTTGTAGATAGCCCTTGGCAAGATTGTCATTTTCACAATGTTGATTCTTCCAATCCCGGAGCATGGGAGGTTTTTCCATTTCCTTAGTTCTGCTTTAATTTCCTTTTTTATGGTTTTAAAGTTTTTATCTAAACGGTCCTTTACATTCTTAGTTAAGCTAATTGCTAGGTACTTTATTTTCTTTAAGGCTATTGTGAAAGGATTTTCTTTCCTGATTATTGCCTCGTTCCTCTCAGTGTTGGCGTAAAGTAAGGCAGTTGATTTGTGAGGGTTGATTTTATGGCCTGCTACCCTTCCAAAGCTTTGAATCAGCTGAAGGAACTTGGGAGTAGAGTCTATAGGATTCTTTAAATACAGAATCATGTCATCGGCAAAGAGGGATAGTTTTATTTCCTCTTTCCCTACTTGGATCCCCTTTATGCTTGCTTCTTGCCTTATTGCACTGCCTAGGAATTCTAGTACTATGTTAAAAAGGAGTGGAGAGAGTGGGCATCCTTGTCTCGTTCCTGATTTTAGAGGGAATGGCTTTAGATTTTCACCACTAAGTATAATACTAGCAGTGGGTTTCTCATACACAGCCTTTATTGCATTGAGAAATGTTCCATGGATTCCTAGTTTCTCCACATCTTTTAACATAAAGGGGTTTTGGATCTTGTCAAATGCCTTTTCCGCATCTATTGAGACAATCATGTGATTTTATCCCTGCTCCTGTTGATGTGTTGAATTATATTAATTGATTTGTGTATGTTGAACCAGCTTTGCCTCCCCGTGATGAATCCAGTTTGATCATAGTGTATAATTTTTTTTGATGAGTTGTTGTAGACAGTTGGCCAGTATTTTGTTGAGAAGTTTTGCATCGATGTTCATCAAAGAAATGGGTCTATAGATCTCTTTCTTTGATGAATCTCTGTCTGGTTTGGGGACGAGGGATATACTGGCTTCACAGAATGAGTTTGGTAAAAAACCTTCATTTTCAATTTCGTTGAAGAGCTTGAGGAGTATTGGTGTGACCTCTGCTTTGAAGACCTTATAGAATTCAGCTGTGAATCCATCTGGCCCTGGGCTCTTTTTAAGTGGAAGTTGTCTAATTTCCATTTCTATTTCAGAGCTTGAAATAGGCCCGTTGAGTTGGGTTAGCTCTTCTTGGTTCAGTGTGTGTATGTTAATATTGTCTAGGAATTCATCCATTTCTTCTAGATTCTCAAATTTGTTGGCGTAAAGGTTTGAGAAGTATTCCCTCATGATATTCTGGATCTTGGTAATTTCTGTCGTGATATTACCATTTTCATCTGCGATTTTGTTTATTTCGATATGCTCTCTTCTTTTTTTGGTAAGATTTGCTAAGGGCTTGTCAATTTTGTTAATTCTTTCAAAGAACCAACTCCTTGTTTTGTTGATTCTTTCTATAGATTTTTTATTCCAAATCATTTAATTCTGCTTTGATTTAATAATTTGCTTTCTCCTAATGGGTTTAGGGTTGGTTTGTTGCTCTTTTTCCAGGAGGTTAAGGTGAAACATTAACTAGTTGGTTTGCCATTTTTCCAACTTGCTGTTGTAGGCACTCAGCGCTATAAATTTTCCTCTGAGTACTGCCTTTGTTGTGTCCCTAAGGAGTTGATATTTGTGTGCTCCTTATTGTTAAATTTCATAAACAGTTGGATATCTGTTCTGATCTCTTCGATTACCCATTGTTTTTGATTCAACAATGTGTGGTTCAGTCTCCATAAGTTACAGGGTTATCTTTGGTGGAGATGTGTGTTCAGCTCCAATTTGATGCCTTTATGGTCTGAGAGTGTGCATGGAATAATTTCAGTGTTTCTGAATCTGTCCAGGTTTGCTTTATGGCCTAAGACGTGGTCTATTTTGGAAAATGTTCCATGTGCTGCTGAGAAAAACGTATATTGTGGTGTTACTGGGTGGAAAATTCTGCAGATGTCTGTTACATCTAGTCGGTCTATATAGTTGTTCAGTTCTAAAGTTTCTCCTTTGAGTTTTTGCCTTGTTGATCTGTCCATAGGTGGAGTGATGTGTTAAACTCACCAACAATCACTGTATTTCAATCTATGTATGGTTTCAGTGTAAGTAAAGTTTGCTTGATGAAGTTTGGAGCTCCGGGATTGGGTGTGTAAATATTTAGGATCGTTATGTCTTCCTGGAGGAAAGATCCCTTTAGTAGTATGTTGTACCCTTCTTTGTCTTTTCTTACTATTTTTTCTTTGAAGTCTATTGTATCTGATATGAGGATGGCAACTCCAGCCTCTTTATGGGGGCAGTTAGCTTGATAGAGTTTATTCCAACCTCTCACTTTCAAAAGATGATTGTTTTGGGGTAAGATGTGTCTCTTGAAGACAGCAGAATGATGGCTCTTGCTTTTTCATCCAACTAGACAGCCTATGCCGTTTAATTGGAGAGTTAAGTCCATTGATATTGAGAGTTAGGATTGAGACATATTTATTAGTTCCTACCATTTTTAAAAGCTTTTAGTAGGGCCTGTGTCTTGACAGTTCTTGTGGTCCTTAGATGGTATGCTGTTTAGGTGCCATTTCTTTCCCTATAATGCATTTATTTTGGTTTTGTATGTATAGAGCATCGTTGGGAATTCTCTGTAGTGTTGGTTTTGTTTCGACATATTGTTGCAGCTTTTCCCTGGAATGGAATGTTTTATTGTTCCCTCAGTTTGAATGAGAGCTTAGCTGGCTACAGTATTCTTGGTTGGTAGTCATTTGATTTAAGGGCATGACATATATGCTTCCAGTCACTTCTTGCTTCCATGGTCTCTGCTGAGAAATCTGGGGTTATTCTGATTGGTTTGCCTTTATAGGTTACTGATCCCTTTTCCCTGGCTGCCTTTAGGATCTTTCCTTTCGTTTCTATTGATCCAGTTCGGATCACAATGTGGCGGTGGGATGTCCTTTTCTGGTCAGGTCTGTTTGGGGTTCTAAAAGCTTCTCGTATCTGGATGGGCCTGCCCTTCTGGATATTTGGGAAATTCTCTGAGATGATTCCCTGAAGTATATTTCCAATACCATTGACCTCTTTCTCCACGCCCTCCTCAATACCAACTAGCCTTAAATTAGGCTTCCTAATTGTATCTTGGACCTCCTGAAGCGCTCTCTCATATTTCCTAGATTTGGATTGACTCATTTTCTGTTCTTTATAATACCTAAATTATCTTCAGCCCCTGAAATTCTCTCCTCTGCATTGTCTAACCTGCTATCAAAGCTATCTACTTTATTTTTCATCTCCCTTGCTTCTAATTGCTCACTTTTTATGCCTTGCCTCTCTTGTTTTAGAACATGTATGGATTTCTTTATCTCCTTGATTTCCTTTTGAGTGGTTAGCTCAGTAGCTTTATTTTCTTTGGACATTTCCTGGAGTTTGGTCACGTTTTTATTTGTGGATTCTATGAATTCATCCATCTTTCTTTGAAAAACCTTTATTATGGCCTCCTTTATGGCTTCTTCTTTTTCACTTATCACCTTGTTTTTGCTTTCCTCTTGTTCAGATATGGCTTCCTCCATTATCTCTTTCTTTATATTTTCACATTTTCCATTAATGATGTTTATCACTTGCATTTGTGTAGCAATTGGAAGACTCTCCTCTAGGTTTGCCAGTGACTGTTCCATTGTCTATTTACATTGGGTGGGGGATGTTGTTTCTTGGTTTGACATTTTTCTTGAGTTTCTTCTTCTGCCCATTTGTAAATGGAAGCAAGATTACTACTAAATACGATTATAGTTTTTCAGATATAACCAACCTAGACCTCTGCAGTTGGCAGACACTAGATGTTCACAAGTTTTGATTGGTATTATCACTCTCTCTTTTTGTGCACTTACAGACCAGACTAATACAGCCACTGATAAGCGATTTATACCCAAAACAATAAGCCTCTCATTCCAATCTCTATTGTCTTTAAGTCCCTCTGAGCCTAGAGAATAATTAACCACCTACATATACAATATTGCACAACAGCCATCAAGTGTAGATCCGTGCATTATAACGGTTGAAAGATGAGCAGAGGTCCAGAGATAGAAAAAAAGAATGAGAGAGGTCAGGGGAGGTACAAAAGGATTAACGTAGGAGTGTAAGAATATTGTAGTAATGAAGAAAAGGTATAGCATAAGGATAACTGACCTAAGTTGGTAAGTAGGTACCTTACTTGTGTACAAAGTTTGGAAAGTATTAGAATAAAACTTATGTGTTGCTGCACGACTAGCTCTTAGCCAAACCACTGGCCTCACAGTGGACCATGGGATGGATCTGTTTTTCTTGTCTACGTTGAGGGAAAGGGGTATTTCACAAGATGCAGAAGCGAAGATTTCAGAAGCAAATGCTGTGAGTGAATTAGCTCGTAAAAAGCATTTTTATTTTCTTTTATCTTTCTGCCAGTCTTGGGGCTTGAATTCAGGGCCTGAGCACTGTCCTCGGGTTTTCTCAAGTCTAACCTCTGCCACTTGAGCCACAGTGCCACATCTAGATTTTCTATCTATGTGTTACTGAGCAATCAAACCCAGATCTTCATGGATGCTAGGCAAGCACTCTACCACTATGCCAAACTCTCAACCCTGACATAGTAATTATAAAGTCATCATCATCTTATCCAAATATCTTTTCTCCCACAAAGAATGAACACTTAACTGTGTCTAATACTTTTTTTTTTAATTTCACTAATTCTTCTGTGTTTTTCCCTCTTGCATTTTTTACACTTGACAGCAAAGCTAATCCTCAGGAAAAAATTGATTAGGATACAGAAACCTAATAATATCCTAGTAGATTGACGTCAAAAATATGTGCAAGATGCCCTGTGTGTTTCACCTAGTGGTAGAGTACTTGGCTAACACGCAAAAAGACTCAGGTTTGATTCCTCATTACCACATACATAGAAAACACTGCAAGTGGTGCTGTGGCTCGGTGGGACAGCAAAAGCCTAAAGAAAGCCCAAGAACAATGTTCAAACTCTGAGGTCAAGTCCCAAGACTAGCAAAAACAAAAAAAATTCGACAAGGGGCAAAATGCAGGCAGAGAAGGCACTGTGAAGCAAATGTTTTGTAAAGGATGAGGGCAATATTGACCCTTAAGATTGGATCTTACCTAAGAAAGGCTCCTTGAGCCTGAGACCAGACTAGTAGTCGGCCTAGTGGAAGACATTGGGATTGGACAAATATGGTGTGCTGTTTACTACATCCACATGTATATTGTGAGAGTGGAGAAGAGATTCAGTCTCCAGTATGTCTTTGGTGAGGTCTTTTGTGAGCAAGGATCTTTGGTCAGTGGGTCCTGAAATGTGACCCTGCCTCCCTCATAATGGAACAGAATATGGAAAACTGGTAACCAAGCCACTGTAACTAACAACCAGCTCAAGCCAGCTCACTTGGCCTGTGGCTCAGGAGGAAGAAAGTTGTAGCTGTGCTGTTGCCAAAGGACAGGAAACTCGAGTCTCAGGCATGGAAGTTGTGGATGTCTTACTCGGAGATGTACATGCTAGATCATTGCCAAGCCACAAATCCAATATAACAGGCCTTTCTCTAAGAAGAAGCCCAGGAAAATCCAGGGCAACCAGATGAGGTAAATTTCTAAGAAGAAATGTATTTGACCCCATCATCCTCCCCAGACCCTACAAATTTCTTTTTTTTCATTTTTTATTGTAATTAGTGAAAGGGTTAGATGATATTTGCCAGATAGAAGGTGCATGAATTCACATACATTGATACCCTTTCACATGTCTTGGTACCCATTTCCCTCCAGCTCCACACCCCCCACCCGTCTTGGTTTTCCCCCCTTCCCTATCAAATTTCAAATATCCAAATACAAATAAATTCAATATATCAGATAACAAATTGAGATACTATACCAATATGGGATAACCAAGGGACAGCAAAGGAGATGAGAGACAACATAGTACATTAAGGACAACAATCATTCATTATGTGGCTTTTGTTTCAATATCCTGGAGGTCCTTTCAATTAGCTTCACATTATATGGCCTTATATATGGCCTTTTGCTCTATTGCAAATTTCTGCTAGTAGAGCCCAAGGTTTCTATTGATTATGATAAATGAGGAAAACCACTGAGCCTAAGTTCCTTTGAGTCTGGCTTACTTCACTTAATATGATTTGTTCTAAGTCTTTCCATTTCCTAACAAATGGGGCGATGTCATTATTTCTGACAGCAGCATAGAATTCCATTGTGTACAAATACCGCAACTTGTTGATCCACTCATCAACTGAGGGACATCTTGGTTGGTTCCATATCTTTGCTATGGTGAATAGTGCTGCAATGAACATTGTTGTGCTAGTGGGTTTAGTATGCCCTTGTTTCTGGATTGTTGGGTAAATGCCATGTAGTGAAATTGCTGGGCCATAGGGGAGTTGTATGTTTAGCGTTTTGAGGCACTGCCACACTGCTTTCCATAGTGGTTGAACGAGTTTGCACTCCCATCAACAGTGTAGTACTGATCCCTCCTGGCCACATCGCCTCCAGCATCTGTTGTCATTCATTTTCCTGATCCTGGCCATTCTAACTGGAGTGAGGTGGAATCTTAGAGTTGTTTTGATTTGCATTTCTTTTATGACCAGAGATGTTGAGCATTTCTTCATGTGTCTATAGGCAATTTTGTTTCTTCTTCAGAGAAGACTCTCTTAAGTCTTTGGCCCATTTTTAATGGGATGGGTGTTACTTTGGAGGTGAGTTTTGGAGTGATTCAATTTTTTGAGTTGTTGATATATTTTAGATATGAGGCCTTTGTCCGTTGTTTGGGTGGTGAAGATCTTCTCCCACTCTGTAGGCTTCCTGATTAGTTTACTAGCTATATCCGTTGCCATACAAAAGCTCTGCAGTTTAATGCAGTCCCACTTATCCAGCCTTTCTCTGATTTGTTGTGATTCTTGGTCCTTATTAAGAAAGTTTCGACCTGTGCCAAGGAGGCCTAGTGTATCTCCTATTCCTTCCTGTAAACTTTTCAGTGTGTCAGCTTTTACCTCCACGTCTTTGATCCATTTGGAGTTAATTCTAGTGCAAGGGGACAAAGAAGGATCCAACTTATTTTTCTGCAGGTGTTTAACCAGTTCTGCCAGCACAACTTGTTGAAGAGGCTATCTTTCTTCCATTCTATTTTTTTGGCTCTCTGGTCAAAGATTATGTGGCCATAGGTCTCTGGTTTAATATCTGGGTCCGCAGTTCTACTCCATTGGACTTCAGGCCTGTTCTTGTGCCAGTACCAAGCTGTTTTGAGAATTATAGCTCTGTAATAGAGTCTTAAGTTTGGAATTGAAATTCCTCCAGCTCTGTTCTTTCTGCTAAGAAGTATTTTTGCTATACGGGGTCTTTTATTATTCCATATGAAATTTTGAATTGCCTCTTCTATTTCTTTAAAGAATGACATTGGGATATTGATGGGTATTACATTGAATTTGTAGATAGCCCTTGGCAAGATTGTCATTTTCACAATATTGATTCTTCTAATCCAGGAGAATGGGAGGTTTTTCCCTTTCCTTAGTTCTGCTTTTATTTCCTTTTTTATGGTTTTAAAGTTTTCATCTAAACGGTCCTTTACATTCTTAGTTAAGCTAATTGCTAGGTACTTTATTTTCTTTGAGGCTACTGTGAAAGGAATTTCTTTCCTGATTATTGCCTCGTTCCTCTCAGTGTTGGCGTAAAGTAAGGTAGTTGATTTGTGAGGGTTCATTTTATGGCCTGTTACCCTTCCAAATCTTTGAATCAGCTCAAGGAGCTTGGGAGTAGAGTCTACAGGATTCTTTAAATACAGAATCATGTCATCGGCAAAGAGGGATAGTTTTATTTCCTCTTTCCCTACTTGGATCCCCTTTATGCTTGCTTCTTGCCTTATTGCACTGCCTAGGAATTCTAGTATTATGTTAAAAATAGTGGAGAGAGTGGGCATCCTTGTCTCTTTCCTGGTTTTAGAGGGAATGGCTTTAGATTTTCACCATTAAGTATAATACTAGCAGTTGGTTTCTCATACAAAGCCTTTATTACATTGAGAAATGTTGCATGCCTACTTGGATCCCCTTTATGCTTTCTTTTGCCTTATTGCACTGCCAGGAATTCTAGTACTATGTTAAAAAGGAGTGGAGAGAGTGGAATCCTGAATGCTACCCCTTAACCCTTTTATGCAAAGCTTAGGCCTGTGGCATTTTAAGCACAATTCAACGCTCTGTTTTTTGCTGGTTAATTAGAGGTAAAAATCTTATGGAATTTATTGCATGGCTGATTTTGAACTGGAATCCTCAGGTTCCAGCTTATTTGAGTAGCTAGGATTACAGTACTTTTACAACCTGTATGCTCATACACATCGCTTCTGATCCAAACACTCATTGTTCAATTTAACTAACAAGATGTGAGGAAATATGATTGACTGTAATTTACTAGATGGGCGTCTAGTGAGTATATTTTTCCACTTCCACTCTGAAGCCAGGGAAATGTTTCTGGTACATGTTTCAACTATCTCCCAAAGAGGAAATAATGTGTGAGTACGTTTGCTAGTATTTCAGATAGGAGATGGACTTTGGTGTTTGGAACCTGTTGGGCAGAGTGTATCAGCTGGGCTGTGATAACAGAGATGATGTTTCACACAGGAATATTTTCATCCCAGACAGACTTAATCCAGATCCTTGGATTTCAGGCCTTGAGTAGATAGAATTACAAGTGTGAGCTGCCACCCCCACCTGGTTCATTTTGGAAACCTTGATTGCTTCTCATTTGTTCCTTTCCTTTTTTGGAAGATTGATCTAAGCTGGCTGATTGTGCATCACAATGAAGTGATTGGCCTCAGGAATTGCAAATATTTTTTTCATCAGCACGGAATGAATGAAGTTGATCTAAACCCAATAGTATTTTCCTTCTGATAAATAGGGAACTTACCTATATCATTTTTCCTTGCCTTTGCTTTCCCAAAGCAAGCAACATGTTTTTAAAAACTATACTTCATGAGAATATTACAATTAGAAGCTATCTTCTGCACATTTCAGAATACTCCTGCATTTATAAACTTACAATATTAGGTAGAAGAATGGTGACTGTTAGTTTCATAACTATTTCATATGTTTTACTCTTTAAGGCTCATTAACTCAAGAAGGGATTAAATACATTTAGATAATAGTAGAACATAGCTGCTGCTGATTTGATGTGTGTGCAGATGATACACAGATTTATTAGGATTACTCAAAAGTTTTCTTCAAATTTTCAGTAGTAGACTGCTATGCTAACTGGAAGGTGATAGTAATGATGCTGAAATTCTATGAATCAGCTATGAAGCAGAATTTCAGGGGAGAGTATTTGCTAGGGACTTAATTTCTAAGACGCATATCAAGAATATTGAACTATAACACCAAATGATGGAGGACTCAGCGTGACATTTTGTTTGTTTTATGCAAGTCCTGGGACTTGAACCCAGGGCCTGGGAACTGTCCTTAAATGTAGTTTTTTGATTCAGGCTAGTGTTGTACCACTTGATCCACAGCTCCACTTCCAGATTTTTGGTAATGAACTGTAAATCAGAATATCATGCAATTTGTTTGGGCTGGATTCAAACCTGATTCTGTGTAGATAGGATTCCAAGTGTGAGCGCACAGAGCCTGGCTAGTATCATTCATCATTCAAGTCATGGGACTGCAATTCTGCACCTGGGTCTTGTCACTGAGCTTTTCAGCTCAAGACTACTGCCCTATCCCTTGAGCCATAGGGCCACTTCTGGGTTTCTGATGGTTAATTGGAGATAAGAGTCACATGGACTTCAGTGCCCAGGCTGACTTTGAACTGCTATCCTTGGATCCCAGCCTCTTGAGTAGCTACATTTACAAGTGTGAGCCACCATACCCGGCTAAATTATTTTTTAAGTTAATTTTTTTTGTTAAGTCAATATATAGTTGGCATACGGTTACATAAGTAATGAACACATTTCTTAAGAAAATTGTTATCCCCTCCCTCATTTTTCTCTGTTTTCCTACCCTCAGCCCCCTCTCCACCCAGATTGTTCAGTTCATTTCCGTTTAGTGTCTTCCAAGTATCACTGTTCAATTGGTTCACCCTTTTTCCTTTTTTTTTTTTACCATTTTATTATACCCTCTCCATTCCCCAAATCACATAAACCTATGTACAAGACACAGGGTACCCGAATTCAACACAGTGATTACAGAGAATAAAACTAAAGGGAAAAAGAAGAAAAGAGGTAAAAAGCAAAGAAAATGAAAGAACATCATACAGTACCTTAGAAGCAACAACACTGAAAAAACAAAACATAAAACCTTTGGCTGAAAATATAGCTTGCCTAGCATTTATGAAACCCTGGATTTCACTCCTCAGCACCACATAAACAAAAACTGGAAGTGCCACTGTGACTCAGCTGGTAGATTTCTAACGTTCAGCACAGAGTGTCTCCAAGTGACAAAAATCTGTCACATTTAAGTCAGGCTTCAAAACTTTGCTAGGAACCAGTTACGTGATTTGGAAGAAAGTCCAATTTTCAAAAAATCACTAGCCAGGCGCTGGAGGGTCATAATTGTCATTCTACTAGCCAGGGAGAAGGTGATTCAAAGCCTTTGCAAGCTAAAAAACGAAAACAAAAAAAAACTCTATGATTCTTCTTTCCACTCATCCACCCAAAAACTAAGTGGAGTTGTGGCTAAAACTGGTACAGCATTAGCCTTGAGGAAAAAGAACTAAGAGACCTTGCCCAGGTCCAAAGTTCAACCTCCCCACCAAGAAAGAAAAAAAAAAACGAGTTCAGATACCTTAGTTTCAAAAGTATATCTGCATATCTTAGTAGATTTTTCTGATCTTTCCTCATTCATCTCATGGAACCACATAATCTTGATCCTGATGTGACTAAGAGCCTGCATTGTGCTTAATAAATTCATTCCACATATTCCAGTAGAATCTGGACAGCTAACAGCCACTTACCAATGCTTTATTCTACGTTTAGGCCAGTATGTCTTCATACCATCTACACAGTCAGCTATATCATCTTTCCAGAAGTATCATTGAGTGTAGAACACTCAGAACTAAAATAATTGCATAAAGATGTAATAAAACTCCTTGATTCATTAAGAAAATTTCTGTACCACTTAGAGCAAGTACATTAGTGGTATTTACCTCTAGCCTCTTTTTTTAAAAAAAATTTATTAACATTGAATTTTACATCATATTTCAAATGTCATGTTTAGTCAACAAGTATTCAAGAAGGGAATCGCTATACAATCACTGGCACATAAATTTTAGAATATAGTAAAAATTAAGCTGAGTCATTGTATGTCATAGATACAGATTAATCTATAATAAAACACATGTCTCTAGAGTGTATAGTCTATCCTAGATTTTTATGTCTATGTAGTTATGTTTATATCTCCAAAATTATGTCCAGAACTTTGGGTATCAACTATTCAATCATCGCTCTACTACTGTTTGAAACTAATATCCATATATTAAGGATACCATGTACCTTTTGTTCCTTGGTCTTGACTTATCTCACTCAACAGGATTCACTCTAATTTCATCCACTATCCCAAAAATGCCATTATTATTTTTTTTCTGTGCAGATCTTCTTTTTATGTATTTATTGTTATTGTAATTTATAGAAGGGTTACATTATATTCACCAGATAGAAGGTGCATTACTTCTCAAACTTTGATACCCCATGTAATGATATGGTCCCCATTTCCCTTCCCCTACCCCCACTCATGTTCATTTCCCCCCTTCCCTATCCAATTTCAAATAACCAATTAGGCACATATGAAATATATCAGAAAACAAGGTGAAATATTGTAACAATATGATATAACCAAGGGATAGCAAAAGAGATAAGAGATCACATAGTTCATTAAGGACAACAATCACTCATTATATGAGTTTTGTTTCTTTATCTTGGAAGTCCTTACATTTAGTGTCATACTATTTGTCACGATGTCTCTAGATTTTGTTCTATTGTAAATCTCTGGTAGCAGAGCTCAAGGTTTCTACTGAATTTGACAAATGAGGGAGACTCTTGGGCCTATGTTCCTTTGAGTTTGGCTTACATCACTTAATATGATTTTTTTCCTTTTCATCCACTTCCCCGAGAATGCCATTATTTTATCTTGTCGGTTGCCTATGTATCATTCCATTGTGTGTGTGTGTGTGTGTGTGTGTGTGTGTGTGTGTGTGTGTGTGTGTTCGTGTATCCCATTTTTTGTAGTAGGGCATCGGGTTGTTTCCATCATCCAGCCTCATTTTCTACAGATATTTTTATAGTCTCTTTTTTATTTTCAGGGTAATGTATAGAGGGGTTACGATTACATTTACAGGTAGTGGACTGCATTGCTTCTCACACATTTATTCCACTCCACATGTTTTTGTCCCCAGTTCCCTCTCCCCTCCCCTTCCCAATCATCTTGTTTCCCCCCTTCCCTTTCCTATTTGACATAAACAAATAAATATATATACAATATGCCAGGGAAAAAATCAGATACAGTAACAATCTGACATTAACCAAAGGGCAAAATAAGAGATGAGAAATAACATAGTAGATTAAGGACAAAAATCACACAAGATTAAGAGCAACGATGACACAAGATATAGCTCTTGTTCCCATATCCTAGAGATCCTTTCATTTAGTCTCATCCTATATGACCTTATATACCTAGGTTTTTGAGTTATTGTAATCCTCTGCTAGGAGAGTCCTAGATGTGAACTAATTATTACAAATGAGGGAAACCATTGAGCTTATGTTTCTTTGGGTCTGGCTTGCTTCACTTAATATGAATTTTTCCAAGTCTTTCCATTTCCTTACAAATGGGGCGATGTCATTCCTTCTGATGGCAGCATAGCATTCCATTGTGTATAAGTACCACATCTTCTTGATTCAGTCATCTACTGAGTGGCATCTGGGTTGGTTTCATATCTTTGCTATGGTAAATAGTGCTGCAATGAGCATCATTGTGCTAGTGGCTTTAGTATGCCCTTTTTTCTGGACAATTGGGTAGATGCCAAGTAGTGGATTTGCTGGATCATAGGGGAGCTCTATGTTCAGTCTTTTGAGGAACCACCACACTGCTTTCCCTAGTGGTTGAACCAGTTTACACTCACACCATCAGTGTAGGTGTGATCCCCCCCGGTCACTTCCCCACCAGTATCTCTTATTAGATTTTTTGATATTGGACAAATTGACCGGAGTCAGGTGGAATCTCAAAGTTGTTTTGATTTTCATTTCCCTTATTGCTAGAGATATGGAGCATTTCTTCATGTGTCTAAAGCCCATTTTACTTTTTTCTTCAGAGAATACTCTTTTAAGTCTTTAGCCCACCTTTTAATAGGATGGTTGTTTCTTTGAAGATTTGTTTGGGAGAGATTCATGTTTTTCAGCTATAGATATATTTTAGATAACTAAATATATTTTTGTAGAAAAAAGAATGGAAGCCATCATGCTGGCTCACAACTTAATTTCAGCTACTTAGGTGGCTCAGGGCTTAGGATCACAGGTCAAAGCCAACCAGGGCCCTACAGTGTGTGACATCAAACTCTGTGAACATACAATGACTGTAAGAGGAATTTCACTGCCTGGGAATGTAGCCTAATGGTAGAGTGCTCACCTAGAATGCATGAAGACCTAGGTTCTATTCACCGGTACCGCATATTCAGAAAAAAGCTAGAAGTGGCGCTGTGTTTCAAGAGGCAGAGCACTCACCTTGGGCAAGCGAGCCCAACGAAAATGTCTAGGCCCTGAGTCCAAGCCGTAGGACTGGCAAAAAGAAAAAAAAGAGCAATCTTACTTAAGTAACAAGGAATGTACCCTATATTTATACAGACTGAAAAATTCATTAAGAAATTAGTAAATATGTATAAAGTGCATAATTTCTTTTGTGTGTTGGCACTGGGTCTTCAACTGAGTGCTTCAGCTCTATCCCTGACCATTTCTGCTCAAGGCTAGCACTCTACCAATGCAGCCCCAAATCAACTATCTTCAATTGAGATATAAGCGATAAATATTTCAGGGTGCTTCATGAAAAACATTTTTATAGATTGAAACTTTCAACACAGTCTTATTTTAGTATGAATGTTGAGATGGGAAGAGACAGAAAAAGTGAAATGTTTCCTGATCCCCATAGAGAAGAGACTCAGCAGAACCACTGTGGTCTGCAGGCTTCTTTGTGAGTTTTGTTTGCTTGTTTGATTTTTGTCAATTGTGGGGCTTGAACTCTGGGCCTGGGCACTGTCCCTGAGCTCTTCAGCTCAAGGCTAGTGCTTTAATCTGTGAGCCACAGTGCCACTTCTGGTTTTTCTGGCAGTTAACTGGGTAATTTGGCTGGCTTTAAACTTTGATTCTCAGATCTTGGCCTCCTGAGTAGCTAAGATTATAGGTGTGAGGTGCCATCACCAGGCTGCTGCTCTGTTACTATGCAGGTTCTGGATCAAGAACTTCAAGTTCTTACTTCAATTTTTTCTTCTCTTGCCTGATACTCTGCCATTTGAACGAAGCCCCAGTTCCTGGTCTTTGTTGGTTAATGAGAGATATTATGATTTTCTAATATTCAGAGCAATGATTATAAAACCCAGCATTTTATTACTTGACTAAATTAAGAGACAGGACCTAGTGAGATGGAAAACAAATTTTTTTTCAAGTTGCTATCCTGTTCTAATGCATAAGTCTGGCTATTTTGCTTACACACAAATATGTATTTTACCAGTTTCTACTCTATTTTTGCTTAGCTTAAAACCACCACTGCCATTTCATAGATTTTGTTGTTGTTGTTTGCGGTGCTTGAACTCTGTGCCTGGGCTGTTCCTCAGATCTTCTGTTCAATGCCAGTGCTCTACTAGTTTTGATTTGGCCAGTCCTGGGCTTGAACTCAGGGACTGAGCACTGTCCTTATATTTTCTCAAGGCTAGGGTTCTACCACTTCAGCTTCAGCACCACTTCCAGCATTTTTCTATGTATGTGGTATTGAGGAATTGAACCCAGGTCTTCGTGCATGCTAGGCAAGCACTCTACCACTAGGCCAAACTCCCAGCCCAAAATTATTCATCATTACTATTAGCTATCTTCTTTTTTTATTATTGATTCATCATGGTGCTTGGACTTTGGGCCTGGACACTGTCCCAGAGCTCTTCAGTTCAAGGCTAGCGCTCTTCCTCTACAGCTCCACTTTTGGTTTCTGGTAGTTAATTGGTGATGTAAGTCTCACAAACATATGTGTCCAGGATGGGTTTGGGCTTTGAACCAAGATCCTCCAATCTCAGCCTCTATAGTAGCTAGAATTACACGCTTCAGCCAGCAGTGTCTGACTGTTTGATGTCTCTGTCTCTGTCTCTCTGTCTCTGTCAGTCTCTGTCTGTGTGCCTGTCTCTCTCTCTCTCTCTCTCTCTCTCTCTCTCTCTCTCTCTCTCTCTCTCTCTCTCTCTCTCTCTCTCTCTCTCTTTTGGTTGTAAGACTTTAATTGTGCACCTGGGCAGTGTCCCTGGGCTTTCAGCTCAAGGCTACAACCTTAAACACCTTGAGCCACAGTGTCACTTCTGGTTTTCTGGTGCATAAGTGGAAGTAACAGTTTCATGGACTTTAGTGTCTGGCCTGGCTATGAACTGTGATCCTCAGAACCCAACCTTCTGAGATCATTTCCAGCTTTTTTTTTGGTGTAAGTGGTACAGAGTAATTGAACACAGGGCTTTGTGCATACTAGGCAAGCAAATTACCACTAGTGTGCACTCCAGCCTTAGATAAGGGCTTTCTTTTTGTTTTTCTTTTTTTCACTCATGGGGCTTGAACTCTGGGCCTGGATGTTTACCTTAAGCTCTTCAGCTCAAGGCAAGAGCTCTACCACTTGAGGCACATTGTCATGTGGAATTTTCTGGATTATTTGGAAATAAGATTCTCACAGATTTTTATGCCTGGGCCGTCTTTGAACCTCAATCCTCCAGGGTAGCTAGGATTACCAGGGTGAGCCACCAGTCACGGGCATTAAATTATTATTTTTTGCATGTCCTATGGCTTCAACTCATGGCCAGAGCACTGTCCTAGCGCTTGCTCAAGGATAGCACTTTACTTCAGCCAGCCAATTCCCGGTCCAAACAGGCCACTCTTGAAGCTAGAATTACAGAGATCTGCCATAATACTGGCATGTCGTTATCTAAGTATATAATTTTTCTTCTATTTTTGATGGCTTTTCCTTAGTGTACATATTTCCTACATATTTTATGGAAAACTTCCTTCCCACTGGGGCCATATGTTAAGCCTAGTGGAAGAGTTCTTGCTGAGCATGAATGAAGACCCAAGTTCAATTCCTCAGTACAAGAGAGATAAAAAAAAGATAAAAGTGGTGCTGTGGCACATGTGATAGAACTTGCGCCTTAAGAATAAACAAAAACAAAAACAAGGATCGTGCTCAGGTCCTGAGTCTAAGCCCAGTACTGGCAAAAAATAAATTCTGCCCAAAGTAGACATTTAAACTTATTGTACTTTTCAAAAAATTTGTTGTCAAGGTGATATACAAAGAGATTGCTGTTACATATGTAATGAGTACATTTCTTGTAAACACTGTTACCCCCTCCCCCTTTTCGCTTTCCCTTCCCCCCAAGTCATAAATTTCATTTACAACAAATATATATGTATTTTCATTCCTGAAAAAAATAGTTTAAAATGTGTTCAAATAAATGATGTAGGTTGATATATTTATCAAAATGGATTACTTGAACTCTAAAATAAACATTCTAGGTAATTTTTCTCATAAAATTGTAGTAATGCTATAAAACTAATAAAGGAATTTTAGTTATTAATTTCTTATGTTTTACCTTTAACATTATTACACTAAGCATGCTGTTTATGGTATTAACACAGACAGCATGAGATATGATTATGTAAAAAAATTAAATGATTAAAAATAGTAAGGTTGTGGGCCAGTAGTTTGGCTTGGTGGCACACACCCTGGACTGGCAAAAAAGAAGTAGGGTTAGATAAAACACATTTATTTCCAAATGTGTGGAAAATGGTATGATTTCTTGTTTGGCTAGTCCTGGGGCTTGAACTGAGGGACCAGGAACTGTCCTTGGCCACATTTGTTCAAGGGTGGCACTCTGACACCTGAGCCACAGTGCCCCATGTGCTTTTTCTGTGTATACAGTGCCGAGGAATTGAATCAAGGTCTTCTTGTATACTAGGCAAGCACTCTACAACTAGGCCACATTCAAAGCCAAAGTAGATTTTTGATGCTATTGTGGAGTTTTAATTTTCTTAAATATTTGTACAAAGCACAATGGATATATAAACAGACTTGAACTCACAGAACAGGGTCCCACATAATATTACAGTTACTCTGGCACTTCTCCCGATTGACAAAACACATTTCCAGGCATCTGCTCTGTCCTGAAGCTTTGGTAGCTGACTTGTCTTTCCATGGAGGCCTGGCCTGGATTCCTGGTGATTCCATGCATTTCATAGTTCCCTGTATATCCAGTAAGGTTGTCTTCTATGGGACCAGACCTGTCTGGTTTTTGGCCCACCCAGGACCTTTGTGCCTGAGGTCTGACATTATAAGTGGAAAATAAAACACAGTATAATAAGCACTGAAGAACTGCACACCATAATATTAACAATGAGAGTTTAATAGTTAGCAAAGTAAATACAATGAATACTTGACAAGAATCATGAGAACAAGGTAAAGAGATGTCTTTTTAGGAAGGGGACAGGGAAGCTCTAAATCCAGACTGGCCTCCAAGTTGCCTTCAGGCAGTAATTCTACTTCAGAGTCCTCAGAAGGGTCTCCTTCCTCATGAGAAACAGAATGTCCTTCCTGAGGTAAGAGGGGGATGGATTCTGGTTTGTCGAATGGAGATTGAGTCTCTTTTAGTGAGATGGATGGGTCTGGATATTCTGTGAGGATGGATTCATTTTCCTCCAATAAATCCAGTATTGAGAGTACACTTGCTGCTTGCCATGGGGACATTTTCCATGAGCCCAGCGTGTGCCCCTTCAGCTTGCACAATATGTGGAGTGTTCTCTGACTCAGATGGACTGACTCTGGGTGGTTTGTGAAAGGAAACGGAAGGAAATCTGGCTGCTCTTTTTCTTCCTCCATAGTATCTGCAGGTTCAACTGTGTCACACATGGGGTTCAGAGCAAAAGGTATATCCACAGGACTCTAAACCTGTTTGGTAATTTCTACCGAAGGCCCATGGTTTCTGGAGTGCAGTGATGATTCTCAGTCTCCATCAGTCACCAGCTCCATTGGTGGGTTTTTCATCCGGAGTTCAGGATAAGCTCTTCCACGATGACCCAAACCTAAGAATGGAAATAGGTACAGAGTGGACAGAGTGGACTCTGCAAGTTGAAGTGTCACTCAACTTCCATGAGGATCTAATGGAGGAACCTGTAGAACTGGAGTTTGGACTGAACACTGAGGAGGTGTAGGGTCTTTCTAATGAGTGCTTATTCCCGAGTCCTTTCAGAGGACAGACATTACCTGGCTGACACCACCCATAAAGGGCTTTTTGCCAAGCTCTGTAGAAGTAAGGGCCAACCAATATCTAGACCACATGGGCTTCCTACTCACAGGCTCTGAGGCACCCACACCAGGACTTCTACTTTTTCTTGGTCTTACTGGTTGCACATTCCTCCAGCTGGTCAAAAAGTATGTGTCTAGAAGAGCAGGTCCAAAGCCGGCATGTGGAGCCTCATATAGAGCTTGAGTTGTGTCAGGGTGTGGCAGTTCTTGAACTCGTAGAAATCACTGGGGTAGAAGTCCATTCACATCGTATAGATGGAACACATGATGCTGTGGGCACATTCGGTACAAGGAAAGTGAGAGCCTTCTCTCTCCATCCTGAGCCTTCTACCAAAGCCCCTTTCTTGCAGGACTCTAATGCTGTGGCTGTCCTGCAGAGATGTGCACTTATGTGCTGGGAGTGGGGTAAGAGACACTCGAGAACAGGATGACTTTTACACCCCACTTCCAGAAGCTTCTGAGAGAGGCCTCTATGCATCTGTCCAAAGTAAACGCACCTTAAATTAACTAAGTAAATGCTCTAAATAAATCAATAAGTGAATGCTCTAAATAAAGAACTAAATGCTCATTCCTCTAATCTTAGCCACCCAGCAGGCTGAGCTCTGAAGATCACAGTGGAAAGCCAGTCTAGTCAGTAAAAGTCTAAAGGCACTTGTCTTCAATTAGGCAGCAAAAAGCCAGAACTTGACCTATGACTCAAATGGTACAGTGCTAATTTTTGAACACCAAAGGGATGGCATTTAGACCTGGGTTCAGGTTCAAGTGGCAGCACTGGACCACACACCAAAATGTAAATGCTTTCAGGTTCTAACAGGCAAAGCTATCACAATCCCTCCCTGATGGCTCAAAGTGATTCAGCCCCCAGCTTTTCCTCTGACTCCAGTATTTCACAGGCCTCCGCCATTAGTACTGACACCTCATTTCTTACTGGGAAATGGGATTTCCTAGGATGTCACCTAGGTGAGGTCTGCAGTTGTGAGCCACTTACTCATGCCTGAAATCCAACTTCTCAGTAAGCACACTGTTGAGACTCCAGTAGCTTGTGAGTGAAATGAAATGGCATGGTGTCCCAGTCATAATAAAGTAGTTTGTGCACTTGTATCATGCTTAGCTCCCCTGTGAACACCGCAGTGAACCAAACAGACTCAGAGAGGAGCCAAGTATTCCAAGACTTGGCCAAGAGGGGTGAGCAAACCTGGGTTTGGAGGGGGAACACTCACTTTTTCAAGAGAATTTCCAGCAACTACTACATTGTCCTCCACTATTTGAAATTGTGCAGGAAGTTTCCCACATAAAAGAGATCACCTTTCTGGTAGGCAGGGATCAGCTTTGTCAGCAGCATCTCCAACAGGCCTTCCTCCAGGATCCATAGGTTACAAGGCTCATTCAGAGTCTGAGCTGACTTACCATCACACTATGTCGGCAAAACAGTGGATATTTCAAACGTAGGAATGGGACCACACTTCACACTGAGGAATTGGAATAGAGTAGATTGGAAATGACATACTCTAATCTCAGTATAGTCACTTGAAAGCACACAAGAAGGTTGTAGTGTGTGGGCAGGATGATGGGTTCAAATAGGTTTCCTCTCAATATACCTCATCTGAGTTGCCCTGGAGTTTCCTGGTTTTCTTCCTAGAGAAATGCCTGATATACTGGAATTTTGTCTTGGCCCTGATCCAGCATCTACTTCTTCAAGTTAGACATCCATATCTCTCATGCCTGAGATCCGAGCCTCCTGACCTTTGGCAACAGCACAGCAACATCTTTCTGGTTCCTGAGCCACAGGCCAAGGGAGCTGGCTTGAGCTGGTTGTCACATACAGTGGCTTGGTTACCAGGGTTCCATATTCTGTTCCATTGTGAGGGAGGTAGGGTCACCTTTCAAGGCCCAATGACCAAAGCTCCTTGCTCACAGAAGACTTCCCCAAAAACATACTGGAGGCTGAATCTCCCTTCCCACCTCCCATATGGATGTAGTAAACAGCACACCTTTTTGTTCAAATCCCAAGTTATTAACTAGGCGTAAGTGCTAGCCTGGTCTCAGGCTCAAGGAGCCTCTCTTAGGTAAGATCCAAACTTAACTGTCACTATTCCCCTTACCCTTCACAAGACATTTTGCTTCACAGTGCCTTCTCAGCTTGCATTTTGCCTCTCGCACATTTTTTTTGCTAGTCCTGAGACTTGACCTCAGAGCCTGACCATTGTTCTTAGGCTTTCTTTAGGCTATAGCTGTCCCACCAAGCCACAGCACCACTTCCAGCGTTTTCTATGTATATGGTACTGCAGAATCAAACCGGAGTCTTTTTGTGTGGTAGCCAAGCACTCTACAAATAGATGAAACACCCAGGCCATCTTGCACATATTTTTCACTTCAATCTACTAGGACGTTGTTAGGCTTCTGTATCCTAATCTATTTTTCTTCCTGATGAATATCTGTGCTGTCATCTGTAAAAATGCAAGTGGGAAAATCACAGAAGCATTGGTGACATAAAAAAAAGTCTTACAGACATAGATAAGTGTTCATTCTTTGTAGGAGAAAGGATATTTTGATATGATGATGATGACTATTTATAAATACTTTATCGGGGTTTAGAGTTTGGCCCAGTGGTAGAGTGCTTGCCTAGCATCCATGAAGATCTAGGTTTGAGTCCTTAATATCACACAGATATAAAAATCCATATGGCAATGTGGCTCAAGTGGCAGAGGGCTAGACTTCAGAAAAGCCAAGAGCAGTGCTCAGGCCCTGAGTTCAAGCCCCAGGAATGGCAGAAAAAACAAAAGAAAAGAAAAGAAATGTGCTTTTTACAAGTTATTCACTCACAGAATTTGCCTCTGAATTCTTCGCTTCTGCATCTTGTGACTTATCCCTTTCCCTCAATGTAGACAAGAAAAACAGATTTTATTACTTGCTATCCTGTTGTCCAATCTTTGGATATTAATTCAAAATACAATATTGCCTGAGATATTGTGTGAGTGCATGTGTGTGTGTATCTGCCAATGTGTGCATGCACACATGTGTACAGGGTTTAGGGCTTACTCATAGGGCCTGTGTGATAACCCTCAGCATCTTTTCCTCAAAGGTATTGGTCTTTCACTTCTAGCTTATTATAGCTAATTGGAGTTGAGAGATTCACTCAATTTCTTGCCCTGTGCATTGGAACCCACTGCTGGGCTCTCATATTGTTAATTGTAGCTATAGAGAAGGCTGAGGTCTGGGAATCCTCGGTAGAATCCAGCCCCTGAAAGAAAGTTACTGATAGAAATCTTTATCTTCAGTTAAGCACGAATAAATAAGGCAAAAGTGGAACTGTGGCTCAGTTCCTCTTGGACCAGCCATGAGAAAATTAGTAATTGGCAGCACCTGGTCCCTGAGAGAAATCCTTAGCACTGGTTCGGAAAAGAAAGAAAATAATGAAAAAAATTAAAACTTGCTGAGGAATCCATAAGGATAAACGTGCCTGTGAATAATCTTGTCATTTCAGATTGCCTCAAGAGCTTATGACTCTCTATATTTTATCAAGTTTTTTTAAAGATATTTACATATTTTCTATCTTTCTTAAACAGAGATAGCCATCCACAAAACACAAACACAAACTCTCACACAGTATACCACCCACCCATAAGTGTCTGGCTATGTATATATGTATAGTCATATGTATTGATCCGTCTCTCTATACTAATATATAAATGCATAAACATATGTATTTAGACAAACAGGAAACATACATAGATAGGTCTCAGACATTTCCAGATTTTGTGCAAGTCTACTGAGTGCAACTTACCATTGTATTGTTTGTCAAGATAGAGTCCCTCTAACTTTTGGCCAGCTTCTTGTCCTTTGATACTTTTTTCTGCCAGTCCTGGGTTTTGAACGCTAGGCCTGGATGCTGTCACTGAGCTTGAGCTTCTTGCATTCAGTAGTTTATTGCAGATAATAGTCTCATGGAGTTTCTGTCCTGGGCTGGCTTTGAATTGTGATCCTCAGATCTCAAACTCCTGAGTAGCTAGGATGACAGTCTTGAGCTACCAGTTCCTGGTTCCTGTGCCTCTTTTACCCTTTTTTTGGCCCCACCACAGCCATGGTATCTACCTTCCTATGTTCTCTCCACCTGCCCCCAGACAGGGGTCTGACAGATGATTTCCACCCACTTATTCATGTCCTCCTCTGTATTGGCTGACAGCTAAGACATGAACTCACTTGTCTGGATGCCAAACACAAAGCCATGTGATTGTTTCTCAGTCTGGAACATCCTATCAGATTTAGAGCACCACAGAGGGTCAGGTTGATGCTCCTCCAGGGCTTCTTAAATTGTTCTCATATTAATCCACAACACGTTTGTCATCACTTGTCCAGCTAATTCATGGACTAAAGCAGCATTCCCTACAAACTTAGATCCCAATACCATGAGGACACTCAAGGGTGCATTAGGAGTGTGACCTGCAGGTGGATGTGAGCCTGTCTAACTTGGAGGGGATTTCTCCACCACAGGAAATGGAATACAAATTTAGAATCTGCTTTCATGAGGTGACAATCTCTGGCAGATGTTCTTATCAAATGTGGCACTGCCTACTTCCAGCTTAAAACATCGGTTGATGATCCAGCATAACAGAGAATGTATTCACCCAGGCCCAACACATAGGCTGGGACCCTAAACTTTCAGGTAGCATTTGGCTTTGAAGGTCATGAGATCTTAGTCTACAAATGATGAGCCCCCTCCCATGAGGCATAGCAAACGGAGCCAAAGTGCAACCCAGTTAAGCACCAGATCAAGCTTCCCTACTTCAGTAGGGTATGGTTTGAAAACTGTGCATAGCTTCTGTTTGAAGCCAGTCCAGAAAGGAAAGTCCATGAAACTCTCATTTCCAGTTAACTGCCAAGAAAAAGCCAAAGATAGAGATGAAGCTCAAGAGAGGTAGACAGCCATCTGAAAAGAATGGTTACACTCTGCAACATCCTCATTATCTGATCTTGAAAACATCTCTGAGTGCATCCCAGCATGCAGCCAGCATCTCGGAGTGACAGTGACCCCTGTGCCCGTTGGCAATCTGCACTGTCTCTGACATCTGTAATGTGAACCTCATTCTGTTGGGTTTGTGAAGTGGTGTCAACCCTGCAGAAGGAACAAACTGTGCCCTAAATCCCACTGTCCCCTGGGGCCCCTAGCATTCCCCCATCTGCACCCCTCCTGTGGCTTCTGATCCTAGGGAGCCCTCCTGCCCTGTCCAACACTCACATGAAGTGCATCTTTCTTCTCCTGGGGCAACTTCTCCACAGAGAGTACATGACATGCCCACTCTCCAGGCACGGGGAGATCCTGCCAAATAGCAAATCAGTGATAAGGACATAAAGTGATGAATAGAATTTTAGATCCTGATGGTAGACAGTCTGCAAAATCCAAGGGAGAATGGAATTGGAGGGGACCAGGGATCAGGATGTGAGCATGGAGCTTCCCTGCCAAGGGGGTGGGGGAAGTCACAGGCTGGGGCATGCACAGGATGATCCATGGGCCCTGTGCAGCTACTGGGTCACCCCCTTCTGCATCTCAGCCTTTAGCTTTGAGCTCTGTGATCGTCAAGATGTGCACAGTCTGTACTCTGGCTGGCAGAAGAAAGGACCCTGGGAAGACAATTGTAGACCCTTTGTGAGTGTAGGAAGGGGTAGGCTGGACACCCAGTCCAAGAGGAGCTAAAAGTGGAGTCGAGGGGTGTGCAAGGAGTGGGTGTGAGGGTTGTGGGCAGTCACAGTCACGGCAGAGGTGGCTCTGTCTGTGGGGTGAGTGCCTCCCTGCAGGCACAGCACTGGATATATCAGAGATCCACATGAATAGGAAAAGCTGGAAATGGCACTACGGTTCAAATGGTAGAGAATCAACCTTGAGCAAAAGAGCTCAGGGACAGTACCCAGGACCTGAGTTCAAGCCTCATGACTGTAAAAGAAAAAGAACCAGGACTATGAGAGGGAACCTGGTACTCTCTTGGTCTAATCAGACACAAGAAGAGGCCGGGATAGGCTGTGGAAAAACACAGAGAACATCTTTACCCAGCTCATCCTGACCTGCATGCAGGGACAGCCATGTAACTAGGGCTACGGTGAGATCATCTTCACCCCTGTGCTGCCATCTGAAATGTAGGCCTCTGTCCTGGCAAGGGGTGTCCTGATGGCTGAGCAGGTGCCCTAATCCTAGATGGAGAGCAGCCACTGACTGTGGTAGCTAAGGAGAGATCTGTTCCACAGCTATCAGGCCACCCAGCATGGGAGCCATAACCACCCCTCACCCAGGTAGAGGCCAATGGTTCTCCAGGTGCTATTTACATTGCCCCACCCCTAGCTCTGGGTACACGTGACATTCCCTCCACAAGGAGCAGGACTAAGTGAAGGAGCAGGAAGCGGCCTATGGGCTTCAGATGATGGCCAGGCTGGCACTACAGATGGCCTCACTCTGTCACCACCTTCCCTTGCCTCCACCTGTCCTCCATCATGCCTCTCTACCTCCCACCCATTAACCTTGGAAACCAATAAACTGGGCTCTCATCAATCCTCTCATCTCTTCACCCACCTTGCCATGCGTCCATCCATCTGTCACTTCCACCGCACACAATCCCACCACCAGCCACCCTGTAGCTTATGAGGATCCCAGAGGTGAAGGGCTTGTGACCACAAAACAGTTACTATCACCCGCTCCGCCTTGATCCACCACAGAATAAGAACAGCCAAGCAGGCACACACTGCAGCAGAGTTGCTCTGCTGCCACCCTGATTTCTTCATGGCCAGGACTTGGCTCTCCTCGGCCTCTCAGCTCAGTAACCAGAACATTGTGCTTTCACAGAGCCATGGCTTCCAGTCTCCATGGACACAATGACATCAAGGTGATGCCAACTTCCCCATCTCTATATACTTCTAACTATGGGATGGGAGCTGAGGTTCTCTTCTGTGACTCCATCCGTTAAGAGGCTCATGCAGATTTCTATCCTTTGCTCATCATGGTGACTCTTTGGTTAACAAGTCACTGCTGGGCTTCCAGTTCACCACATATAGAACCCATACTCCAACACTTTTCTTAGAAGGACTGATGACTTTTAAATACTCTCTAGTTTTAAATTTCTAGTTCCTACTCTCTTTCATTTATATATTTCCCTTCCTCACATACTTCCCTTTTTTTACCTTCCTTCTTTCAATCCTGGCCTTGAACTCAAGACCTGGAGCTTTTTCTTAGCTTTTCTGATTTCTTTTTTAGACATAATTAGTTCTTTCAGGTGAGCCACCAGCCACTCATGCAAGAGCATTGCAGGATCCCAGCATTCATCTTGTCTCCAGTCTTATTCCATACATCTCACAATGGTCATCTAAAACACCCTGCTGCATGCCCGAAGTCGCAAGGAACGTTCTCAAGGCCATGAGAAGCCCCCTTAAGCTCTGCCTCAGATATGCCCAGCCCCCATCCCACTTCCACATGAGTATTTGTTTAGGAGAAATTTCCTGAGTACATCATCATCTTTTCCTCACCATTCAAATTTCATCTTTGGAGTCATTTCTCCCAGACAAAGAGGAACATGATCCATGGTTTGATAGCAGCTCCAGCTTCATAGTTCCAGCCACCAACACCCCCCCATTACCCTGCCAGACACCTGAATTCAAGAACAATGTTTTCACTACCCCTGACTCTTATCAAATGTTTTAACTTATACAGTGCATTAAAATAATTTTACTAAATGGAATAAACACATGGCATCAAGCTTCAGAATCTTTGCACCTGAACTTTTAGTGAATAACAGACACACCAGCATTTCTGTAGCCAACAGAAATCTTTGCTTTGAGATTTCAGCATTTCTGGTATCCATGTTTGGAAGTGCTAACACTGCCCTTAATGGGGCACTTCAATCACACAATCACACAACAATCAATGTCATTCGACATTCACTGGTAGGTGGTGCTAGGAAAAAGACTGATGTGCCAACTCCATGCTGGCTTGACCTATGCCATCTTCAAACCTGGAGCAAGTGGGGCTCCTCTCTCCATGACACCTTTTGTGTACTACCCCAGGAGGACCTTTACCTTGAGACAAAATTATGAAGACTATCTCTACCAGCAAAGATTCCAGTGAGATGTGCCTACATGGATAAAGCTAAAATCTCACTAAAGTGAGGTTGTTGGCAGTGCTGGAGCCTGAACTCAGGGCCTGGGCACTAAGCATTTGTACTCAAGACTAGCCCTTTACCACTTGAGCCCAAACTCCATTCCCAGCTGTTTTTATTTTTTTGTAGTAAGAATCTATCAGACTTTCCTGTTCTAGGTGACTTGGAACTTCCATACTCAGATCTCAGCCTCCTGACCAGCCTGGATTAAAAGTGTGGATCAGCCATGCCCCACACCTGAGGACTTCTGCCAGCACATTTTTTCCCAAAAATTGGAAGAGGAAGATGAGGGAGGGTTGGGCTCATCCTGCCCTGCATATGAAGGAGAGCATCAGCGCCTGAACTTCATTCCCTGTTGTAGGCTGCTGGAGGAAAAGGAAGCAAATAGGCACAGGCTGGCAGCAGATGCCACAGAACAACTTGTGACCAAGACTCCCAGAGCAGACCTCAGAATCGATGACAGAGTTGGATCTACCCAGTAACAGAGGCAGTGGTGACACCTGAAACTGCGCGTTTGAGCCTTTGCTGCTAGTAAACAGGGCCACCTATGTCTCAATGAGAAAGGTGAGATTTTGGTGGAGAAGGTGAGATTAAACATTATGTATCATGCAAGAAGACAGACTATAAGGGGTCTTTTATTATTCCAAGTGAAATTTTGGATTTCCTCTTCTGTTTCTTTAAAGAATGACATTGGGATATTGATGAATATTGCACTGAATTTGTAGATAGTCCTTATCAAGATTGCCATTTTTACAATATTACTTCTTCCAAACCAGGAGCATAGGTTTTTGCATTTCCTCAGTTCTGCGTTAATTTCCTTCTCCAGGGTTTATAGTTCCATCAAAAAGGTGCTTTACATTCTAAGTTAATTCCTAGGTATTTTATTTTCTTTGATAGCAAAATGAGTTGCTATCCTGATTCTAGCCTCATTCCTCTCATTTGTTGGCATATAGGAAGGCAGTTGACATTGAGGGTTAATTTTATACCCTGCTACCTTACCAAAGTTTTATATCAGCTCAAGCAGCTTCGGAGTAGGGTCTATAGGGTTCTTTAAATACAGAATCATGTCATCTGTAAGGAGAGAAAGTTTCAATTCCTCTTTCCCTTTTCCTCCTCACTCCAGTTAGAATGGCCAAGATCCAGAAATCTAATAACGTATGCTGGAGGGGATGTGGCCAGGAGGGATCACTACTACACTGCTGGTGGGATTGCAAACTCGTTCAACCACTATGGAAAGCACTATGGCAGTATCCCAAAAAGACTAAACATAGAGCTCCCCTGTGATCCAGCAATTTCACTACTTACCAATCGTCCAGATAGGACATACTAAATTCACTAGAACAATAACATTTATCATAGCACTATTTACTATAGCAAAGGTATGGAACCAACCCAGATGCCCGTCAGTTGATGAGTAGATCAAATATGGTATTTTTACACAATGGAATTCTGTGCTTCTGTCAGAAAGAATGACATAGACGAATTTGTAAGGAAATAGGAAGACTGTAAAGTTTAGAAATTAGTTTCTGTCTCCTTCTCTCTCTCTGTAAAATTTAGAAGTTCCTGTTTCTCTCTCTTTCACTCTCTTTTCTCTCTTTCTCTCTCTCTCTCTCTCACTCTCTCTCTCTCTCTGTCTGTCTCTCTCTCTGTCTCTCTCTCTCTCTCTCTGTCTCTCTCTCTCTCTCTCTCTCTCTCTCTCTCTCTCTCTCTCTCTCTCTCTCTCTCTCTCTCTCTCTCTCTCTTCAATCCTTAGGCTTGAACTCAGGGCCTGAGCTACTTTTGCTCAAGGTTAGCACTCTACCATTTGAACCACAGTGCTGCTTCTGGCTTGCTCTTTTCACGTATATTGAGGAATCTAACCCAGGCCTTCATTCTTGATAGGTTAGCACTCTACCACTAAGCCACACAGTCAGCTTTTAGAGGTTTCTGACAAAGGTTTTCCTACATGCTATTATTTCTTCTGTGAGTGCTCTTAATGCTTGCTGAAGGTTGACTTTGTTTAGAAGACTTACCCTAATGCTCCCATATACAGAGATTCTATATATAGCTAAATGTTTTTCATTACTCAGAATTTCTCTATTGTGTATGTTCTGAAATGTACTGAAGACTGACTTCTGATTAAAAGTCATTGCACATTTGTTCTATTCATTAGTTTTCTTTTCTTCTATGGGAATCAGGTTTGTGATGAACACAGAAGTATGCCTTCCGGGTCCAACACTTTCCACATTTGTAATATTCATAAGGTTTTTCTCTCCTATGTGCATTTTATACTTAGTCATGCGTTCATGATGGATTTTTCATATTCTTATATTCATACGATTTTTATCCTGTGTCTGTGTGGTATCATGCAAACTCAACTATGAGTTCTTCAAAAAAATTTCCCTTTCATTTTATTCATAGGATTCTATCCTGTGGGTGTTTAGTGATAAATCTTGACTTGTGCCTTCTGGGGAAAAGACTGAACATTTGCTACATTCATTAAGGGTTTTATCTTGTGTTGGTTCTGTGACACAAGCTGAGTTTTCTTCCACAGACTAAAAACTCTTTCCTATTTATTACATTGCTAAGGCTTCTCATATGTGTGAACTCTGTTACGCTTCTTGAAGGGTGAATACTGCACGAAAGACTTTCAACTTTGGTTATATTCCTAAGGTTTCTAATATGTGTGAATTCTGTTATGCCTCCTGTAATGTGACTTCCATCTGAAGGTCTTACCACATTTGATGCACTCGTACAGTTTCTCTCCTGTGTGTGTTCTCTGATGCAATTTGAGGGAAGACTTCCATTTGAAAGACATTCCACATCGGTTACATTCATAAGGTTTTTCTCCTGTTTGAATTGTCTTATGCATGTTGAGGTTTGGCTTCTGTGTGAAGGACTTTCCACATATGTTACACTCATAAGGTGTTTCTCCTGAGTATATTCTCTGATTTACATGGAGTTTTACCTTCCATGTGAAAGACTTTCCGAATTCACTACATGCATAAGTTTTCTCTCCTGTGTGTGTTCTATTATGCCCATCAAGATATGTCTTCCACTTGAAGGTCTTTCCACATTTGTTGCACACATAAGGTTTCTCTCCTGTGTGTGTTCTTTGATGCAATTTGAGGGAAGATTTCTGTCTGAAAGGCTTTACACATTGGTTACATTCATAAGGTTTCACTCCTGTGTGTATTCTCTGATGAACACGAAGTTTTCCCTTCCCTTGGAAAGACTTTCCACATTCATTACACTTATAAGATTTCTCTCCTGTGTGTGTTATTTCATGAACTCGAAGGTGTATCTTCTGGGTGAAAGACTTTTCACATTTGTTACATTCATAAGGTTTCTCTTCTGTGTGTCTTCTCTGGTGCAAAGTGAGGTATGATTTCAGTCTAAAAGTTTTCCCACATTTATCCCATTCATAAGATTTCTCTTCTGTGTGAGATCTCTGATGTGTGCTGAGAGCTGAATTCTGGGCAGAAATTTTATTACGTTCCTCATACTCATAAGTTTTCTCTTCTCTTGGAGATCGAGGTTGGAGCGTCAGGTCTGACTTCTCAGAAATTAATTTTCACACTTGATATACGCATCACATATCTCAGGATATTTGCTCTGAGGTATTGTAAGGCATATTTCATTACTGAAAGATTTCTCACATTCACTACATGTATGAGGAGTCTCCCCTGTGTACATTTTCGGATGTGTAGTGATGGTCGGTGTTAAGTACAATATTTTTCATCACACAGTATATTTAGCAGTTTTCCTCCCTACCTGAAGAATTTCTTGGGCAGGGAGAACAGAATTATGATACTGCAGATCTTTTGGACTGTCACAATCATGAATAAAATGCTCTGAATATCCGATGGATTTTTTAAGAACAGGAGACATACGAGATCTATATGCAGCATGCATCTCATCAGGCTTAGGAGACAGAAGCATGTTCTGACACTTAATGAACTCCTCAGTCCTCACCCCTAAGTTGTTACCGTTATTACTAATCAACTCTGGATTATGTGTAGAGCTCAAATTTAAAGTTGTTGCTAATCTCACGTTTTCCTCCACTTCGATACTACTTGCAACTGCTACTTCACAAAGACATTCATGTGGACTTTCCTGGCAGGTCTTGAACACATTTTCCATTACCTGGACATCTAAAATGAGTCATAGAAAAAAAGACACAAACATACATGAGATACAAATATTCCTTACTGTAAAGGTAATGACTTTACTTTCCAATCCTAAGTGTTAGATATTTTAAAATATAAAAGTGGAAACAGATTTGTGAGAAATATATGCATTTCTCCCTAACATATTAAGAAAATGATATTTTACAATGACCAATAATGTTTTCCTGTGTTTTAGTTCTCTTTTTATATCACAGGAAATATTTACTGAAATTACCCAACTATGTATTGCTACAGTTTTAAGCTGAGTACTACCTATAGTATACCTGCAGCTGTTTTTTTTCAAATACTGTTTTGTTTATACATTGAGGAATAGCTGCCTTTCTTTTATTTTTGAGAAATAATCTAAATATTGTGCTGTATTGCATCGTTTTAAAACTTTCTTTTCTTTTCTTTTCTTTTTTTTTTTAGTTCATAGGCCTCGGCCCTGTCCCTGAACACTTCAGCAGAAGACTATAACCCCTATCCTTGAGCTACAGCCCCACTTCCTGTTTTCTAGAGTTAACTACAGATAAGAGTCTCAGGTCCTGAGTAGCAGATAGGATTACCTTAGCCAGTTTCAATGCTGTTTGCTTATTAACGATTAAGTGAGGAACACGAATTTTTTCTAGATTCAGCGGCCACAAGTTTGGTTTATATGTCTGTTTGGCTTTGATCCAAGCAAGAACGATTCTTGAGAGTAAGGACTTACACCTATATCCCTTCAGTTACAACTTCTCACTAAAGTCTCAATTTAGGTATTTGTGGGAATTTTGAAATTTGTTTCTTTCCATTTGAAGTCTTATAAAAATTCCTTTTCTAACACTCCTGTCCCTCAGAACCATGGAAGACCAGAAAATCTCCAGGTCATTGTCTAGTTAATTTTCTTATGTTGATTGAAACTTTGTTGTTTTTTTTTCCTTCCATTCCTAGGTTTGAACTTAGGACCTAACTACTGTCCTTGGGTTTTCTCAAGACTAGAACCCTACCAATGAAGTCATTACTTCTAACTTTTTCTATGTATGTGGCAATAAGGAATCAAACCTGTGCCTTTGTGCATGCTAGGCAAGCACTCTACCACTAGGTTCAATTTCTGGTGGAAAGGTCTGGTTCTGAATACCAGTCTCTTCCTACCAGCAAAAAGATATTATCCTTATCAGAGAATAATGCCCTGACTTATTCCTTGTTTGCTCAATCATTTATAGTCTTAGTTTTGAAGAAATTAAATATCATTCTTTCTCTCTTTCTTTCTTTTTTTTCTTTCTTTCTTCCTTTCCTTTCTTCCCTATTTCTTCCCTCTTTCTTCTTTCTTTCTTTCTTTCTTTCTTTCTTTCTTTCTTTCTTTCATCTTTCTATCTTTCTTTCTTTCTTGTTTTGCAGTCATGGGACTTGAATTCTAGACCTGGCTGTTCTTCCTGAGCTCTTCAGCTCAAGGCTACTGCCCTATGTTTTAGCCTCAACCCCACTTCTCATTTTCTATTGGTTCATTGGACAGAAGAGTCTAAGGTGTTTTTGTAATAGGTCAGTCTTTGAACCTTGATCCTCAGATCTCAGCCTCCTAAGTAGCTAGGATTACAGGCATGAGCCACGGGCTCATGGCTTTCTCATTTTATTTTGTTTCACAGTGATTTCTACAGAGAAATCTAACTTTAATTCTACTGCCACATAGAATTCATTATATCACCCTATGATTCTTGGTGCCGGGGGTTTGGGCTAGCATGCACAAAGACCTGGTTCAGTTCCTTGGTACTACATACAAAGAAAAAGCCAGAAGTGGTGCTATGACTCAAGAAGTAGAGAGCTAGCCTTGAGAAAACCCCAGGACCATGCTCAGGCCCTGAGACCAAGCATAGGATTGGGAAAAGAAAATGATTCTTGATTCATTCACAAAGAATTCCATAGATTCCACACAGGATTTAGGGTAACTAAGAATATTATTGCTCAGTACATCACAACATGAACTTACCAATGGGGCTCAGGCTCCAACATCAATATGAAGATGCATTCACTCACCTGTGATATTCTTGTCAGAGGAATTTCCTATCCAGAGTTCTGCACAGTGCTCTAGCTTGTCAATTAATACAGGTTTGGGAACACAGGGCCCTGTAAATTAGAAACAGTAGAGAATTATTGCTTATGCTGTGTCATCATTGCTTTAAGTTCGCAGACATCCTACTCACAAGTTATCTATTAAATCTTTTTTCTCATTTCTAATTGGCTCCATGGTTGACTTTTCCCCAGCTCTGGATTCATTTTGTATGGCATAAACTTAGCTGTCTTGCTCAAGGCTAGAAAAATACCAGTTTGAGTCCCAGCTCCACTTACATGCATAGGTCTTCATGCATGCTAGGCAAGCACTCAACCACAAAGTCAAGCTCTTGACACTCCACTAACATTTTTGAGGGGTTACTTGGAGTTATAGAGTTTCATGGCAATTTTTATGCCATTGCTGGCTTCAAATTAGAATTCTTAGATTTCTTCCTCCTGAATATTTTAAGATTACAGGCATGAAACATTGCACCTAGTGCCAGGTTTCCATTATAAACTCACTGTTTAGTGATTTGTAGATCCTATTTCCAATAATGATATATATATTCTATTCTGGATTGTTTATCCACTTAAAATTACGGTGTAAGTTTGGAATGTCATCTCCATTAGAGGAAACATAATTTAGAACTGTTGTCAAAGTATCCTGAAGGTATCCTGAAGAATGAGTACAAAATTACCTTAGGTATTCTTTAGAAAGTAATGATACTTCTCAGGGCCTGGAATCTTTCATTTAAATAGTATTGAAAGTTTGATAAACATTCACGTATCTGCAAAATAACAAGGCACTTGGCCTTGCAAGTGAATTTGACTTTTGCTCACCTAAGGACACCAGGTTGCTGTAGGTCTCCAGCATTACATCTCTGTACAGGGTCCTCTGAGCATTGTCCAGATGCTGCCACTCCTCCCAGCTGAAATCCACAGCTACATCATCAAATGACACCAGCTTCTGGAATGGCACATTTTCATCAAGTAATTAGCACTGAGTTATAAACACACCATGTCTGGAATTTTATTCTTTTTTTGTTGGAATTGTATTCCTTTACTTAAATGTTTAGACTTACATGAAATATTGACCTGAAAAGCTTAGGGATGGTGCCTAGGCCCAGAGTTCAAGTCCCAAGACCCACCAAAAAATAAAAAGGCAAGCCAGGTGTTGGTGGCTCACGCCTGTCATCCTAGCTACTCAGGAGACTGAGATCTGAGGACTATGGTTCAAAGCCAGCCTGGCACAAAATTCCATGAGACTCCTTTCCAATTACCCACCATAAAATGTTTAATGGCTTGTGACATATCATGGTAGAGCAATTGTGGTATCGCCAAAAGTAAGTCGTGGGAGTAGATTTAGGTTATAAATGGAATTATTCCATTGAAAAGGAACTACATTATATGATGACATATGCTGGTACTGTGAGAATATTGCAAAATCTTAGGGTATCAAGTAATAATACTGTGAAGTACACCCAGAATGTTAATGTTCTATGTCTGGCATAATAGTCACTTGGGGAAGAAACATTTTTTTCTTTTTTTTGGCTGGGGGATTTGTAAGGCTTGAACTCTGGGCCTGGGCACTGTTCCTGAGCTCTTCAACTCAAGGCTATCACCCTACCTATGAAGCCACAGTGCCATTTCCCATATTCTAGTGGTTAACTGTAGATGAGAGTCTCATAGACTTTCTAATGCCCAGGCTGGCTTTGAACCAAATCTTTAGATATCAGCCTGATATCTGAGTAGCTAGGATTACATTTAGAAGTCACTGCACCTGGCAAGAAATTTATTTCTTGCTGTTTTATACTACAAATTTACTGTATGTTTTACTTTTTCAAAAAGACTGAGGATGACCTTTGTTCTGTATATAATGGGAAGAGGGGTAGGGAGCTGTGAGCAGAAGAACAGAGAGGCAATACTCAGGGTAGGACAATAGCCTTAAACTAAAGAGCTTATGGCCCAAGGTCCAAGCCCCATGACTTTCCCCACTACCCCACAAAAAAAGGGAAAAAAATTGGAGATTGGAGAGGATTTTCTAAAAAGAATATATAGAAATAGTCGTTCAAAATGTAGAAAGAAGTTCAATATTAACAGTCATGAGAAAAATTAAAATTACAATGAAATCATTACTTTAAATATGTTAATATAAATATAGTTTTAAACAAAAAGATCCTCATACACACACACAAACACACACACACAAACACACATACAAAAAAACAACTTTCAAAGTCTATTACTGGGAAGGTAGTGAGAAGAAGTAGAACTTTGGAATAGTTCTGCAAGGAATATAAAACAATCAAAACTGCGTGGAGAGTGCTAAAAAAGGACTAAATATAGCATTACATAGAAATATGGTCCAACACTTCTAATTCTAGATTTGTGCCTAACAGAAGAGAAAGCAGAGACTAGAACAAATATGTGGAGAATCCATTCACAACTCTTAATAATAATCAAAAGATAGAAATATGCCAAACAATGCATTGAAAAGGAAGAACATTTTACTATATTTTACAGATGAATCTTGATTACAGTATACTAAAAATACAGCAGTCATAAAGGAAGAGCTAGGGTATGTTTTCCCTTCCAGAGCTTCCAAGGATCAACAAACCCTTAGAGCCGAAAAGCACGATGGTTCCAGAGAATGGAGTAGAGAGGAACAGGAGCTGAATGTTTAATGATTATACATGGAAGATGAAAATTGCTCTAGATGGGTAGAATGAAGAGAGAACTGTACCCTAAACAATGGTTATGTAGCCACACAAGATGGGACACACCTATACTCCCTGATCTTGGGAAACTCAAGAAGGATTTCTAGCCATCCTAGATGCATGGAAAGATCTATAATAAAAACTAATATGGAGGGGCTGGGAGTTTGGCATAGTTGTAGAGTGCTTGAATGAACATGAAGTTTCAATTCCGCAGTACCACATACACAGAAAAAACCAGAAGTAGTGCTGTGGCTCAAGTAGAAGATCACTAGGCTTGAGGAAAGCTGAAGGACAGTGCTCAGACCGAGGTCCAGCCAAAGGGCTTGTTTAAAAAAAACCAGAAAGCTGAGCATGATGGGGTGGTGGCTCACTTCTATAATCCTAGCTACTCAGGAGGCTGAGATCTGAGGATCAAGGATTAAAGCTATCCTGGCACAAAAAGACGTGAGACTCTTATCTCCAATTTACCTTTAGAAAATGGGAAGTGGGGCTTGGCTCCATGGTAAGGTGGTAGCCTGGAGCTGAAGAGCTCAGGGATAGTGCCCAGGCTGAGTTCAAGATCTATGACCCACCAAAAAAAAACAAAAAACAAAAAAATAATATGGAAAAATTTGGATTCTGTGAATTTTATCAGGCATATAAATGTCTTTTTTTGCTGTTGAAATAACAAATTGTTTGGAAACATTTTAAAAGTTTTTACCTAGAAATGTACACTACAAATGGAATTAATAACAAACACAAAATATGCAAAAGATACAAATTATCACAATATGGGTATCCTGCTTCTGTATCTTTTCACTGACTACTATTCAAATGAGTCACATATTCTGAATCATTTCTCCCAGTCGATATATGCCACACATGTTAGCTTGTACTGAACTTCTTGGGAAATCAAAAGCAAATACTAACCAAATGTGTGTTAGATTTTGTCAACAGTGATATTTCAAATATAAATCCCTGCTCATTGCATTATTTAATATCAATGCCGTAATGTAACTTACTCTGGCAGAATCTTCAATCTTTTGAGAATCTTCAAAAGGGTGTGTAAATATTTAGGATCGTTATGTCTTCCTGGAGGAAAGATCCCTTTAGTAGTATGTAGTCACCTTCTTTGTCTTTTCTTACTAATTTTGGTGTGAAGTCTATTGTATCTAATATGAGGATGGCAACTCCAGCCTGTTTATGGGGGCAGTTAGCTTGATAGAGTTTATTCTAAACTCTCACTTTCAAAAGATGATTGTTTTTGGGTAAGATGTGTCTCTGGAAGACAGCAGAAGGATGACTCTTGCTTTTAGATCCAACTAGACAGCCTATGCCGTTTAATTGGAGAGTTAAGTCCATTGATATTGAGAGTTAGGATTGAGAGATATTTATTAGTTCCTACCATTTTTAAAAGCTTTTAGTAGGGCCTGTGTCTTGACAGTTCTTGTGGTCCTTAGATGGTATGCTGTTTAGGTGCCATTTCTTTCCCTATATTGCATTTATTTTAGTTTTCTATATATAGAGCAGCTTTGAGAATACTCTGTAGTGATGGTTTTGTTTCGACATATTGTTGCAGCTTTTCCCTGGAATGGAATGTTTTTATTGTTCCCTCAGTGATGAATGAGAGCTTAGCTGGCTACAGTATTCTAGGCTGGTAGTTATTTGATTTAAGGGCATGACATATATGCTTCCAGTCACTTCGTGCTTGCATGGTCTCTGCTGAGAAATCTCGGGATATTCTGATTGGTTTGCCTTTATAGGATTCTGATCCCTTTTCCCTGGCTGCCTTTAGGATCTTTTCTTTCGTTTCTATTGATCCAGTTCGGATCACAATGTGGCGGTGGGATGTTCTTTTCTGGTCAGGTCTGTTTGGGGTTCTAAAAGCTTCTCGTATCTGGATGGGCCTGCCCTTCTGGATATTTGGGAAATTCTCTGAGATGATTCCCTGAAGTATATTTCCAATACCATTGACCTCTTTCTCCACGCTCTCCTCAATACCAACTAGCCTTAAATTAGGCTTCCTAATTGCATCTTGGACCTCCTGAAGCGCTCTCTCATATTTCCTAGATTTGGATTGACTCATTTTCTGTTCTTTCTCTATAATAACTAAATTATCTTCAGCCCTGGAAATTCTCTCCTCTGCATTTTCTATCCTGCTATCAAAGCTATCTACTTTATTTTTCATCTCCCTTGCTTCTAATTACTCATTTTTGATGCCCTGCATCTCCTGTTTTAGATCATGCATGGATTTCTTTATCTCCTTGATTTCCTTTTGAGTGGTTAGCTCAGTAGCTTTATTTTCTTTGGACACTTGCTGGAGTTTGGTCACGTTTTTATTTGTGGATTCTATGAATTCATCCATCTTTCTTTGAAAAACCTTTATTATGGCCTCTTTTATGGCTTCTTCTTTTTCACTTATCACCTTGTTTTTGCTTTCCTCTTGTTCAGCTATGGCTTCCTCCATTATCTCTTTCTTTATATTTTCACATTTTCCATTAATGATGTTTATCAATTGCATTTATGTAGCACTTGGAAGACTCTCCTCTAGGTTTGCCAGTGACTGTTCCATTGTATATTTACATTTGGTAGGGGATGTTGTTTCTTGATTTGACATTTTTCTTGAGTTTCTTGTTCTGCCCATTTGAAAATGGGAGCAAGATTACTACTAAATACGATTATAGTTTTTCAGATATAACCAACCTAGACCTCTGTAGCTGGCAGACACTAGATGTTCACAAGTTTTGATTGGTATTAACTCTTTCTTTTAGTGCACTTACAGACCAGTCTAATACAACCATTGATAAGCGATTTATACCCAAAACAATAAGCTTCACAATCCAATCTCTATTGTCGTTAAGTCCCTCTGAGCCTAGAGAATAATTAACCACCTACATATACAATATTGCTCAACAGCCATCAAGTGTAGATACGTGCAGTATAAGGGATGAAAGACGAGCAGAGGTCCAGAGATAGAAAAAAAGAATGAGAGAGGTCAGGGGAGGTACAAAAGGATTAAGGTAGGAGTGTAAGAATATTTTAGTAATGATGAAAAGGTATAGCATAAGGATAACTGACCTATGTTGGTAAGTAGGTAGCATATTTGAGTACAAAGTTTGGAAAGTATTAGAATAAAACTTATATGTTGCTGCATGACAAGCTCTTAGCCCAACCAGTGGCCTCACAGTGGACCATGGGATGGATCTGTTTTTCTTGTCTACGTTGAGGGAAAGGGGTATTTCACAAGATGCAGAAGTGAAGATTTCAGAAGCAAATGCTGTGAGTGAATTAGCTCGTAAAAAGCAATTTTATTTTCTTTTATCTTTCTGCCAGTCTTGGGGCTTGAATTCAGGGCCTGAGCAATGTCCTGGGGTTTTCTCAAGTCTAGCCCTCTGCCACTTGAGCCACAGTGCCATATCTAGATTTTCTATCTATGTGATACTGAGCAATGAAACCCAGATCTTCATGGATGCTAGGCAAGCACTGTACCAGTATGCCAAACTCTCAACCCTGACATAGTAATTATAGTCATCATCATCATCATCATATCCAAATATCCTTTCTCCTACAAAGAATGAACACTTAACTGTGTCTAATGCTTTTTTTTAATTTCACTAATTCTTCTGTGTTTTTCCCTCTTGCATTTTTTTCCACATGACAGCAAAGCTAATCATCAGGAAAAAATTGATTAGGATACAGAAACCTAATAATATCCTAGTAGATTGACGTCAAAAATATGTGCAAGATGCCCTGTGTGTTTGACCTAGTGGTAGAGTCCTTGGCTACCAAGCAGTAAGCCTCAGGTTTGATTCCTCATTACCACATACATAGAAAACGCTGCAAGTGGTGCTGTGGCTCGGTGGGACAGCTAAAGCCTAAAGAAAGTCCGAGAACAATGTTCACACTCTGAGGTCAAGACCCAAGACTAGCAAAAACAAAAAAAAATTTGACAAGGGGCAAAATGCAGGCAGAGAAGGCACTGTGAAGCAAATGTTTTGTAAAGGATGAGGGTAATGTTGACCCTTAAGTTTGGATCTTACCTAAGAAAGGCTCCTTGTGTCTGAGACCAGACTGGTAGTTGGGCCTAGTGGAAGACATTGGGATTGGACAAATAAGGTGTGCTTTATACTACATCCACATGTATATTGTGAGATTGGAGGAGAGATTCAGCCTCCAGTATGTCTTTGGTGAGGTCTTTTGTGAGCAAGGATCTTTGGTCATTGGGCCCTGAAAGGTGACCCTGCCTCCCTCACAATGGAACAGAATATGGAACCCTGGTAACCAAGCCACTGTAACTAACAACCAGCTCAAGCCAGCTCACTTGGCCTGTGGCTCAGGAGGAAGAAAGATGTTGCTGTGCTGTTGCCAAAGGTCAGGAAACTCGAGTCTCAGGCATGGAAGTTGTGGATGTCTGACTCGAAGATGTACATGCTAGATCATTGCCAAGCCACAAATCCAGTATAACAGAACTTTCTCTAAGAAGAAGGCCAGGAAAATCCAGGGCAACCAGATGAGGTAAATTTTTAAGAAGAAATGTATTTGACCCCATCATCCTCTCCACACACGACAACTTTCTATTTTTTTATTATTTATTGTAATTAGTAAAAGGGTTAGATGATATTTGCCAGATAGAAGGTGCATTAATTCATATACATTGACTCCTTTTCACATGTCTTGGTACCCATTTCCCTCCAACCCCACACCCTCCATCAGTCTTGGTTTTCCCCCCTTCCCTATCAAATTTCAAATATCCAAATACAAATAAATTCAATATATCAGATAACAAAGTGAGATACTATACCAATATGGGATAACCAAGGGACAGCAAAGGAAATGAGAGACAACATAGTACATTAAGGACAACAATCATTCATTATATGGCTTTTGTTTCAATATCCTGGAGTTCCTGTCAATTAGCTTCACATTATATGGCCTTATATATGGCCTTTTGCTCTATTGCCAATCTCTGCTAGTAGAGCCCAAGGTTTCTACTGATTATGACGAATGAGGGAAACCACTGAGCCTAAGTTCCTTTGAGTCTGGCTTACTTCACTTAATATGATTTGTTCTAAGTCTTTCCATTTCCTAACAAATGGGGCGATGTCATTCTTTCTGACAGCAGCTTAGAATTCCATAGTGTACAAATACCACAACTTATTGATCCACTCATCAACTGAGGGACATCTGGGTTGGTTCCATATCTTTGCTATGGTGAATAGTGCTGCAATGAACATTGTTGTGCTAGTGGGTTTAGTATGCCCTTGTTTCTGGATTGTTGGGTAAAGGCCAAGAAGTGGAATTTCTGGGTCATCGGGGAGTTCTATGTTTAGCCTTTTGAGGCACTGCCGCACTGCTTTCCATAGTGGTTTAACGAGTTTGCACTCCCTCCAACAGTGTAGTAGTGATCCCTCCTGGCCACATCCCCTCCAGCATCTGTTGTCATTCGTTTTCCTGATCCTGGCCATTCTAACTGGAGTGAGGTGGAACCTTAGAGTTGTTTTGATTTGCATTTCTTTTATGACCAGAGATGTGGAGCATTTCTTCATGTGTCTATAGGCCATTTTTGTTTCTTCTTCATAGAAGACTCTCTTTAAGTCTTTGGCCCATTTTTAATGGGATGGGTGTTACTTTGGAGGTTAGTTTTGGAGTGATTCAATTTTTTGAGTTGTTGATATATTTTAGATATGAGGCCTTTGTCCGTTGTTTGGGTGGTGAAGATCTTCTCCCACTCTATAGGCTTCCTGATTAGTTTACTAGCTATATCCGTTGCCATACAAAAGCTCTGCAGTTTATTGCAGTCCCACTTATCCAGCCTTTCTCTGATTTGTTGTGATTCTTTGTCCTTATTAAGAAAGTTTCGACCTGTGCCAAGGAGGCCTAGTGTATCTCCTATTCCTTCCTGTAAACTTTTCAGTGTGTCAGCTTTTACCTCCAGGTCTTTGATCCATTTGTAGTTAATTCTAGTGCAAGGGGACAAAGAAGGATCCAACTTTAGTTTTCTGCAGGTGTTTAACCAGTTCTGCCAGCACAACTTGTTGAAGAGGCTATCTTTCTTCCATTCTATTTTTTTGGCTCCCTGGTCAAAGATTAGGTGGCCATAGGTCTGTGGTTTAATATCTGGGTCGGCAGTTCTACTCCATTGGACTTCAGGCCTCTTCTTGTGCCAGTACCAAGCTGTTTTGAGAATTATAGCTCTGTAATAGAGTCTTAAGTTTGGAACTGAAATTCCTCCAGCACTGTTCTTTCTGTTAAGAAGTGTTTTTGCTATAAGGGGTCTTTTATTATTCCATATGAAATTTTGAATTGCCTCTTCTATTTCTTTAAAGAATGACATTGGGATGTCGATTGGTATTACATTGAATTTGTAGATAGCCCTTGGCAAGATTGTCATTTTCACAATGTTGATTCTTCCAATCCAGGAGCATGGGAGGTTTTTCCATTTCCTTACTTCTGCTTTAATTTCCTTTTTTAGGGTTTTAAAGTTTTCATCTAAACGGTCCTTTACATTCTTAGTTAAGCTAATTGCTAGGTACTTTATTTTCTTTGAGGCTATTGTGAAAGGATTTTCTTTCCTGATTATTGCCTCGTTCCTCTCAGTGTTGGCGTAAAGTAAGGCAGTTGATTTGTGAGGGTTGATTTTATGGCCTGCTACCCTTCCAAAGCTTTGAATCAGCTCAAGGAACTTGGGAGTAGAGTCTATAGGATTCTTTAAATACAGAATCATGTCATCGGCAAAGAGGGATAGTTTTCTTTCCTCTTTCCCTACTTAACTCCCCTTTATGCTTGCTTCTTGCCTTATTGCACTGCCTAGGAATTCTAGTACTATGTTAAAAAGGAGTGGAGAGAGTGGGCATCCTTGTCTCGTTCCTGATTTTAGAGGGAATGGCTTTAGATTTTCTCCACTAAGTATAATACTAGCAGTGGGTTTCTCATACACAGCCTTTATTACATTGAGAAATGTTCCATGGATTCCTAGTTTCTCCACATCTTTTACATAAAGGGGTTTTGGATCTAGTCAAATGCCTTTTCCGCATCTATTGAGACAATCATGTGATTTTATCCCTGCTCCTGTTGATGTGTTGAATTATATTAATTGATTTGTGTATGTTGAACCAGCTTTGCCTCCCTGTGATGAATCCAGTTTGATCATAGTGTATAATTTTTTTGATGAGTTGTTGTAGACGGTTGGCCAGTATTTTGTTGAGAAGTTTTGCATCGATGTTCATCAAAGAAATGGGTCTATAGATCTCTTTCTTTGATGAATCTCTGTCTGGTTTGGGGATGAGGGATATGCTGGCTTCACAGAATCAGTTTAGTAAAGAACCTTCATTTTCAATTTCGTTGAAGAGCTTGAGGAGTATTGGTGTGAGCTCTGCTTTGAAGACCTTATAGATTGCAGCTGTGAATCCATCTGGCCCTGGGCTCTTTTTAAGTGGAAGTTGTCTAATTTCCATTTCTATTTCAGAGCTTGAAATAGGCCTGTTGAGTTGGGTTAGCTCTTCTTGGTTCAGTGTGTGTATGTTAATATTGTCTAGGAATTCATCCATTTCTTCTAGATTCTCAAATTTGTTGGTGTAAAGGTTTGAGAAGTATTCCCTCATGATATTCTGGATCTTGGTAATTTCTGTCGTGATATTACCATTTTCATCTGCGATTTTGTTTATTTCGATATGCTCTCTTCTTTTTTTGGTAAGATTTGCTAAGGGCTTGTCAATTTTGTTAATTCTTTCAAAGAAACAACTCCTTGTTTTGTTGATTCTTTGTATAGATTTTTTATTCCAAATAATTTCATTCTGCTATGATTTTAATAATTTGCTTTCTCCTAATGGTTTTAGGGTTGGTTTTTTGCTCTTTTTCCAGGAGGTTAAGGTGAGACATTAACTAGTTGGTTTGCCATTTTTCCAACTTGCTGTTGTAGGCACTCAGCGCTATAAATTTTCCTCTGAGTACTGCCTTTGTTGTGTCCCTAAGGAGTTGATATTTGTGTGCTCCTTATTGTTAAATTTCATAAACAGTTGGATATCTGTTCTGATCTCTTCGATTACCCATTGTTTTTGATTCAACAATGTGTTGTTGAGTCTCCATGAGTTACAGGGTTTTCTTTGGTGGAGATGTGTGTTCAGCTCCAATTTGATGCCTTTATGGTCTGAGAGTGTGCATGGAATAATTTCAGTGTTTCTGAATCTGTCCAGGTTTGCTTTATGGCCTAAGATGTGGTCTATTTTGGAAAATGTTCCATGTGCTGCTGAGAAGAACGTATATTGTGGTGTTACTGGGTGGAATATTCTGCAGATGTCTGTTACATCTAGTCGGTCTATATAGTTGTTCAGTTCTAAGGTTTCTCCTTTGAGTTTTTGCCTTGTTGATCTGTGCATAGGGGAGAGTGGTGTGTTAAACTCACCAACAATCACTGTATTTCCATCTCTGTATGGTTTCAGTGTAAGTAAACTTTGCTTGATGAAGTTTGGAGCTCCGGGATTGGGTGTGTAAATATTTAGGATCGTTATGTCTTCCTGGAGGAAAGATCCCTTTAGTAGTATGTTGTACCCTTCTTTGTCTTTTCTTACTATTTTTAGTTTGAAGTCTATTTTATCTGATATGAGGATGGCAACTCCAGCCTGTTTATGGGGGCAGTTAGCTTGATAGAGTTTATTCCAACCTCTCACTTTCAAAAGATGATTGTTTTGGGGTAAGATGTGTCTCTTGAAGACAGCAGAACGATGGCTTTTGCTTTTTGATCCAACTAGACAGCCTATGCCTTTGATTTGGAGAGTTAAGTCCATTGATATTGAGAGTTAGGATTGAGACATATTTATTAGTTCCTACCATTTTTAAAAGCTTTTAGTAGGGCCTGTGTCTTGACAGTTCTTGTGGTCCTTAGATGGTATGCTGTTTAGGTGCCATTTCTTTCCCTATAATGCATTTATTTTGGTTTTCTATGTATAGAGCATCGTTGAGAATTCTCTGTGGTGTTGGTTTTGTTTCGACATATTGTTGCAGCTTTTCCCTGGAATGGAATGTTTTATTGTTCCCTCAGTTTGAATGAGAGCTTAGGTGGCTACAGTATTCTTGGTTGGTAGTCATTTGATTTAAGGGCCTGACATATATCCTTCCAGTCACTTCCTGCTTCCATGGTCTCTGCTGAGAAATCTGGTGTTATTCTGATTGGTTTGCCTTGATAGGTTACTGATCCCTTTTCCCTGGCTGCCTTTAGGATCTTTCCTTTCGTTTCTATTGATCCAGTTCGGATCACAATGTGGCGGTGGGATGTTCTTTTCTGGTCAGGTCTGTTTGGGATTCTAAAAGCTTCTCGTATCTGGATGGGCCTGCCCTTCTGGATATTTGGGAAATTCTCTGAGATGATTCCCTGAAGTACATTTGCAATACCATTGACCTCTTTCTCCAAGCCCTCCTCAATACCAACTAGCCTTAAATTAGGCTTCCTAATTGTATCTTGGACCTCCTGAAGCGCTCTCTCATATTTCCTAGATTTGGATTGACTCATTTTCTGTTCTTTATAATACCTAAATTATCTTCAGCCCCTGAAATTCTCTCCTCTGCATTGTCTAACCTGCTATCAAAGCTATCTACTTTATTTTTCATCTCCCTTGCTTCTAATTGCTCACTTTTTATGCCTTGCATGTCTTGTTTTAGATCATGTATGGATTTCTTTATCTCCTTGATTTCCTTTTGAGTGGTTAGCTCAGTAGCTTTATTTCCTTTGGACATTTGCTGGAGTTTGGTCCCGTTTTTATTTGTGGATTCTATGAATTCATCCATCTTTCTTTGAAAAACCTTTATTATGGCCTCCTTTTGGCTTCTTCTTTTTCACTTATCACCTTGTTTTTGCTTTCCTCTTTTTCAGCTATGGTTTCCTCCATGATCTCTTTCTTTATATTTTCACATTTTCCATTAATGATGTTTATCAGTTGCATTTGTGTAGCACTTGGAAGTCTCTCCTCTAGGTTTGCCAATGACTGTTCCATTGTCTATTTACATTGGGTGGGGGATGTTGTTTCTTGATTTGACATTTTTCTTGAGTTTCTTGTTCTGCCCATTTGAAAATGGGAGCAAGATTACTACTAAATACGATTATAGTTTTTCAGATATAACCAACCTAGACCTCTGTAGCTGGCAGACACTAGATGTTCACAAGTTTTGATTGGTATTATAACTCTCTCTTTTTGTGCACTTACAGACCAGTCTAATACAACCACTGATAAGCGATTTATACCCAAAACAATAAGCCTCTCAATCCAATCTCTATTGCCTTTAAGTCCCTCTGAGCCTAGAGAATAATTAACCACCTACATATACAATATTGCTCAACAGCCATCAAGTGTAGATCCGTGCATTATAAGGGTTGAAAGACGAGCAGAGGTCCAGAGATAGAAAAAAAGAATGGGAGAGGTCAGGGGAGGTACAAAAGGATTAACGTAGGAGTGTAAGAATATTGTAGTAATGAAGAAAAGGTATAGCATAAGGATAACTGACCTAAGTTGGTAAGTAGGTAGCATATTTGAGTACAAAGTTTGGAAAGTATTAGAATAAAACTTATGTGTTGCTGCACGACTAGCTCTTAGCCCAACCAGTGGCCTCACAGTGGACCATGGGATGGATCTGTTTTTCTTGTCTACGTTGAGGGAAAGGGCTATTTCACAAGATGCAGAAGCGAAGATTTCAGAAGCAAATGCTGTGTGTGAATTAGCTCGTAAAGCATTTTTATTTTCTTTTATATTTCTGCCAGTCTTGGGGCTTGAATTCAGGGCCTGAGCACTGTCCTCGGGTTTTCTCAAGTCTAGCCCTCTGCCACTTGAGCCACAGTGCCACATCTAGATTTTCCATCTATGTGATACTGAGCAATCAAACCCAGATCTTCATGGATGCTAGGCAAGCACTCTACCACTATGCCAAACTCTCAACCCTGACATAGTAATTATAAAGTCATCATGATCATCATCATATCCAAATATCTTTTCTCCTACAAAGAATGAACACTTAACTGTGTCTAATGCTTTTTTTTAATTTCACTAATTCTTCTGTGTTTTTCCCTCGTGCATTTTTTACACTTGACAGCAAAGCTAATCATCAGGAAAAAAGTGATTAGGATACAGAAACCTAATAATATCCTAGTAGATTGACGTCAAAAATATGTGCAAGATGCCCTGTGTGTTTGACCTCGTGGTAGAGTATTGGCTACCAAGCAAAAAGACTCATGTTTGATTCCTCATTACCACATACATAGAAAACGCTGCAAGTGGTGCTGTGGCTCGGTGGGACAGCTAAAGCCTAAAGAAAACCCAAGAACAATGTTCACACTCTGAGGTCAATCCCAAGACTAGCAAAAACAAAAAAAAAATTCGACAAGGGGCAAAATGCAGGCAGAGAAGGCACTGTGAAGCAAATGTTTTGTAAAGGATGAGGGCAATATTGACCCTTAAGTTTGGATCTTACCTAAGAAAGGCTCCTTGAGCCTGAGACCAGACTGGTAGTTGGGCCTAGTGGAAGACATTGGGATTGGACAAATAAGGTGTGCTGTATACTACATCCACATGTATATTGTGAGATTGGAGGAGAGATTCAGCCTCCAGTATGTCTTTGGTGAGGTCTTTTGTGAGCAAGGATCTTTGGTCATTGGGCCCTGAAAGGTGACCCTGCCTCCCTTACAATGGAACAGAATATGGAACCCTGGTAACCAAGCCACTGTAACTAACAACCAACTCAAGCCAGCTCACTTGGCCTGTGGCTCAGGAGGAAGAAAGATGTTGCTGTGCTGTTGCCAAAGGTCAGCAAACTCGAGTCTCAGGCATGGAAGTTGTGGATGTCTTACTCGAAGATGTACATGCTAGATCATTGCCAAGCCACAAATCCAGTATAACAGGACTTTCTCTAAGAAGAAGGCCAGGAAAATCCAGGGCAACCAGATGAGGTAAATTTCTAAGAAGAAATGTATTTCACCCCATCATCCTCCCCACACACTACAAATTTCTTTTTTTTCATTTTTTTATTGTAATTAGTAAAAGGGTTAGATGATATTTGCCAGATAGAAGGTGCATTAATTCACATACATTGATACCCTTTCACATGTCTTGGTACCCATTTCCCTCCAACTCCACAGCCCCCACCCGTCTTGGTTTTCCCCCCTTCCCTATCAAATTTCAAATATCCAAATACAAATAAATTCAATATATCAGATAACAAAGTGAGATACTATACCAATATGGGATAACCAAGGGACAGCAAAGGAGATGAGAGACAACATAGTACATTAAGGACAACAATCATTCATTATGTGGCTTTTGTTTCAATATCCTGGAGGTCCTTTCAATTAGCTTCACATTATATGGCCTTATATATGGCCTTTTGCTCTATTGCAAATCTCTGCTAGTAGAGCCCAAGGTTTCTACTGATTATGACGAATGAGGGAAACCACTGAGCCTAAGTTCCTTTGAGTCTGGCTTACTTCACTTAATATGATTTGTTCTAAGTCTTTCCATTTCCTAACAAATGGGGCGATGTCATTTTTTCTGACAGCAGCATAGAATTCCCTTGTGCACAAATACCACAACGTGTTGATCCACTCATCAACTGAGGGACATCTTGGTTGGTTCCATATCTTTGCTGTGGTGAATAGTGCTGCAATGAACATTGTTATGCTGGTGGGTTTAGTATGCCCTTGTTTCTGGATTGTTGGGTAAATGCCAAGTAGTGGAATTGCTGGGTCATCGGGGAGTTCTATTTTTTGCCTTTTGAGGCACTGCCGCACTGCTTTCCATAGTGGTTGAACGAGTTTTCACTCCCATCAACAGTGTAGTACTGATCCCTCCTGGCCACATCGCCTCCAGCATCTGTTGTCATTCGTTTTCCTGATCCTGGCCATTCTAACTGGAGTGAGGTGGAATCTTAGACTTGTTTTAATTTGCATTTATTTTATGACCAGAGATGTGGAGCATTTCTTCATGTGTCTATAGGCCATTTTTGTTTCTTCTTCAGAGAAGACTCTCTTAAGTCTTTGGCCCATTTTTAATGGGATGGGTGTTACTTTGGAGGTTAGTTTTGGAGTGATTCAATTTTTTGAGTTGTTGATATATTTTAGATATGAGGCCTTTGTCCGTTGTTTGGTTGGTGAAGATCTTCTCCCACTCTATAGGCTTCCTGATTAGTTTACTAGCTATATCCGTTGCCATACAAAAGCTCTGCAGTTTAATGCAGTCCCACTTATCCAGCCTTTCTCTGATTTGTTGTGATTCTTGGTCCTTATTAAGAAAGTTTCGACCTGTGCCAAGGAGGCCTAGTGTATCTCCTATTCCTTCCTGTAAACTTTTCAGTGTGTCAGCTTTTACCTCCAGGTCTTTGATCCATTTGGAGTTAATTCTAGTGCAAGGTGAAAAGAAGGATCCAACTTTAGTTTTCTGCAGGTGTTTAACCAGTTCTGCCAGCACAACTTGTTGAAGAGGCTATCTTTCTTCCATTCTATTTTTTTGTCTCCCTGGTCAAAGATTAGGTGGCCATAGGTCTGTGGTTTAATATCTGGGTCCGCATTTCTACTCCAATGGACTTCAGGCCTGTTCTTGTGCCACTACCAAGCTGTTTTGAGAATTATAGCTCTGTAAGAGAGTCTTAAGTTTGGAATTGAAATTCCTCCAGCGCTGTTCTTTCCGCTAAGAAGTATTTTTGCTATACGGGGTATTTTATTATTCCATATGAAATTTTGAATTGCCTCTTCTATGTCTTTAAAGAATGACATTGGGATGTTGATGGGTATTACATTGAATTTGTAGATAGCCCTTGGCAAGATTGTCATTTTCACAATGTTGATTCTTCCAATCCAGGAGCATGGGAGGTTTTTCAATTTCCTTACTTCTGCTTTTATTTCCTTTTTTATGGTTTTAAAGTTTTCATCTAAACGGTCCTTTACATTCTTAGTTAAGCTAATTGCTAGGTACTTTATTTTCTTTGAGGCTACTGTGAAAGGAATTTCTTTCCTGATTATTGCCTCGTTCCTCTCAGTGTTGGCGTAAAGTAAGGTAGTTGATTTGTGAGGGTTCATTTTATGGCCTGTTACACTTCCAAATCTTTGAATCAGCTCAAGGAGCTTGGGAGTAGAGTCCATAGGATTCTTTAAATACAGAATCATGTCATCGGCAAAGAGGGATAGTTTTATTTCCTCTTTCCCTACTTGGATCCCCTTTTTGCTTGCTTCTTGCCTTATTGCACTGCCTAGGAATTTTAGTACTATGTTAAAAAGGAGTGGAGAGAGTGGGCATCCTTGTCTCGTTCCTGATTTTAGAGGGAATGGCTTTAGATTTTCACCATTAAGTATAATACTAGCAGTGGGTTTCTCATACACAGCCTTTATTACATTGAGAAATGTTCCATGGATTCCTAGTTTCTCCACATCTTTTTACATAAAGGGGTTTTGGATCTTGTCAAATGCCTTTTCCGCATCTATTGACACAATCATGTGATTTTATCCCTGCTCCTGTTGATGTGTTGTATTATATTAATTGATTTGTGTATGTTGAACAAGCTTTGCCTCCCTGTGATGAATCCAGTTTGATCATAGTGTATAATTTTTTGATGAGTTGTTGTAGAAGGTTGGCCAGTATTTTGTTGAGAAGTTTTGCATCGATGTTCATCAAAGAAATGGGTCTATAGATCTCTTTCTTTGATGAATCTCTGTCTGGTTTGGGGATGAGGGATATACTGGCTTCACAGAATGACTTTGGTAAAGAACCTTCATTTTTAATTTCGTTGAAGAGTTTGAGGAGTATTGGTGTGAGCTCTGCTTTGAAGACCTTATAGAATTCAGCTGTGAATCCATCTGGCCCTGGGCTCTTTTTAAGTGGAAGTTGTCTAATTTCCATTTCTATTTCAGAGCTTGAAATAGGCCTGTTGAGTTGGGTTAGCTCTTCTTGGTTCAGTGTGTGTATGTTAATATTGTCTAGGATTTCATCCATTTCTTCTAGATTCTCAAATTTGTTGGCGTAAAGGCTTGAGAAGTATTCCCTCATGATATTCTGGATCTTGGTAATTTCTGTCGTGATATTACCATTATCATCTGCGATTTTGTTTATTTCGATATGCTCTCTTCTTTTCTTGGTAGGATTTGCTAATGGCTTGTCAATTTTGTTAATTCTTTCAAAGAAACAACTCCTTGTTTTGTTGATTCTTTCTATAGTTTTTTTATTCCAAATAATTTAATTCTGCTTTGATTTTAATAATTTGCTTTCTCCTAATGGGTTTAGGGTTGGTTTGTTGCTGTTTTTCCAGGAGGTTAAGGTGAGACATTAACTAGTTGGTTTGCTATTTTTCGAACTTGCTGTTGTAGGCACCCAGCGCTATAAATTTTCCTCTGAGTACTTCCTTTGTTGTGTCCCTAAGGAGTTGATATTTGTGTGCTCCTTATTGTTAAATTTCATAAACAGTTGGATATCTGTTCTGATCTCTTCGATTACCCATTGTTTTTGATTCAACAATGTGTTGTTGAGTCTCCATGATTTACAGGGTTTTCTTTGGTGGAGATGTGTGTTCAGCCCCAATTTGATGCCTTTATGGTCTGAGAGTGTGCACGGAATAATTTCAGTGTTTCTGAATCTGTCCAGGTTTGCTTTATGGCCTAAGATGTGGTCTATTTTGGAAAATGTTCCATGTGCTGCTGAGAAAAACGTATATTGTGGTGTTACTGGGTGGAATATTCTGCAGATGTCTGTTACGTCTAGTCGGCCTATATAGTTGTTCAGTTCTAAGGTTTCTCTTTTGAGTTTTTGCCTTGTTGATCTGTCCATAGGTGAGAGTGGTGTGTTAAACTCACCAAGAATCACTGTATTTCGATCTATGTATGGTTTCAGTGTAAGTAAATTTTGCTTGATGAAGTTTGGAGCTCCGGGATTGGGTGTGTAAATATTTAGGATCGTTATGTCTTCCTGGAGGAAAGATCCCTTTAGTAGTATGTAGTAACCTTCTTTGTCTTTTCTTACTAATTTTAGTTTGAAGTCTATTGTATCTGATATGAGGATGGCAACTCTAGCCTGTTTATGGGGGCAGTTAGCTTGATAGAGTTTATTCCAACCTCTCACTTTCAAAAGATGATTGTTTTTGGGTAAGATGTGTCTCTTGAAGACAGCAGAACGATGGCTCTTGCTTTTTGATCCAACTAGACAGCCTATGCCGTTTATTTGGAGAGTTAAGTCCATTGATATTGAGAGTTAGGATTGAGAGATATTTATTAGTTCCTACCATTTTTAAAAGCTTTTAGTAGGGCCTGTGTCTTGACAGTTCTTGTGGTCCTTAGATGGTATGCTGTTTAGGTGCCATTTCTTTCCCTATAATGCATTTATTTTGGTTTTCTATGTATAGAGCATCGTTGAGAATTCTCTGTAGTGTTGGTTTTGTTTCGACATATTTTTGGCAACTTTTCCCTGGAATGGAATGTTTTTCTTGTTCCCTCAGTTTGAATGAGAGCTTAGCTGGCTACAGTATTCTTGGTTGGTAGTTATTTGATATAAGGGCATGACATATATGCTTCCAGTCACTTCGTGCTTGCATGGTTTCTGCTGAGAAATCTGGGGTTATTCTGATTGGTTTGCCTTTATAGGTTACTGATCCCTTTTCCCTGGCTGCCTTTAGGATCTTTCCTTTCGTTTCTATTGATCCAGTTCGGATCACAATGTGGCTGTGGGATGTTATTTTCTGGTCAGGTCTGTTTGGGTTTCTAAAAGCTTCTCGTATCTGGATGGGCCTGCCCTTCTGGATATTTGGGAAATTCTCTGAGATGATTCCCTGAAGTATATTTCCAATACCATTGACGTCTTTCTCCACACCCTCCTCAATACCAACAAGCCTTAAATTAGGCTTCCTAATTGTATCTTGGACCTCCTGAAGCGCTCTCTCATATTTCCTAGATTTGGATTGACTCATTTTCTGTTCTTTATAATACCTAAATTATCTTCAGCCCCTGAAATTCTCTCCTCTGCATTGTCTAACCTGCTATCAAAGCTATCTACTTTGTTTTTCATCTCCCTTGCTTCTAATTGCTCACTTTTTATGCCTTGCATGTCTTGTTTTAGAACATGTATGGATTTCTTTATCTCCTTGATTTCCTTTTGAGTGGTTAGCTCAGTAGCTTTATTTTCTTTGGACATTTGCTGGAGTTTGGTCCCGTTTTTATTTGTGGATTCTATGAATTCATCCATCTTTCTTTGAAAAACCTTTATTATGGCCTCCTTTTTGGCTTCTTCTTTTTCACTTATCACCTTGTTTTTGCTTTCCTCTTGTTCAGCTATGGCTTCCTCCATTATCTCTTTCTTTATATTTTCACATTTTCCATTAATGATGTTTATCAATTGCATTTGTGTAGCACTTGGAAGACTCTCCTCTAGGTTTGCTAGTGACTGTTCCATTGTCTATTTACATTGGGTGGGGGATGTTGTTTCTTGATTTGGCATTTTTCTTGAGTTTCTTGTTCTGCCCATTTGAAAATTGGAGCAAGATAACTAGTAAATACGATTATAGTTTTTCATATATAACCAACCTAGACCTCTGTAGCTGGCAGACACTAGATGTACACAAGTTTTGATTTGTATTATCACTCTCTCTCTTTTTGTGCACTTACAGACCAGTCTAATGCAGCCACTGATAAGCGATTTATACCCAAAACAATAAGCCTCTCAATCCAATCTCTATTGTCTTTAAGTCCCTCTGAGCCTAGAGAATAATTAACCACCTACATATACAGTATTGCTCAACAGCCATCAAGTGTAGATCCGTGCATTATAAGGGTTGAAAGATGAGCAGAGGTCCAGAGATAGAAAAAAAGAATGAGAGAGGTCAGGGGAGGTACAAAAGGATTAACGTAGGAGTGTAAGAATATTGTAGCAATGAAGAAAAGGTATAGCATAAGGATAACTGACCTAAGTTGGTAAGTAGGTAGCATATTTGAGTACAAAATCTGGAAAGTATTAGAATAAAACTTATGTGTTGCTGCACGACTAGCTCTTAGTCCAACCAGTGGCCTCACAGTGGACCATGGGATGGATCTCTTTTTCTTGTCTACGTTGAGGGAAAGGGCTATTTCACAAGATGCAGAAGCGAAGATTTCAGAAGCAAATGCTGTGAGTGAATTAGCTCGTAAAAAGCATTTTTATTTTCTTTTATCTTTCTGCCAGTCTTGGGGCTTGAATTCAGGGCCTGAGCACTGTCCTCGGGTTTTCTCAAGTCTAGCCCTCTGCCACTTGAGCCACAGTGCCACATCTAGATTTTCTATTTATGTGTTACTGAGCAATTAACCCAGATCTTCATGGATGCTAGGCAAGCACTCTACCACTATGCCAAACTCTCAACCCTGACATAGTAATTATAAAGTCATCATCATCATATCCAAATATCTTTTCTCCCACAAAGAATGAACACTTAACTGTGTCTAATGCTTTTTTTTTAATTTCACTAATTCTTCTGTGTTTTTCCCTCTTGCATTTTTTCCACATGACAGCAAAGCTAATCATCAGGAAAAAATTGATTAGGATACAGAAACCTAATAATATCCTAGTAGATTGACGTCAAAAATATGTGCAAGATGCCCTGTGTGTTTCACCTAGTGGTAGAGTACTTGGATAACAAGCAAAAAGACTCAGGTTTGATTCCTCATTACCACATACATAGAAAACTCTGCAAGTGGTGCTGTGGCTCGGTGGGACAGCAAAAGCCTAAAGAAAGCCCAAGAACAATATTCAAACTCTGAGGTCAATCCCAAGACTAGCAAAAACAAAAAAAAATTCGACAAGGGGCAAAATGCAGGCAGAGAAGGCACTGTGAAGCAAATGTTTTGTAAAGGATGAGGGCAATATTGACCCTTAAGATTGGATCTTACCTAAGAAAGGCTCCTTGAGCCTGAGACCAGACTAGTAGTGGGGCCTAGTAGAAGACATTGGGATTTGACAAATAGGGTGTGCTGTTTACTACATCCACATGTATATTGTGAGAGTGGAGAAGAGATTCAGCCTCCAGTATGTCTTTGGTGAGGTCTTTTGTGAGCAGGGATCTTTGGTCAGTGGTTCCTGAAAGGTGACCCTGCCTCCCTCATAATGGAACAGAATATGGAAAACTGGTAACCAAGCCACTGTAACTAACAACCAGCTCAAGCCAGCTCACTTGGCCTGTGGCTCAGGAGGAAGAAAGATGTTGCTGTGCTGTTGCCAAAGGTCAGGAAACTAGAGTCTCAGGCATGGAAGTTGTGGATGTCTTACTCGGAGATGTACATGCTAGATCATTGCCAAGCCACAAATCCAGTATAACAGGCCTTTCTCTAAGAAGAAGCCCAGGAAAATCCAGGGCAACCAGATGAGGTTTATTTCTAAGAAGAAATGTATTTGACCCCATCATCCTCCCCAGACACTAAAACTTTCTTTTTTTTCATTTTTTATTGTAATTAGTGAAAGGGTTAGATGATATTTGCCAGATAGAAGGTGCATGAATTCACATATATTGATACCCTTTCACATGTCATGGTACCCATTTCCCTCCAGCTCCACACCCCCCACCCGTCTTGGTTTTCCCCCCTTCCCTATCAAATTTCAAATATCCAAATACAAATAAATTCAATATATCAGATAACAAAGTGAGATACTATACCAATATGGGATAACCAAGGGACAGCAAAGGAGATGAGAGACAACATAGTACATTAAGGACAACAATCATTCATTATGTGGCTTTTGTTTCAATATCCTGGAGGTCCTTTCAATTAGCTTTACATTATATGGCCTTATATATGGCTTTTTGCTCTATTGCAAATTTCTGCTAGTAGAGCCCAAGGTTTCTATTGATTATGATAAATGAGGGAAACCACTGAGCCTAAGTTCCTTTGAGTCTGGCTTACTTCACTTAATATGATTTGTTCTAAGTCTTTCCATTTCCTAACAAATGGGGCAATGTCATTTTTTCTGACAGCAGCATAGAATTCCATTGTGTACAAATACCGCAACTTGTTGATCCACTCATCAACTGAGGGACATCTTGGTTGGTTCCATATCTTTGCTATGGTGAATAGTGCTGCAATGAACATTGTTGTGCTAGTAGCTTTATTTTCTTTGGACATTTGCTGGAGTTTGGTCCCGTTTTTATTTGTGGATTCTTTGAATTCATCCATCTTTCTTTGAAAACCTTTATTATGGCCTCCTTTATAGCTTCTTCTTTTTCACTTATCACCTTGTTTTTGCTTTCCTCTTGTTCAGGTATGGCTTCCTCCATTATCTCTTTCTTTATATTTTTACATTTTTCATTAATGATGTTTATCAATTGCATTAGTGTAGCAATTGGAAGACTCTCCTCTAGGTTTGCCAGTGACTGTTCCATTGTCTGTTTACATTGGGTGGGGGATGTTGTTTCTTGATTTGACATTTTGCTTGAGTCTCTTGTTCTGCCCATTTGAAAATGGGAGAAAGATTACTACTAAATACGATTATAGTTTTTCAGATATAACCAACCTAGACCTCTGTAGCTGGCAGACACTAGATATTCACAAGTTTTGATTGGTATTATGACTCTTTCTTTTTGTGCACTTACAGACCAGCCTAATACAACAACTGATAAGCGATTTATACCCAAAACAATAAGCCTCTCAATCCAATCTCTATTGTCTTTAAGTCCCTCTGAGCCTAGAGAATAATTAACCACCTACATATACAATATTGCTCAACAGCCATCAAGTGTAGATCCGTGCAGTATAAGGGTTGAACGACGAGCAGAGGTCCAGAGATAGAAAAAAAGAATGAGAGAGGTCAGGGGAGGTGCAAGAGGATTAACGTAGGAGTGTAAGAATTTTGTAGTAATGAAGAAAAGGTATAGCATAAGGATAACTGACATAAGTTGGTAAGTAGGTAGCATATTTGAGTACAAAGTTTGGAAAGTATTAGAATAAAACTTACGTGTTGCTGCACAACTAGCTCTTAGCCCAACCAGTGGCCTCACAGTGGACCATGGGATGGATCTGTTTTTCTTGTCTACGTTGAGGGAAAGGGCTATTTCACAAGATGCAGAAGCGAAGATTTCAGAAGCAAATGCTGTGTGTGAATTAGCTCGTAAAGCATTTTTATTTTCTTTTATATTTCTGCCAGTCTTGGGGCTTGAATTCAGGGCCTGAGCACTGTCCTCGGGTTTTCTCAAGTCTAGCCCTCTGCCACTTGAGCCACAGTGCCACATCTAGATTTTCCATCTATGTGATACTGAGCAATCAAACCCAGATCTTCATGGATGCTAGGCAAGCACTTTACCACTATGCCAAACTCTCAACGCTGACATAGTAATTATAAAGTCATCATCATCATCATCATATCCAAATATCCTTTCTCCTACAAAGAATGAACACTTAACTGTGTCTAATGCTTTTTTTTAATTTCACTAATTCTTCTGTGTTTTTCCCTCTTGCATTTTTTCCACATGACAGCAAAGCTAATCATCAGGAAAAAATTGATTAGGATACAGAAACCTAATAATATCCTAGTAGATTGACGTCAAAAATATGTGCAAGATGCCCTGTGTGTTTGACCTAGTGGGAGAGTCCTTGGCTACCAAGCAGTAAGCCTCAGGTTTGATTCCTCATTACCACATACATAGAAAACGCTGCAAGTGGTGCTGTGGCTCGGTGGGACAGCTAAAGCCTAAAGAAAGGCCAAGAACAATGTTCACACTCTGAGGTCAAGTCCTAAGACTAGGTCATAGGTCTGTGTTTTAATATCAGGGTCCGCAGTTCTATTCCCTTGGACTTCAGGCCTGTTCTTGTGCCAGTACCAAGCTGTTTTGAGAATTATTGCTCTGTAATAGAGTTTAAAGTTTGGAATTGAAATTCCTCAAGCGCTTTTCTTTCTGCTAAGAAGTGTTTTTGCTCTGCGGGGTCTGTTATTGTTCCATATGAAATTCTGAATTGCCTCTTCTATTTCTTTAAAGAATGACATTGGGATGTTGATGGGTATTACATTGAATTAGTAGATAGCCCTTGGCAAGATTGTGATTTTGACAATGTTGATTCTTCCAATCCAGGAGCCTGGGAGGTTTTTCCATTTCCTTAGTTCTGCTTTAATTTCCTTTTTTAGGGTTTTAAAATTTTCATCTAAATGGTCCTTTATATCCTTAGTTAAGCTAATTCCTAGGTACTTTATTTTCTTTGAGGCTATTGTGAAAGGAGTTTCTTTCCAGATTATTTCCTCCTTCCTCTCACTGTTGGCGTAAAGGAAGGCAGTTGATTTGTGAGGGTTGATTTTATGGCCTGCTGCCCTTCCAAAGGTTTGAATTAGCTCAAGGAGCTTGGGAGTAGAGTCTATAGGATTCTTTAAATACAGAATCATGTCATCTGCAAAGAGGGATAGTTTTATTTCCTCTTTCCCTACTTGGATCCCCTTTATGCTTGCTTCTTGCCTTATTGCACTGCCTAGGAATTCTAGTACTATGTTAAAAAGGAGTGGAGAGAGTGGGCATCCTGAATGCCTCCCCTTACCACTTTTATGCAAAGCTTAGGCCTGTGGCATTTTAAGCACAATTCAACGCTCTGTTTTTTGCTGGTTAATTAGAGGTAAAAATATTATGTAATTTATTGTATGGCTGATTTTGAACTGGAATCCTCAGGTCTCAGCTTATCTTGAGTAGCTAGGATTACAGTACTTTTACAACCTGTATGCTCATACACATCGCTTCTGATCCAAACACTCATTGTTCAATTTAACTAACAAGATGTGAGGAAAGATGATTGACTGTAATTTACTAGATGGGCTTCTAGTGAGTATATATTTCCACTTCCACTCTGAAGCCAGGGAAATGTTTCTGGTACATGTTTCAACTATCTCCCAAAGAGGAAATAATGTGTGAGTATGTTTGCTAGTATTTCAGATAGGAGATGGACTTTGGTGTTTGGAACCTGTTGGGCAGAGTCTATCAGCTGGGCTGTGATAACAGAGATGATGTTTCAGACAGGAATATTTTCATAACAGACAGACTTAATCCAGATCCTTGGATTTCAGGCCTTGAGTAGATAGAATTACAAGTGTGAGCTGCCACCACCACCTGGTTCATTTTGGAAACCTTAATTGCTTCTCATTTGTTCCTTTCCTTTTTTGGAAGATTGATCTAAGCTGGCTGATTGTGCATCACAATGAAGTGATTGGCCTCAGGAATTGCAAATATTTGTTTCATCAGCACGGAATGAATGAAAGTTGATCTAAACCCAATAGTATTTTCCTTCTGATAAATAGGGAACTTACTTTATCATTTTTCCTTGCCTTTGCTTTCCAAAGCAAGCAACATGTTTTTAAAAACTATACTTCATGAGAATATTATAATTAGAAGCTATCTTCTGCACACTTCAGAATAGTCCTTGCATTTATAAACTTATATTACAATATTAGGTAGAAGAATGGTGACTGTTAGTTTCTTAACTATTTCATATGTTTTACTCTTTAAGGCTCATTACCTCAAGAAGGGATTAAATACATTTAGATAATAGTATATCATAGCTGCTGCTGATTTGATGTGTGTGCAGATGATACACAGATTTATTAGGATTACTCAAAAATTTTGGTCAAATTTTCAGTAGTAGACTGCTATGCTAACTGGAAGGTGATAGTAATGATGCTGAAATTCTATGAATCAGCTATGAAGCAGAATTTCAGGGGAGAGTATTTGCTAGGGACTTAATTTCTAAGACGCATATCAAGAATATTGAACTATAACAGCAAATGATGGGGGACTCAGCGTCACATTTTGTTTGTTTTATGCATGTCTTGGGACTTGAACCCAGGGCCTGGGAACTGTCCTTAAATGTTTTTTTTTGCTTCAGGCTAGTGTTCTACCACTTTATCCACAGCTCCACCTCCAGATTTTTGGTAATGAACTGTAAATCAGAATATCAGGCAATTTGTTTGGGCTGGATTCAAACCTGATTCTTTGTAGATAGGATTCCAAGTGTGAGCGCACAGAGCCTGGCTAGTATCATTCATCATTCAAGTCATGGGACTGCAATTCTGCACCTGGGTCTTGTCACTGAGCTTTTCAGCTCAAGACTACTGCCCTATCCCTTGAGCCATAGGGCCACTTCTGGGTTTCTGGTGGTTAATTGGAGATAAGAGTCACATGGATTCAGTGCCCAGGCTGATTTTGAACTGCTATCCTAGGATCCCAGCCTCTAGAGTAGCTACATTTACAAGTGTGAGCCACCATACCCAGCTAAATTATTTTTTAAGTTAATTTTTTTGTTAAGTCAATATATAGTTGGCATACGGTTACATAAGTAATGAACACATTTCTTAAGAAAATTGTTATCCCCTCCCTCCTTTTTCTCTGTTTTCCTACCCTCAGCCCCCTCTCCACCCAGATTGTTCAGTTCATTTCCGTTTAGTGTCTTCCAAGCATCACTGTTCAATTGGTTCACCCTTTTTCCTTTGTTTTTTTTTTTTACCATTTTATTATACCCTCTCCATTCCCCAAATCACATAAACCTATGTACAAGACACAGGGTACCCGAATTCAACACAGTGATTACAGAGAATAAAACTAAAGGAAAAAGAAGAAAAGAGGTAAAAAGCAAAGAAAATGAAAGAACATCATACAGTACCTTAGAAGCAACAACACTGAAAAAACAAAACATAAAACCTTGGGCTGAAAATGAAGCTTGCCTAGCATGTATGAAACCCTGGATTCCATTCCTCAGCACCACATAAACAAAAAACTGGAAGTGCCACTGTGACTCAGCTGGTAGATTTCTAACGTTCAGCACAGAGTGTCTCCAAGTGACAAAAATCTGTCACATTTAAGTCACGCTTCAAAACTTTGCTAGGAACCAGTTACATGATTTGGAAGAAAGTCCAATTTTCAAAAAATCACTAGCCAGGCGCTGGAGGGTCATAATTGTCATTCTACTAGCCAGGGAGAAGGTGACTCAAAGCCTTTGCAAGCAAAAAAACGAAAACAAAAAAACCTGTAAGATTCTACTCCCCACATATCCACCCAAAAACTAAGTGGAGTTGTGGCTAAAACTGGTACAGCATTAGCCTTGAGGAAAAAGAATTAAGAGACCTTGCCCAGGTCCAAAGTTCAAGCTCCCCACCAGGAAAGAAAAAAAGGAGTCCAGATACCTTAGTTTCAAAAGTATATCTGGATATCTTAGGAGATTTTTCTGATCTTTCCTCATTCATCTCATGGAACCACATAATCTTGATCCTGATCTGACTAAGAGCCTGCATTGTGCTTAATAAATTCATTCCACATATTCCAGTAGAATCTTGACAGCTAACAGCCACTTACCAATGCTTTATTCTCCGTTTATGCCAGTATGTCTTCATACCATCTACACAGTCAGCTATATCATCTTTCCAGAAGTATCATTGAGTGTAGAACACTCAGAACTAAAATAATTGCATAAAGATGTAATAAAACCCCTTGATTCATTAAGAAAATTTCTGTACCACTTAGAGCAAGTACATTAGTGGTATTTACCTCCAGCTCTTTTTGAAAAAAACTTATTAACATTGAATTTTACATCATATTTCAAATGTCATGTTTAACCAACAAGTATTCAAGAAGGGAATCGCTATACAATCACTGGCACATAGATTTTAGAATATAGTAAAAATTAAGCTGAGTCATTGTATGTCATAGATACAGATTAATCTATAATAAAACACATGTCTATAGAGTGTATAGTCTATCCTAGATTTTTATGTCTATGTAGTTATGTTTATATCTCCAAAATTATGTCCAGAACTTTGGGTATCAACTATTCAATCATCGCTCTACTACTGTTTGAAACTAATATCCATATATTAAGGATACCATGTACCTTTTGTTCCTTGGTCTTGACTTATCTCACTCAACAGGATTCACTCTAATTTCATCCACTACCCCAAAAATGCCATTATTATTTTTTTCTGTGCAGATCTTCTTTTTATGTATTTATTTTTATTGTAATTTATAGAAGGCTTACATTATATTCACCAGATAGAAGGTGCATTACTTCTCAAACTTTGATACCCCATGTAATGATATGGTCCCCATTTCCCTTCCCCTACCCCCACTCATGTTCATTTCCCCCCTTCCCTATCCAATTTCAAATAACCAATTAGGCACATATGAAATATATCAGAAAACAAGGTGAAATATTGTAACAATATGATATAACCAAGGGATAGCAAAAGGGATAAGAGATCACATAGTTCATTAAGGACAACAATCACTCATTATATGAGTTTTGTTTCTTTATCTTGGAGGTCCTTACATTTAGTGTCATACTATTTGTCACGATGTCTCTAGATTTTGTTCTATTGTAAATCTCTGGTAGCAGAGCCGAAGGTTTCTACTGAATTTGACAAATGAGGGAGACTCTTGGGCCTATGTTCCTTTGAGTTTGGCTTACTTCACTTAATATGATTTTTTTCCTTTTCATCCACTTCCCCGAGAATGCCATTATTTTATCTTGTCGGTTGGCTATGCATCATTCCATTGTGTGTGTGTGTGTGTGTGTGTGTGTGTGTGTGTGTGTGTGTGCGTGTATCACATTTTTTGTAGTAGGGCATCTGGTTGTTTCCATCATCCAGCCTCATTTTCTACAGATATTTTTATAGTCTCTTTTTTATTTTCAGGGTAATGTATAGAGGAGTTACGATTACATTTACAGGTAGTGGACTGCATTACTTCTCACACATTTATTCCACTCCACATGTTTTTGTCCCCAGTTCCCTCTCCCCTCCCCTTCCCAAACATCTTGTTTCCCCCCTTCCCTTTCCTATTTGACATAAACAAATAAACATATATACAATATGCCAGGGAAAAAATCAGATACAGTAACATTCTGACATTAACCAAAGGGCAAAATAAGAGATGAGAAATAACATAGTAGTTTAAGGACAAAAATCACACAAGATTAAGAGCAACGATGACACAAGATATAGCTCTTGTTCCCATATCCTAGAGATCCTTTCATTTAGTCTCATCCTATATGACCTTATATACCTAGGTTTTTGAGTTATTGTAATCCTTTGCTAGGAGAGTCCTAGATGTGAACTAATTATTACAAATGAGGGAAACCATTGAGCTTATGTTTCTTTTGGTCTGGCTTGCTTCAGTTAATATGAATTTTTCCAAGTCTTTCCATTTCCTTACAAATGGGGCGATGTCTTTCCTTCTGATGGCAGCATAGCATTCCATTGTGTATAAGTACCACATCTTCTTGATTCAGTCATCTACTGAGTGGCATCTGGGTTGGATTCATAGCTTTGCTATGTTAAATAGTGCTGCAATGAGCATCATTGTGCTAGTGGCTTTAATATGTCCTTTTTTCGGGACGATTGGGAATGGAAGCCATCATGCTGGCTCACAACTTAATTTCAGCTACTTAGGAGGCTCAGGGCTTAGGATCACAGGTCAAAGCCAACCAGGGCCCTGCAGTGTGTGAGATCAAACTCTTTGAACATACAATGACTGTAAGAGGAATCACACTGCCTGGGAATGTAGCCTAATGGTAGGGTGCTCACCTGGAATGCATGAAGACCTAGGTTCTATTCACTGGTACCGCATACTCAGAAAAATCTAGAAGTGGCGCTGTGTCTGAAGAGGCAGAGCACTCACCTTGGGCAAGCGAGTCCAATGAAAATGTCTAGGCCCTGAGTCCAAGCCCTAGGACTGGCAAAAAGAAAAAAAAAAGAGCAATCTTACTTAAGTAACAAGGAATGTACCCTATATTTATACAGACTGAAAAATTCATTAAGAAATTAGAAAATATGTATAAAGTGCATAATTTCTTTTGTGTGTTGGCACTGGGTCTTCAACTGAGTGCTTCAGCTCTATCCCTGACCTTTTCTGCTCAAGGCTAGCACTCTACCAATGCAGCCCCAAATCAACTATCTTCAATTGAGATATAAGCGATGAATATTTCAGGGTGCTTCATGAAAAACATTTTTATAAATTGAAACTTTCAACACAGTCTTATTTTAGTATGAATGTTGAGATGGGAAGAGACAGAAAAAGTGAAATGTTTCCTGATCCCCATAGAGAAGAGACTCAGCAGAACCACTGTGGTCTGCAGGCTTCTTTGTGAGTTTTGTTTGCTTGTTTGATTTTTGTCAATTGTGGGGCTTGAACTCTGGGCCTGGGCACTGTCCCTGAGCTCTTCAGCTCAAGGCTAGTGCTTTAATCTGTGAGCCCCAGTGCCACTTCTGGTTTTTCTGGCAGTTAACTGGGTACTTTGGCTGGCTTTAAACTTTGATTCTCAGATCTTAGCCTCCTGAGTAGCTAAGATTATAGGTGTGAGGTACCATCACCAGGCTGCTGCTCTGTTACTATGCAGGTTCTGGATCAAGAACTTCAAGTTCTTACTTCAATTTTTTCTTCTCTTGCCTGATACTCTGCCATTTGAACGAAGCCCCAGTTCCTGCTCTTTGTTGGTTGATGAGAGATATTATGATTTTCTAATATTCAGAGCAATGATTATAAAACCCAGCATTTTACTTACTTGAATAAATTAAGAGACAGGACCTAGTGAGATGGAAAACAAAATTTTTTTTCAAGTTGCTATCCTGTTCTAATGCATAAGTCTGGCTATTTTGCTTACACACAAATATGTATTTTACCAATTTCTACCTATTTTTGCTTAGATTAAAACCACCACTGCCATTTCATAGATTTTGTTGTTGTTGTTTGCGGTGCTTGAACTCTGTGCCTGGGCTGTTCCTCAGATCTTCAGTTCAATGCCAGTGCTCTACTACTTTTGATTTGGCCAGTCCTGGGCTTGAACTCAGGGACTGAACACTGTCCTTATATTTTCTCAAGGCTAGGGCTCTACCACTTCAGCCTCAGCACCACTTCCAGCATTTTTCTATGTATGTAATATTGAGGAATTGAACCCAGGTCTTCGTACATGCTAGGCAAGCACTCTACCACTAGGCCAAACTCCCAGCCCAAAATTATTCATCATTACTATTAGCTATCTTCTTTTTTTATTATTGATTCGTAATGTTGCTTGGACTTTGGGCCTGGACTGTCCCTGACCTCTTCAGCTCAAGGCTAGCGCTCTTCCTCTACAGCTCCATTTTTGGTTTCTGGTAGTTAATTGGTGATATAAGTCTCACAAACATATGTGTCCAGGCTGGCTTTGGGATTTGAACCAAGATCCTCCAATCTCAGCCTCCATAGTAGGTAGAATTACACGCTTCAGCCAGCAGTGCCTGACAGTTTGATGTCTCTGTCTCTGTCTCTCTGTCTCTCTCTCTCTGTCTCTCTGTCTCTCTCTCTCTCTGTCTCTGTCTCTCCCTGTCTCTGTCTCTCTCTGTCTCTCTGTCTCTGTCTCTCTCTGTCTCTCTGTCTCTCTCTCTCTCTCTCTCTCTCTCTCTCTCTCTCTCTCTCTCTCTCTCTCTCTTTTGGTTGTAAGACTTTAATTGTGCACCTGGGCAGTGTCCCTGGGCTCTTCAGCTCAAGGCTACAACCTTAAACACCTTGAGCCACAGTGTCACTGTGATCCTCAAATCCCAACCTTCTGAGATCATTTCCAGCTTTTTTTGGTGTAAGTGGTACAGAGTAATTGAACACAGGGCTTTGTGCATACTAGGCAAGCAAACTACCACTAGTGTGCACTCCAGCCTTAGATAAGGGCTTTCTTTTTCTTTTTCTTTTTTTCACTCATGGGGCTTGAACTCTGGACCTGGATGTTTACCTTAAGCTCTTCAGCTCAAGGCAAGAGCTCTACCACTTGAGGCACATTGTCATTTTGAATTTTCTGGATTATTTGGAAATAAGATTCTCACAGATTTTTATGCCTGGGCCGTCTTTGAACCTCGATCCTCCAGGGTAGCTAGGATTACCAGGGTGAGCGACCAGTCACGGGCATTAAATTATTATTTTTTGCATGTCCTATGGCTTCAACTCATGGCCAGAGCACTATCCTAGGGCTTGCTCAAGGATAGCACTTTACTTCAGCCAGCCAACTCCCGGTCCAAATAGGCCACTCTTGAAGCTAGAATTACAGAGATCGGCCATAATACTGGCATGTTGTTATCTAAGTATATAATTTTTCTTCTATTTTTGATGGCTTTTAATTAGTGTACATATTTCCTACATATTTCATGGAAAACTTCCTTCCCACTGGGGCCATAAGTTAAGCCTAGTGGAAGCGTTCTTGCCGAGCATGAATGAAGACCCAAGTTCAATTCCTCACCTCAACATAGATAAAAAAAAGATAAAAGTGGTGCTGTGGCACATGTGATAGAACTTGCGCCTTAAGAATAAACAAAAACAAAAACAAGGATCGTGCTCAGGTCCTGAGTCTAAGCCCAGTACTGGCAAAAAAAATTCTGCCCAAAGTAGACATTTAAACTTATTGTACTTTTCAAAAATTTTGTTGTTCAAGGTGATATACAAAGAGATTGCTGGTACATATGTAATGAGTACATTTCTTGTAAACACTGTTACCCCCTCCCCCGTTTTCTCTTTCCCTTCCCCCCAAGTCATAAATTTCATTTACTACAAATATATATGTATTTTCATTCCTGAAAAAAATAGTTTAAAATGTGTTCAAATAAATGATGTAGGTTGATATATTTATCAAAATGGATTACTTGAACTCTAAAATAAACTTTCTAGGTAATTTTTCTCCTAAAATTGTAGTAATGCTATAAAACTAATAAAAAAGGAATTTTAGTTATTAATTTCTTATGTTTTACCTTTAACATTATTACACTAAGCATACTGTTTATGCTATTAATACAGACAGCATGAAATATGATTATGTAAAAAAATTAAATGATTAAAAATAGTAAGGTTGTGGGCCAGTAGTTTGGCTTGGTGGCAAACACCCTGGACGGGCAAAAAAGAAGTAGGGTTAGATAAAACAGATTTATTTCCAAATGTGTGGAAAATGTTTGGCTACTCCTGGGGCTTGAACTGAGGGACCAGGAACTGTCCTTGGCCACATTTGTTCAAGGGTGGCACTCTGACACCTGAGCCACATTGCCCCATCCGCTTTTTCTGTGTATGCAGTGCCGAGGAACTGAATCAAGGTCTTCTTGTATACTAGGCGAGCACTCTACAACTATGCCACATTCAAAGCCAAAGTAGATTTTTGATGCTATTGTGGAGTTTTAATTTTCTTAAATATTTGTACAAAGCACAATGGATATATAAACAGACTTGAACTCACAGAACAGAGTCCCACATAAGATTACAGTTACTCTGGCACTTCTCCCGATTGACAAAACACATTTCCAGGCATCTGCTCTGTCCTTAAGCTTTGGTAGCTGACTTGTCTTTCCATGGAGGCCTGGCCTGCATTCCTGGTGAATCCATGCATTTCATAGTTCCCTGTATATCCAGTAAGGTTGTCTTCTATGGGACCAGACCTGTCTGGTTTTTGGCCCACCCAGGACCTATGTGTCTGAGGTCTCACATTACAAGTGGAAAATAAAACACAGTATAATAAGCACTGAAGAACTGCACACCATAATATTAACAATGAGAGTTTAATAGTTAGCAAAGTAAATACAATGAATACTTGACAAGAATCATGAGAGCAAGATAAAGAGATGTCTTTTTAGGAAGGGGACAGGGAAGCTCTAAATCCAGACTGGCCTCCAAGTTGCCTTCAGACAGTAATTCTACTTCCGAGTCCTCAGAAGGGTCTCCTTCCTCATGAGAAACAGAATGTCCTTCCTGAGTTAAGAGGGGGATGGATTCTGGTTTGTCGAATGGAGATTGAGTCTCTTTTAGTGAGATGGATGGGTCTGGATATTCTGTGAGGATGGATTCATTTTCCTCCAATGAATCCAGTATTGAGAGTACACTTGCTGCTTGCCATGGGGACATTTTCCATGAGCCAACCGTGTGCCCCTTCAGCTTGCCCAATAAGTGGAGTGTTACTCTGACTCAGATGGACTGACTCTGGGTGGAGTGTGAAAGGAAACGGAAGGAAATCTGGCTGCTCTTTTTCTTCCTCCATAGTATCTGCAGGTTCAACTGTGTCACACATGGGGTTCAGAGCAAAAGGTATATATACAGGACTCTAAACCTGTTTGGTAATTTCTACAGAAGGCCCATGCTTTCTGGAGTGCAGTGATGATTCTCAGTCTCCATCAGTCACCAGCTCCATTGGTGGGATTTTCATCCGGAGTTCAGGATAAGCTCTTCCACGATGACCCAAACCTAAGAATGGAAATAGGTACAAAGTGGACAGAGTGGACTCTGCAAGTTGAAGTGTCACTCAACTTCCATGAGGATCTAATGGAGGAACCTGTAGAACTGGAGTTTGGACTGAACACTGAGGAGGTGTAGGGTCTTTCTAATGAGTGCTTATTCCCGAGTCCTTTCAGAGGACAGACATTACCTGGCTTACACCACCCATAAAGGGCATTTTGCCAAGCTCTGTAGAAGTAAGGGCCAACCAATATCTAGACCACATGGGCTTCCTACTCACAGGCTCTGAGGCACCCACACCAGGACTTCTACTTTTTCTTGGTCTTACTGGACGCACATTCCTCCAGCTGGTCAAAAAGTATGTGTTTAGAAGAGCAGCTCCAAAGCCGGCATGTGGAGCCTCATATAGAGCTTGAGTTGTGTCAGGGTGTGGCAGTTCTTGAACTCATAGAAATCACTGGGGTAGAAGTCCATTCACATCGTATAGATGGAACACATGATGCTGTGGGCACATTCGGTACAAGGAAAGTGAGAGCCCTCTCTCTCCATCCTGAGCCTTCTACAAAAGCCCCTTTCTTGCAGGACTCTAATGCTGTGGCCGTCCTGCAGAGATGTGCACTTATGTGCTGGGAGGGGGGTAAGAGACACTCGAGAACAGGATGACTTTTACACCCCACTTCCAGAAGCTTCTGAGAGAGGCCTCTATGCATCTGTCCAAAGTAAACGCACCTTAAATTAAGTAAGTAAATGCTCTAAATAAATCAATAAGTGAATGCTCTAAATAAAGAACTAAATGCTCATTCCTCTAATCTTAGCCACCCAGCAGGCTGAGCTCTGAAGATCACAGTGGAAAGCCAGTCTAGTCAGTAAAAGTCTAAAGGCACTTGTCTTCAATTAGGCAGCAAAAAGCCAGAACTTGACCTGTGACTCAAATGGTACAGTGCCAATTTTTGAACACGAAAGGGATGGCATTTAGACCTGGGTTCAGTTTCAAGTGGCAGCACTGGACCACACACCAAAATGTAAATGCTTTCAGGTTCTAACAGGCAAAGCTATCACAATCCCTCCCTGATGGCTCAAAAGTGATTCAGCCCCCAGCTTTTCCTCTGACTCCAGTATTTCACAGGCCTCTCCCATTAGTACTGACACCTCATTTCTTACTGGGAAATGGGATTTCCTAGGATGTCACCTAGGTGAGGGCTGCAGTTGGGAGCCACTTACTCATGCCTGAAATCCAACTTCTCAGTAAGCACACTGTTGAGACTCCAGTAGCTTGTGAGGGAAATGAAATGGCATGGTGTCCCAGTCATAATAAAGTAGTTTGTGCCCTTCTATCATGCTTAGCTCCCCTGTGAACACCCCAGTGAACCAAACAGGCTCAGAGAGGAGCCAAGTATTCCAAGACTTGGCCAGGAGGGGTGAGCAAACCTGGGTTTGGAGGGGGAACACTCACTTTTTCAAGAGAATTTCCAGCAACTACTACATTGTCCTCCACTATTTGAAATTGTGCTGGAAGTTTCCCACATAAAAGAGATCACCTTTCTGGTAGGCAGGGATCAGCTTTGTCAGCAGCATCTCCAACAGGCCTTCCTCCAGGATCCATAGGTTACAAGGCTCATTCAGAGTCTGCGCTGACTTACCATCACACTGTATTGGCAAAACAGTGGATATTTCAAACGTAGGAATGGGACCACACTTCACACTGAGGAATTGGAATACAGTACATTGGAAATGACACACTCTAATCTCAGTATAGTCACTTGAAAGCACACAAGAAGGTTGTAGTGTGTGGGCAGGATGATGGGTTCAAATAGGTTTCCTCTCAATATACCTCATCTGAGTTGCCCTGGAGTTTCCTGGCTTTCTTCCTAGAGAAATTCCTGATATACTGGAATTTTGGCTTGGCACTGATCCAGCATCTACTTCTTCAAGTGAGACATCCATATCTCTCATGCCTGAGATCCGAGCCTCCTGACCTTTGGCAACAGCACAGCAACATCTTTCTGGTTCCTGAGCCACAGGCCAGGGGAGCTGGCTTGAGCTGGTTGTCACATACAGTGGCTTGGTTACCAGGGTTCCATATCCTGTTCCATTGTGAGGGAGGTAGGGTCACCTTTCAAGGCCCAATGACCAAAGCTCCTTGCTCACAGAACACCTCCCCAAAGACATACTGGAGGCTGAATCTCCCTTCCCACCTCACATATGGATGTAGTAAACAGCACACCTTTTTGTTCAAATCCCAAGTCATTAACTAGGCGTAAGTGCTAGCCTGGTCTCAGGCTCAAGGAGCCTCTCTTAGGTAAGATCCATACTTAACTGTCACTATTCCCCTTACCCTTCACAAGACATTTTGCTTCACAGTGCCTTCTCAGCTTGCATTTTGCCTCTTGCACATTTTTTTTGCTAGTCCTGGGACTTGACCTCAGAGCCTCTCCATTGTTCTTAGGCTTTCTTTAGGCTATAGCTGTCCCACCAAGCCACAGCACCACTTCCAGCGTTTTCTATGTATATGGTACTGCAGAATCAAACCGGACTCTTTTTGTGTGGTAGCCAAGCACTCTACAAATAGATGAAACACCCAGACCACCTTGCACATATTTTTCACTTCAATCTACTAGGACGTTGTTAGGTTTCTGTATCCTAATCTATTTTTCTTCCTGATGAATATCTGTGCTGTCATCTGTAAAAATGCAAGTGGGAAAATCACAGAAGCATTGGTGACATAAAAAAAAGTCTTACAGACATAGATAAGTGTTCATTCTTTGTAGGAGAAAGGATATTTTGATATGATGATGATGACTATTTATACATACTTTATCGGGGTTTAGAGTTTGGCCCAGTGGTAGAGTGCTTGCTTAGCATCCATGAAGATCTAGGTATGAGTCCTTAATATCACACAGATATAAAAATCCATATGGCAATATGGCTCAAGTGGCAGAGGGCTAGACTTGGGAAAAGCCAAGAGCAGTGCTCAGGCCCTGAGTTCAAGCCCCAGGAATGGCAGAAAAAACAAAAGAAAAGAAAAGAAAAGAAATGTGCTTTTTACAAGTTATTCACTCACAGCATTTGCCTCAGAATTCTTCGCTTCTGCATCTTGTGACTTATCCCTTTCCCTCAATGTAGACAAGAAAAACAGATTTTATTACTTGCTATCCTGTTGTCCAATCTTTGTATATTAATTCAAAATACAATATTGCCTGAGATATTGTGTGTGTGCATGTGTGTGTGTATCTGCCAATGTGTGCATGCACACGTGTACAGGGTTTAGGGCTTACTCATAGGGCCTGTGTGATAACCCTCAGCATCTTTTCCTCAAAGGTATTGGTCTTTCACTTCTAGCTTATTATAGCTAATTGGAGTTGAGAGATTCACTCAATTTCTTGCCCTGTGCATTGGAACCCAGTGCTGGGTTCTCATATTGTTAATTGTAGCTATAGAGAAGCCTGAGGTCTGGGGATCCTCGTTAGAATCCAGCCCCTGAAAGAAAGTCACTGATAGAAATCTTTATCTTCAGTTAAGCAAGAATAAATAAGGCAAAAGTGGAACTGTGGCTCAGTTCCTCTTGTACCAGCCATGAGAAAATTAGTAATTGGCAGCACCTGGTCCCTGAGAGAAATCCTTAGCACTGGTTCAAAAAAAGAAAGAAAATAAGGAAAAAAATTAAAACTTGCTGAGAAATCCATAAGGATAAACGTTCCTGTCAATAATCTTGTCATTTCAGATTCCCTCAAGGGCTTATGTCTCTCTATATTTTTTTCAAGTTTTTTCAAAGATATTTACATATTTTCTATCTTTCTTAAACAGAGATAGCCATCCACAAAACACAAACACAACTCTCACACAGTATACCACCCACCCATAAGTGTCTGGCTATGTATATATGTATAGTCATATGTATTGATCTGTCTCTCTATACTAATATATAAATGCATAAACATCTGCATTTAGACAAACAGGAAACATACATAGATAGGTCTCAGGCATTTCCAGATTTTGTGCAAGTCTTCTGAGTGCAACTTACCATTGTATTGTTTGTCAAGATAGAGTCCCTCTAACTTTTGGCCAGCTTCTTGTCCTTTGATACTTTTTTCTGCCAGTCCTGGGTTTTGAACGCTAGGCCTGGATGCTGTCACTGAGCTTGAGCTTCTTGCATTCAGTAGTTTATTGCAGATAATAGTCTCATGGAGTTTCTGTCCTGGGCTGGCTTTGAATTGTGATCCTCAGATCTCAAACTCCTGAGTAGCTAGGATGACAGTCTTGAGCTACCAGTACCTGGTTCCTTTGCCTCTTTTACCCTTTTTTTGGCCCCACCACAGCCATGGTATCTACCTTCCTATGTTCTCTCCACCTGCTCCCAGACAGGGGTCTGACAGATGCTTTCCACCCACTTATTCATGTCCTCCTCTGTATTGGCTGACAGCTAAGACATGCACTCACTTGTCTGGATGCCAAACACAAAGCCATGTGATTGTTTCTCAGTCTGGAACATCCTATCAGATTTATAGCACCACAGAGGGTCAGGTTGATGCTCCTCCAGGGCTTCTTAAATTGTTCTCATATTAATCCACAACACGTTTGTCATCACTTGTCCAGCTAATTCATGGACTAAACCAGCATTCCCTACAAACTTAGATCCCAATACCATGAGGACACTCAAGGGTGCATTAGCAGTGTGACCTGCAGGTGGATGTGAGCCTGTCTAAGTTGGAGGGGATTTCTCCCCCACAGGAAATGGAATACAAATTTAGAATCTGCTTTCATGAGGTGACAATCTCTGGCAGATGTTCTTATCAAATGTGGCACTGCCTACTTCCAGCTTAAAACATGGTTTGATGACCCAGCATAACAGAGAATGTATTCACCCCGGCCCAACACATAGGCTGGGACCCTGAACTTTCAGGTAGCATTTGGCTTTGAAGGTCATGAGATCTTAGTCTACAAATGATGAGCCCCCTCCCGTGAGGCATAGCAAACGGAGTCAAAGTGCAACCCAGTTAAGCACCAGATCAAGCTTCCCTTCTACAGTAGGGTATGGTTTGAAAACTGTGCATAGCTTCTGTTTGAAGCCAGTCCAGAAAGGAAAGTCCATGAAACTCTAATTTCCAGTTAACTGCCAAGAAAAAGCCAAAGATATAAATGAAGCTCAAGAGAGCTAGAGAGCCATCTGAAAAGAATGGTTACACCCTGCAACATCCTCATTATCTGATCTTGAAAACATCTCTGCGTGCATCCCAGCATGCAGCCAGCATCTGGGGGTGACAGTGACCCCTGCTCCCATTGGCAATCTGCACTGTCTCTGACATCTGTAATGTGAACCTCATTCTGTTGGGTTTGTGAAGCGGTGTCAACCCTGCAGAAGGAACCAACTGTGCCCTAACTCCCACTGTCCCCTGGGGCCCCTAGCATTCCCCCATCTGCACCCCTCCTGTGGCTTCTGATCCTAGGGAGCCCTCCTGCCCTGTCCAACACTCACATGAAGTGCATATTTCTTCTCCTGGGGCAACTTCTCCACAGAGAGTACATGACATGCCCACTCTCCAGGCACGGGGAGATCCTGCCAAAGTAGCAAATCAGTGATATGGACATAAAGTGATGAATAGAATTTTAGATCCTGATGGTAGACAGTCTGCAAAATCCAAGGGAGAATGGAATTGGAGGGGACCAGGGATCAGGATGTGGGCATGGAGCTTCCCTGCCAAGGGGGTGGGGGAAGTCACAGGCTGGGGGATGCACAGGATGATCCATGGGCCCTGTGCAGCTACTGGGTCACCCCGTTCTGCATCTCAGCCTTTGGCTTTGAGCTCTGTGATCGTCAAGATGTGCACAGTCTGTACTCTGGCTGGCAGAAGAAAGGACCCTGGGAAGACAATTGTAGACCCTTTGTGAGTGTAGGAAGGGGTAGGCTGGACACCCAGTCAAAGAGGAGCTAAAACTGGAGTCGAGGGGTGTGGAAGGAGTGGGTGTGAGGTTTGTGGGCAGTCACAGTCATGGCAGAGGTGGCTCTGTCTGTGGGGTGAGTGCCTCCCTGCAGGCACAGCACTGGACATATCAGAGATCCACATGAAAAGGAAAAGCTGGAAATGGCACTATGGTTCAAATGGTAGAGCATCAACATTGAGCAAAATAGCTCAGGGACAGTACCCAGGTCGTGAGTTCAAGCCTCATGACTGTAATAGAAAAAGAACCAGGACTATGAGAGGGAACCTGGTACTCTCTTGGTCTAATCAGACACAAGAAGAGGCCGGGATAGGCTGTGGAAAAACACAGAGAACATCTTCCCCCAGCTCATCCTGTCCTGCATGCAGGGACAGCCATGTATCAAGGGCTACAGTGAGATCATCTTCACCCCTGTGCTGCCATCTGAATTGTAGGCCCCTGTCCTGGCATGGGGTGTCCTGATGGCTGAGCAGGTGCCCTAACCCTAGATGGAGAGCAGCCACTGACTGTGGTAGCTAAGGAGAGATCTGTTCCATAGCTATCAGGCCACCCAGCATGGGAGCCATAACCACCCCTCACCCAGGTAGAGGCCAATGGTTCTCCAGGTGCTATTAACATTGCCCCACCCCTAGCTCTGGGTACACGTGACATTCCCTCCACAAGGAGCAGGACTATGTGAAGGATCAGGAAGCTGCCTATGGGCTTCAGATGATGGCCAGGTTGGCACTACAGATGGCCTCACTCTGTCACCACCTTCCCCTGCCTCCATCATTCCTCCATCATGCCTCTCTACCTCCCACCCATTAACCTTGGAAACCAATGAACTGGGCTCTCATCATTCCTCTCATCTCTTCACCCACCTTGCCATGCGTCCATCCCTCTGTCACTTCCACCCCACACACATCCCACCACCAGCCACGCTCTAGCTTATGAGGATCCCAGAGGAAGCTCTTGGTGAAGGGCTTGTGACCACAAAACAGTTACTATCACCCGCTCCGGCCTGATCCACCACAGAATAAGAACAGCCAAGCAGGCACACACTGCAGCAGAGTTGCTCTGCTGCCACCCTGATTTCTTCATGGCCAGGACTTGGCTCTCCTCAGCCTCCCAGCTCAGTAACCAGAACATTGTGCTTTCACAGAGCCATGGCCTCCAGTCTCCATGGACACAATGACATCAAGGTGATGCCAACTTCCCCATCTCTATATATTTCTAACTATGGGATGGGAGCTGAGGTTCTCTTCTGTGACTCCATCCGCTAAGAGGCTCATGCAGATTTCTATCCTTTGCTCATCATGGTGACTCTTTGGTTAACAAGTCACTGCTGGGCTTCCAGTTCACCACATATAGAACCCATACTCCAACACTTTTCTTAGAAGGACTGATGACTTTTAAATATTCTCTAGTTTTAAATTTCTAGTTCCTTCTCTCTTTCATTTATATATTTCCCTTCCTCACATACTTCCCTTTTTTTACCTTCCTTCTTTCATTCCTGGCCTTGAACTCAAGACCTGGAGCTTTTTCTTAGCTTTTCTTTGCTCAAGGTAGCACTGTAGCTCTTGAGCCACAGCTCTACTTCAATCTTTGTTCTTGCTCTAAACTGGGAGTGCCGGAGCCAGCAGGCAGCAAACCAGGGTTCGTGGATTGGGATTCCTGAAATAGGAGCAAGGACTAGGAAAAAATAGAAGAGAGACAAACAGATCGAGTTCGGCAGGACTACAGCCCAAGTCAGCTGTCCAAGAATTCTGTGAGCTCCAGACTGCTGCCTAAGACTGTCCCATTTATTTTAAGTTCCGACCTTAAATACTCTTCTTAAAACTAGGGAACTGCCAGAGGCTACATTCATACAAAATAGTAAACAAGTCACATATAGGATAAATGAGAAAGGATTAACATTGCTTAAAGTCATCCTGATAAGAACTGATTGACTTTGCTTAAAGTCATCCTGATAAGAACTGATTGACTTTGCTTAAAGTCATCCTGATCAGAGTTACTTCCTTGTGTATACAGTTGTGTAGGTCCAAGGTCAGGTCCAAGGTCATTGACCCCACAGTCGGTCCCCAACATCTCCCCCGTCTTTCTTTTAAAAGATGCGGACTTGCTTGTCTTAGGTTGGGTGGATCGCTGACTCTGCCTTACCCGTCATGGGGAACTTCTTCAGATCAAGCTGAAGGCCCTGTCTTAGATTGGTCAGAGAGCGTCCCCTCTTATCCCATCCTTGACTGCGATTCTTCTCGGGGGGAATTCATCCATCTGGGGCTTAGATCTGCGGAGTTGTTCGATTGGTGACTGTTGCAGATGTGACCATTGGACGGCTACTGGCCATAGGTGTTGATTTGTTCCCAACCATAGCTTCAGTTGTCACTTTACTTGGAGTAGAAACAACAGCAGTTGGCTTGATATTGGCTGTTGGTGGATCTGAAGTGCTGGCAATTCCTCATTCTTCAGAAGCTGCAGTAGTTTTCAACGTGATCTGTCTCTGCTGTTCTGGGACCTTACTAGTAGGTTCTTGAGGCTCTTTTTTCGGCTCTAAGTGCCTCCCTTGATGCTCTCGGAATTCTCTCTCCAATCTACTGATTCGACCTTCTAAATGGGACTTAAGAGCTGTCATACAAGCATCAAGTTCATTTTTTTTTGCTGATCTAACATTCCATTCTCCCCCCTCTTTAAAACAATGCAATAATTCAAACCTAAATGATTTTCTTGATTAAACCTTGAACATGTTCACTCAATCATTCACACACATTCATACTCAAAGATTTTAAAGTGCACAAAATTAATATTGGCCATTCATTTTCCGGAAGTTTGTGTCAAGAGAGCTTTGCCAATTTTACTCTTGCAGGTGAGAACCAGGTTCAAAACAAAACTTTAGAAAAAACATAAGGATCCATATTTAAAACTGGTACCAATTTCAAAGACAAAACTGGACAAGAAAAAATATGTAACATGAACAAGACAAAGAAACAGAGACTTTTACACTTAACATAAAAACATGAATTCAGGTCTTTTCCGCATTACTGGATGCATTACTGGAGGGTTGGGGGTGAAGGTCCAGTGGGTCGCTGCTTGGATGGCCACTGTCACTCTCCACAATCTGAACATAGCGTTCGGGCAGCCAACGGGCATCATTTTCTTCCTGTGAGAGAACACATACATGCCCTCTACCCCAGGTTAGAACAGGATCTGGTCCGTGCCAAGCACCAGTTAGGGGATCCTTCCATTTTACTAAGGCAAAAGCACGCTGCTCTCTTTTTTCCCAGAATCGCTGAGCAGCAGATAAATTATTTGAATCCAGATTCAAAAAATTTAAAACAAATAAAGCATGATTAAGTATATTCACAGGGGTAGCAGGATACGACTCTCCTTTCTGTATTTTAGCAATTTGATGTTTTAATAATCCATTAGCTCTCTCCACGATGCCTTGACCTTGAGGATTGTAAGGAATGACTGTAATATGAGTGATATTATAAGAATGGCAGAAGGACTGAAATGCTTGGCCTGCATAGCCAGGGCCATTATCTGTTTTTATTTGCGACGGAATCCCCATCACAGCAAAACATCGAATGCAGTGAGAAATACAATGTTTAGTAGCTTCCCCAGCAAGGGGGGTGGCTAGGATAAAATTAGAATAAGTATCTACAGTAACATGAACATATTTTAATCGGCCAAATGATGGAACATGTGTGACATCCATCTGCCAAATGTGATTAGAAAGCAGTCCTCGTGGATTTATACCTAAATGAGGAGCTGGTGAGAAGGGCACACAGTTGGAGCAAGTTTTAACTATTTGACGTGCCGCTTCTCTAGATAATTTAAACTGTCGGCGCAAGGCTCGGCTGTTTTGATGATGGATGGCATGTGACTGCTTAGCAAGTTCGACCTGAGTTAAATAAACTCTGGTGGCAGAGTCAGTAACTGCGATACCCTCACTTAAAGGGCCAGGAAGAGTAGTATGAGCTCGAATGAAGCCAAAAAACCAGGGGTGGTTGCGAGAACAAAGCAAAGTTTGTACTTGGCGAAATTGGGTCTGGATATTGGAGTTAGTAGTTCCAATAAAGGGAACAGTTTCTATGACTTGAAGAGCACGAATTACATATTGGCTGTCTGAGTATAAGTTAAAGGGCTCGTCTTGTAACAGGACAAGTGCTTGTAAAACAGCCTCTAACTCTACCTCTTGGGAGGAGGAAAAACCCGTAACCCAAGATTGAGTTTTCCCATTAATGGTCAAAGCAGCTGTTCCATTAGAGGATCCATCTGTAAATACTAAAGCGGCAGAAGATAAAGGCGAGGCCTGTATTATGGAAGGAAATAGGAACGTATGACATGCAGCAAATTGGAGGAGTTTGTTAGACGGGTAGTGATGCAAAATTTTTCCCGTATAATTGGCCCAAGCAATGGCCCAAGAATTGCAATGGGCGAATAGCCAATCTTGTTGTTGTAAATTATATGGGACACAGATAAAATGAGGTTCCTGACCTAAATATTTACGGGAATCCACTCGGCACATATGTATCAGATTAGCTACCAATTCGTAGTAGGGGGTCAGCACTTTGCTGGGTGTTGATGGTAGATAAAGCCATAAAAGTGGGCCATCCTGCCACAATACAGCAGTTGGGGAGTGAGAAGTAGCTAAAATGTAAACTCCCCATGGTTTAGAGTAGTCACAATAGGTCACTTGTTGCTGTGAAATTGCCTTTTCTACGATTTGGATGGCCCTCCTGGCGTCAGGATTTAAATTGCACAAGGATGTAGGGTTGGTATCTCCTTTTAAGAGATCAAAGAGGAGTTTTAACTCTCCTGTGGAGAGCTTTAGATAAGGCCGAAGCCAATTTATATCTCCTAAGAATTGCTGAAAATCATGAAGAGTTCTTAAGTGTGAAGTTTTTAATTGTATTGTTTGGCTTTTAAAATAGTGTGGGCCTAATATATGGCCTAAATACGTAAAAGGGGGGTGTTCCTGAACCTTTTCAGCTGCTATTATAAGGCCAAAGAGGCTCAGATCTTGCTTTAGTTGTCCAAAGGCTTGTCGTACGACGATAGGGTCAGAACAAGCCAACAAGATGTCGTCCATATAATGAACAATATAAACAGAAGAAAATTTTTCACGGGTGGAAGAAATGGCTCTGGCTACAAAACTTTGACATAAAGTTGGGCTATTTGCCATGCCCTGTGGGAGCACAAGCCAGTGATATCGCTTCATGGGTTCTTTAAAATTAACAGAGGGGACGCTGAAGGCAAAGCGCTTACAGTCCTGAGGTGCCAGGGGTATAGTATAGAAACAATCCTTCAAATCTATAATAATCTTGTAAGTATCCTTTGGGATTGCCATGGGTGAAGGCAAGCCGGGCTGTAAGGCTCCCATAAGTTCCATAGTTGCATTTACTTTCTCAGATCCTGTAACAGCCTCCATTTACCTGACTTTTTCTTTATAACAAAAATTGGAGAATTCCATGGAGAGTTAGAAGGGGCCACATGTCCCAAGTCTAGTTGTTCCTGTACCAGCTGCTGAACTGCAATGATCTTTTCTAGAGAAAGAGGCCACTGTTCGACCCATACCGGTTCTTCCGAGAGCCAATTTATGGGATCAGCATGAGGGGCAGGACAAACAACAGCCCCCGTTAAAGAATACCCTAATCCTTGTCTCGGGGGGTGAGACTGGGGTTGGAGTGGCTCTAGCTCCCCCTGTGCTGCTCGGCCTAGTCCCCTAAAGGGGAGGAGGCCTTGATCAAGTAACTGCTTAGTGACCGCAGCACTAGGACTAAACATATACACTCCCATTTTTTCCATGATATCACGACCCCAAATATTAATTGGCAGATGATCCAAGTCAAATGGCTGAAAATGACCAGAGTGCCCTTCCTCATCTCTACAAACAAGGATCGCACTGCTCTGCTGTGGGTCAGTTGCTTGCCCAATCCCCTGTAGGGAAGTCATAGAGGTTGTCAGGGGCCATTGGGCTGGCCAATGCTTTTTAGATATTACAGACACATCCGCTCCTGTGTCTAATATTCCTTTAAAGGGTTTTTCTTGTATAAATATAGTCATCTCAGGCCTCTCTTGTTTTATGCTTTGTACCCAATAGATATCAGAGGATCCAAATCCTCTCTGTCTGCATGGGGCAGAAGAATTAGCAGTCTCCCCATGAGATAATGGGACAAGTATTAGTTGTGCTAATTTTTGACCGGCTGGGATTGATACTATGTGTTTCGGGGCAGAGGCCATAACTTTGATTTCTCCAGTGAAATCCTGGTCAATTTTGCCAGGTGTAATCTGTATCCCTTTAATGGCTGAGCTACTTCGCCCTAACAGCAATCCAGCCACTCCCGGGGGAAGGGGACCGAAGACCCCCGTGGGGAGAGCTTGTGTCGCCATCTCTGTGGTCAATACTGAGCAGGTGGAGGAACAGAGGTCCAATCCTGCGCTGCCTGGGGTGGCACGGAAGAGGCTGGAGACTGATTTTGGGGAGTTGTTAGAAGATTTACTTGTGGCCGAGAAGAGGGAGGGACTGCCCCATGGTTTTGCGGGGCCAGAGGCTGCCCCCTTCTCCAGTTTCCCGAAAACGGGCGGCCATTGCGATCTGTTCTTGACCTGCAATCTTTAGCCCAGTGCTTCCCTTTACCACAGCGTGGACATGTGCCAGGTAATTTTTCTCTCTTTAACCTGGCCTGGCGCGGGCATTGCGTCATCCAATGTCCTATTTGTCCACAAGAGAAGCAACGCCCTGGGGGTCTAGCAGCCCAGGCCTCTGGCCTCTGGCCTCTATATTTTTGAAATTCAGTAGCAGTCTTTCCTTGAGGAGCGGCGGCTAAAGTAAGGCCTTGTACATGGGAGGGTCCAATATCAGCACATAGTGAAATAAAGTCCGTGATTCCTCCCTTATTCCTATGGGGTCTGATAGCCGCCTGACAGGCGGCGTTGGCATTTTCATAGGCTATGTGTCTAACTATAATCTTCCTTGCGTTCTCATCTTGTACTAGGTGGTCTGCAGTCTCCATTAACCGAGACAAAAATTCTAGATAAGGTTCATTCGGTCCCTGTTTAACTTCTACTAAATTTTTTGTACGATTGGAATTACGTAACCTTTTCCAAGCCTCTTTCGCCGCAGCATTTATTTGTAAATAGGCTTCCTTTGCATAACCCAATTGATCTTCGGTGTTTTTATAGATTCCCTCTCCTAAAAACTGATCAAAAGTGTAAGGCAGGTTCTTAGACCTATTTGTTTCAATTTTAGCCCGACACTGTGCAGTGAACTCTGTCTCCCATAATAAGTACTCTCCTGCACTAAGGCATGCTCTGGCAAGCCGCTTCCAGTCATTTGGGCATACAATACCAGCACACGCGGCCTCTAATATTACTTGAGTAAAAGGGGCAGTTGGCCCATATTGGGAGCAGGCACTCTTTAAATCCTGCAATAGTTTAACAGTAACAGGTTGATGGTATACTTGTTCATCCTGATCAACTAAACTAGGGAAGCATCGAGGCTCTGAAATATCTTCCCTCTCTCTAGCAGCCTGAGCCAGGTTTAATTGTGATGCACTGTGCCTGGTTGTAGTGCCTGTTAAAAGGGATTTGTTGCTAGGGCTTTTAGGCTTGAAAGGTTGAAAAAGCGATTGGGGCCGTAAGGCTGCAGCCTGAGGCGGTGGGTGTGAGAGGTAGGATGTAGAATCAGAAACCATAGTGGCCTGAGGGTCATATCTCCTTCCTACTTCTGAGGGGGCTCTCTGCTCTTTCCCCATTTTAGATAGTAGATGTAGGATTTCTTCTAACCTCTTTTCTATCGTAACTATCCGGTCCTCCATCGGCTCATCATAACTTTCCTCCCTCATATTCAAATTTGAATTCTGATACTCAATATCTACTGGTTGTTGTTCCATTTTCAAGATCTCACTTAGACTCTCTTGGGCTGCGGCATATGGCTCAGCCTCAGGTTTTTTAGAAGGGTCCTTTAATTCATAAAGTTCCCTTAATTCAAGATTAAGTTCAGCATTCTCATGTTGAGGATCTATGCATTCACTTACTAAATTCCATACATCAATAACCTCTTCTGGGGTCTTTTCGGGGCCATATACATTATAATAATCTTGAATTCTTTTTCCTATCCGCTGCCAGGTTTTTTGGAATTCCTCCTCTATAGACCTCGGGCATGCCTCCTCGAGAAACTGTAGGAAGCTCTGAAGCATCCCTTCTTCCACCCACGTTCCGAGGGCTTCAAGTAGGCCTGTTAAGATCGGTAAATATGACGTATAGCTATTAACTTGAGCCATAATTTTTACTCTGGATAATACAGCCTCCCGCTCTCTCACTCTCTTAAAAGTCCTACGATGTGTTACTCACCACAGCAGGGTCCTCCGCCTTCGTCCCAGATTTTCAGGGTCCCTGTTCGGGCGCCAACTGATGTGCCAACTCCATGCTGGCTTGACCTATGCCATCTTCAAACCTGGAGCAAGTGGGGCTCCTCTCTCCATGACACCTTTTGTGTACTACCCCAGGAGGACATTTACCTTGAGACAAAATTATGAAGACTATCTCTACCAGCAAAGATTCCAGTGAGATGTGCCTACATGGATAAAGCTAAAATCTCACTAAAGTGAGATTGTTGGCAGTGCTGGAGCCTGAACTCAGGGCCTGGGCACTAAGCATTTGTACTCAAGACTAGCCCTTTACCACTTGAGCCCAAACTCCATTCCCAGCTGTTTTTATTTTTGGTAGTAAGAATCTATCAGACTTTCCTGTTCTAGGTGACTTGGAACTTCCATACTCAGATCTCAGCCTCCTGACCAGCCTGGATTAAAAGTGTGGATCAGCCATGCGCCACACCTGAGGACTTCTGCCAGCACATTTTTTCCCAAAAATTGGAAGAGGAAGATGAGGGAGGGTTGGGCTCATCCTGCCCTGCATATGAAGGAGAGCATCAGCGCCTGAACTTCATTCCCTGTTGTAGGCTGCTGGAGGAAAAGGAAGCAAATAGGCACAGGCTGGCAGCAGATGCCACAGAACAATTTGTGACCAAGACTCCCAGAGCAGACCTCAGAATCGATGACAGAGTTGGATCTACCCAGTAACAGAGGCAGTGGTGACACCTGAAACTGCGCGTTTGAGCCTTTGCTGCTAGTAAACAGGGCCACCTATGTCTCAATGAGAAAGGTGAGATTTTGGTGGAGAAGTTGAGATTAAACATTATGTATCATGCAAGAAGACAGACTATAAGGGGTCTTTTATTATTCCAAGTGAAATTTTGGATTTCCTCTTCTGTTTCTTTAAAGAATGACATTGGGATATTGAAGAATCTTGCACTGAATTTGTAGATAGTCCTTATCAAGATTGCCATTTTTACAATATTACTTCTTCCAAACCAGGAGCATAGGTTTTTGCATTTCCTCAGTTCTGCGTTAATTTTCTTCTCCAGGGTTTATAGTTCCATCAAAAAATGTGCTTTACATTCTAAGTTAATTCCTAGGTATTTATTTTCTTTGATAGCAAAATGAGTTGCTATCCTGATTCTTGCCTCATTCCTCACATTTGTTGGCATATAGGAAGGCAGTTGACATTGAGGGTTAATTTTATACCCTGCTACCTTACCAAAGTTTTATATCAGCTCAAGCAGCTTTGGACTAGAGTCTATAGGGTTCTTTAAATACAGAATCATGTCATCTGTAAGGAGAGAAAGTTTCAGTTCCTCTTTCCCTTTTCCTCCTCACTGCAGTTAGAATGGCCGAGATCCAGAAATCTAATAACGTATGCTGGAGGGGATGTGGCCAGGAGGGATCACTACTACACTGCTGGTGGGATTGCAAACTCGTTCAACCACTATGGAAAGCACTATGGCAGTATCCCAAAAAGACTAAACATAGAGCTCCCCTGTGATCCAGAAATTTCACTACTTGCCAATCGTCCAGATAGGACATACTAAATTCACTAGAACAATAACAATTATCACAGCACTATTTACTATAGCAAAGGTATGGAACCAACCCAGATGCCCGTCAGTTGATGAGTAGATCAAATATGGTATTTTTACACAATGGAATTCTGTGCTTCTGTCAGAAAGAATGACATAGACGAATTTGTAAGGAAATAGAAAGACTGTAAAGTTTAGAAATTAGTTTCTGTCTCCTTCTCTCTCTCCTTCTCTATCTGTAAAATTTGGAAGTTCCTGTTTCTCTCTCTTTCTCTCTCTCTTTTCTCTCTTTCTCTCTCTCTCTCTCTCTCTCTCTCTCTCTCTCTCTCTCTCTCTCTCTCTCTCTCTCTCTCTCTCTCTCTCTCTCTCTCTCTCCAATCCTTAGGCTTGAACTCAGGGCCTGAGCTACTTTTGCTCAAGGTTAGCACTCTACCATTTGAACCACAGTGCTGATTCTGGCTTGCTCTTTTCACGTAGTATTGAGGAATCTAACCCAGGCCTTCATCCTTGATAGGTTAGCACTCTACCACTAAGCCACACAGTCAGCTTTTAGAGGTTTCTCACAAAGGTTTTCCTACATGCTATTATGTCTTCTGTGAGTGTCTTAATGCTTGCTGACGGTTGACTTTGTTTACTAGAGTTACCATAATGCTCCCATATACAGAGATTCTATATATAGCTAAATGTTTTTCATTACTCAGAATTTCTCTATTGTGTATGTTCTGAAATGTACTGAAGACTGACTTCTGATTAAAAGTCTTTGCACATTTGTTCTATTCATTAGTTTTCTTTTCTTCTATGGGAATCAGGTTTGTGATGAACACAGAAGTATGCCTTCCAGGTCAAACACTTTCCACATTTGTAATATTCATAAGGTTTTTCTCTCCTATGTGCATTTTATACTTAGTCATGCGTTCATGATGGATTTTTCATATTCTTATATTCATACGATTTTTATCCTGTGTCTGTGTGGTATCATGCAAACTCAACTATGAGTTCTTCAAAAAAATTTCCCTTTCATTTTATTCATAGGATTCTATCCTGTGGGTGTTTAGTGATAAATCTTGACTTGTGCCTTCTGGGGAAAAGACTGAACATTTGCTACATTCATTAATGGTTTTATCTTGTGTTGGTTCTGTGACACAAGCTGAGTTTTCTTCCACAGACTAAAAAGTCTTTCCTATTTATTACATTGCTAAGGCTTCTCATATGTGTGAACTCTCTTACGATTCCTGAAGGGAGAATACTGCACGAAAGACTTTCAACTTTGGTTATATTCCTAAGGTTTCTAATATGTGTGAATTCTGTTATGCCTCCTGTGATGTGACTTGCATCTGAAGGTCTTACCACATTTGATGCACTCATACAGTTTCTCTCCTGTGTGTGTTCTGTGATGCAATTTGAGGGAAGACTTCCATTTGAAAGACATTCCACATCGGTTACATTCATAAGGTTTTTCTCCTGTTTGAATTGTCTTATGCATGTTGAGGTTTGGCTTCTGTGTGAAGGACTTTCCACATATGTTACACTCATAAGGTGTTTCTCCTGAGTATATTCTCTGATGAACATGGAGTTTTACCTTCCATTTGAAAGACTTTCCGCATTCACTACATGCATAAGTTTTCTCTCCTGTGTGTGTTCTATTATGCCCATCAAGATATGACTTCCACTTGAAGGTCTTTCCACATTTGTTGCACACATAAGGTTTCTCTCCTGTGTGTGTTCTTTGATGCAATTTGAGGGAAGATTTCTGTCGGAAAGGCTTTACACATTGGTTACATTCATAAGGTTTCACTCCTGTGTGTATTCTCTGATGAACACGAAGTTTTCCCTTCCCTTGGAAAGACTTTCCACATTCATTACACTTATAATATTTCTCTCCTGTGTGTGTTATTTGATGAACTCGAAGGTGTATCTTCTGGGTGAAAGACTTTTCACATTTGTTACATTCATAAGGTTTCTCTTCTGTGTGTCTACTCTGGTGCAAAGTGAGGTATGATTTCAGTCTAAAAGTCTTCCCACATTTATCCCATTAAAGATTTCTCTTCTGTGTGAGAACTCTGATGTGTGCTGAGAGCTGAATTCTGGGCAGAAATTTTATTATGTTCCTCATATTCATAAGGTTTGTCTTCTCTTGGAGATCGAGGTTGGAGCGTCAGGTCTGACTTCTCAGAAATTAATTTTCACACTTGATGTACGCATCACATATCTCAGGATATTTGCTCTGAGGTATTGTAAGGCGTATTTCATTACTGAAAGATTTCTCACATTCACTACATGTATGAGGATTCTCTCCTGTGTACATTTTCGGATGTGTAGTGATGGTCGGTGTTAAGTACAATATTTTTCATCACACAGTACATTTAGCAGTTTTCCTCCCTCCCTGAAGAATTTCTCGGGCAGGGAGAACAGAATTATGATACTGCAGATCTTTTGGACTGTCACAATCATGAATAAAATGCTCTGAATATCCGATGGATTTTTTAAGAACAGGAGACATATGAGATCTCTATGCAGCATTCATCTCATCAGGCTTAGGAGACAGAACCATGTTCTGACACTTAATGAACTCCTCAGTCCTCACCCCTAAGTTGTTACCGTTATTCCTAATCAGCTCTGGATTGTGTGTAGAGCTCAAATTTAAAGTTGTTGCTAATCTCACGTTTTCCTCCACTTCGATACTACTTGCAACTGCTACTTCACAAAGACATTCATGTGGACTTTTCTGGCAGGTCTTGAACACATTTTCCATTACCTGGACATCTAAAATGAGTCATAGAAAAAAAGACACAAACATACATAAGATACAAATATTCCTTACTGTAAAGGTAATGATTTACTTTCCCATCCTAAGTGTTAGATATTTTAAAATATAAAAGTGGAAATTGATTTGTGAGAAATATATGCTTTTCTCCCTAACATATTAAGAAAATGATATTTTACAATGACCAATAATGTTTTTCTGTGTTTTAGTTCTCTTTTTATATCACAGGAAATATTTATTGAAATTACCCAACTATGTATTGCTGCAGTTTTAAGCTGAGTACTACCTATAATATACCTGCAACTGTTTTTTTTCAAATACTGTTTTGTTTATACATTGAGTAATAGCTGCCTTTCTTTTATTTTTGAGAAATAATCCATTGTGCTCTTTTACATCTTTTTAAAACTTTCTTTTCTTTTCTTTTCTTTTTTTTGTAGTTCATAGGCCTCGGCCCTGTCCCTGAACACTTCAGCAGAAGACTATAACCCCTATCCTTGAGCTACAGCCCCACTTCCCCTTTTCTAGATTTAACTACAGATAAGAGTCTCAGGTCCTGAGTAGCAGATAGGATTACCTTACCCAGTTTCAATGCTGTTTGCTTATTAACCATTAAGTGAGGAACAAGAATTTTTTCTAGGTTCAGCGGCCACAAGTTTGGTTTATATGTCTGTTTGCCTTTGATCCAAGCAAGAACGATTCTTGAGAGTAAGGACTTACACCTATACCCCTTCAGTTACAACTTCTCACTAAAGTCTCAATTTAGGTATTTGTGGGAATTTTGAAATTTGTTTCTTTCCATTTGAAGTCTTATAAAAATTCCTTTTCTAACACTCCTGTCCCTCAGAACCATGGAAGACCAGAAAATCCCCAGCTCATTGTCTAGTTAATTTTCTTATGTTGATTGAAACTTTGTTGTTTTTTTTTTCCTTCCATTCCTGGGTTTGAACTGAGGACCTAACCACAGTCCTTGGATTTTCTCAAGACTAGAACCCTACCAATGAAGTCATTACTTCTGGCTTTTTCTATGTATGTGGTAAGGAATAAAACCTGTGTCTTTGTGCATTCTAGCAAGCACTCTACCACTAGGCTCAATTTCTGGTGGAAAGGTCTGGTTCTGAATACCAGTCTCTTCCTACCAGCAAAAAGATATTATCCTTATCAGAGAATAATGCCCTGACTTATTCCTTGTTTGCTCAATCATTTATAGTCTTAGTTTTAAAGAAATGAAATATCATTCATTCTTTCTTTCTTTCCTTATTTCTTTCTTTCTTTCTTTCTTTCTTTCTTCATTTCTTTCTTCCTTTCCTTCCTTCCCTCTTTCTTCCCTTTTTCTTCTTTCTTTCTTCCTTTCTTCCTTTCTTTCTTTCTTTCTTTCTTTCTTTCTTTCTTTCTTTCTTTCTTTCTTTCTTGTTTTGCGGTCATGGGACTTGAATTCTAGACCTGGCTCTTCTTCCTGAGCTCTTCAGCTCAAGGCTACTGCCCTATATATTTAGCCTCAACCCCACTTCTCATTTTCTATTGGTTCATTGGAGAGAAGAGTCTAAGGTGTTTTTGTGATAGGTCAGTCTTTGAACCTTGATCCTCAGATCTCAGCCTCCTAAGTAGCTAGGATTACAGGCATGAGCCACGGGCTCATGGCTTTCTCATTTTATTTTGTTTCACAGTGATGTCTACAGAGAAATCTAACTTTAACTCTGCTGCCACATAGAATTCATCATATCACCCTATGATTCTTGGTGCCGGGGTTTGGGCTAGCATGCACAAAGACCTGGTTCAGTTCCCTGGTACTACATACAAAGAAAAAGCCAGAAGTGGTGCTATGACTCAAGAAGTAGAGAGCTAGCCTTGAGAAAACCCAAGGACCATGCTCAGGCCCTGAGACCAAGCATAGGATTGGGAAAAGAAAATGATTCTTGATTCATTCACAAAGAATTCCATAGGTTCCACACAGGATTTAGGATAACTAAGAATATTATTGCTCAGTACATCACAACATGAACTTACCAATGGGGCTCAGGCTCCAACATCAATATGAAGATGCATTCACTCACCTGTGATATTCTTGTCAGAGGAATTTCCTATCCAGAGTTCTGCACAGTGCTCTACCTTGTCAATTAATACAGGTTTGGGAACACAGGGCCCTGTAAATTAGAAACAGTAGAGAATTATTGCTTATGCTGTGTCATCATTGCTTTAAGTTCGCAGGCATCCTACTCACAAGTTATCTATTAAATCTTTTTTCTCATTTCTCCCTGGCTCCATGGTTGACTTTTCCCCAGCTCTGGATTCATTTTGTATGGCATAAACTTAGCTGTCTTGCTCAAGGCTAGAAAAATACCAGTTTGAGTCCCAGCTCCACTTACATGCATAGGTCTTCATGCATGCTAGGCAAGCACTCAACCACAAAGTCAAACTCTTGACACTCCACTAACATTTTTGAGGGGTTACTTGGAGTTATAGAGTTTCATGGCAATTTTTATGCCATTGCTGGCTTCAAATTAGAATTCTTAGATTTCTTCCTCCTGAATATTTTAAGATTACAGGCATGAAACATTGCACCTAGTGCCAGGTTTCCATTATAAACTCACTGTTTAGTGATTTGTAGATCCTATTTCCAATAATGATATATATTCTATTCTGGATTGTTTATCCAATTACAATTACTGTGTAAGTTTGGAATGTCATCTCCATTAGAGGAAACATAATTTAGAACTGTTGTCAAAGTATCCTGAAGGTATCCTGAAGAATGAGTACAAAATTACCTTAGGTATTCTTTAGAAAGTAATGATACTTCTCAGGGCCTGGAATCTTTCATTTAAATAGTATTGAAAGTTTGATAAACATTCACGTATCTGCAAAATAACAAGGCACTTGGCCTTGCAAGTGAATTTGACTTTTGCTCACCTAAGGACACCAGGTTGCTGTAGGTCTCCAGCATTACATCTCTGTTCAGGGTCCTCTGAGCATTGTCCAGATGCTGCCACTCCTCCCAGCTGAAATCCACAGCTACATCATCAAATGACACCAACTTCTGGAATGGCACATTTTCATCAAGTAATTAGCACTGAGTTATAAACACACCATGTCTGGAATTTTATTCTTTTTTTGTTGGAATTGTATTCCTTTACTTAAATGTTTATACTTACATGAAATATTGACCTGAAAAGCTTAGGGATAGTGCCTAGGCCCAGAGTTCAAGTCCCAAGACCCACAAAAAAATAAAAAGGCAAGCCAGGTGTTGGTGGCTCACGCCTGTCATCCTAGCTACTCAGGAGACTGAGATCTGAGGATCATGGTTCCAAGCCAGCCTGGCACAAAATTCCATGAGACTCCTTTCCAATTACCCACCATAAAATGTTTAATGGCTTGTGGCATATCATGGTATAGCAATTGTGGTATCGACAAAAATAAGTCGGGGGAGAAGATTTAGGTTATAAATGGAATTATTCCATTGAAAAGGAACTACATTATATGATGACATATGCTGGTACTGTGAGAATATTGCAAAATCTTAGGGTATCAAGTAATAATACTGTGAAGTACACCCAGAATGTTAATGTTCTATGTCTGGCATGATAATCACTTGGGGAAGAAACTTTTTTTCTTTTTTTTGGCTGGGGGTTTTGTAAGGCTTGAACTCTGGGCCTGGGCACTGTTCCTGAGCTCTTCAACTCAAGGCTATCACCCTACCTATGAAGCCACAGTGCCATTTCCCATATTCTAGTGGTTAACTGTAGATGAGAGTCTCATAGACTTTCTAATGCCCAGGCTGGCTTTGAACCAAATCTTTAGATATCAGCCTGATATCTGAGTAGCTAGGATTACAGGTAGAAGTCACTGCACCTGGCAAGAAATTTATTTCTTGCTGTTTTATACTACAAATTTACTGTATGTTTTACTTTTTCAAAAAGACTGAGGATGACCTTTGTTCTGTATATAATGGGAAGAGGGGTAGGGAGCTGTGAGCAGAAAAACTGAGGGGCAATACTCAGGGTAGGACAATAGCCTTAAACTAAAGAGCTCACGGCCCAAGGTCCAAGCCCCATGACTTTCCCCACTATCCCACAAAAAAAGGGAAAAAAATTGGATATTGGAGAGGATTTTCTAAAAAGAATATATAGAAGTAGTAGTTCAAAATGTAGAAAGATGTTCAATATTAATTCATGAGAAAAATTAAAATTACAATGAAATCATTCCTTTAAATATATTAATATAAATATAGTTTTAAACAAAAAGATCCACATACACACATACAAACACACACACACACGCATACAAAAAAACAACTTTCAAAGTCTAACTATTACTGGGAAGGCAGTGAGAAGAAGTAGATCTTTGGAATAGTTCTGCAAGGAATATAAAACAATCAAAAATTGCGTGGAGAGTGCTAAAAAAGTACTAAATATAGAATTACATAGAAATATGGTCCAACACTTCTATTTCTAGATTTGTACCTAACGGAAGAGAAAGCAGAGACTAGAACAAATATGTGGAGATTCCATTCACAACTATTAATAATAATCCAAAGATAGAAATATGCAAAACAATGCATTGAAAAGGAAGAACATTTTACTATATTTTACAGATGAATCTTGATTACAGTAAACTAAAAATACAGCAGTCATAAACGAAGAGCTAGGGTATGTTTTCCCTTCCAGAGCTTCCAAGGATCAACAAACCCTTAGAGCCAAAAAGCACGATGGTTCCAGAGAATGGAGTAGAGAGGAACAGGAGCTGAATGTTTAATGATTATACATGGAAGATGAAAATTGCTCTAGATGGGTAGAATGAAGAGAGAACTGTACCCTAAACAATGCTTATGTAGCCACACAGGATGGGACACACTTATACTCCCTGAACTTGGGAAACTGAAGAAGGATTTCTAGCCAACCTGGATGCATGGAAAGATCTATCATAAAAACTAATGTGGAGGGGCTGGGAGTTTGGCATAGTTGTAGAGTGCTTGTATGAAGACGAAGGTTCAATTCCGCAGTACCACATACACAGAAAAAACCAGAAGTAGTGCTGTGGCTCACTAGAAGATCACTAGGCTTGAGGAAAGCTGAAGGACAGTGCTCAGACCGAGTTCCAGCCAAAGGGCTTGTTTAAAAAAAACCAGAAAGCTGAGCATGATGGGTTGGTGGCTCACTTCTATAATCCTAGCTACTCAGGAGGCTGAGATCTGAGGATCAAGGTTTAAAGCCTTCCTGGCACAAAAAGACCTGAGACTCTTATCTCCAATTTATCTTTAGAAAATGGGAAGTGGGGCTTGGCTCCAGGGTAAGGTGGTAGCCTGGAGCTGAAGAGCTCAGGGATAGTGTCCAAGCTGAGTTCAAGATCTATGACCCACCAAAAAACAAAAAAAAAAATAATATGGAAAAATTTGGATTCTGTGAATTTTATCAGGCATAAAAATGTCTTTTTTTGCTGTTGAAATAACAAATTGTTTGGAAACATTTTAAAAGTTTTTACCTAGAAATGTACACTACAAATGGAATTAATAACAAACAAAACATGTAAAAGATACAAATTATCACAATATGGGTATCCTGCTTTTGTATGTTTTCACTGACTCCTGTTCAAATGACTCACATATTCTGAATCATTTCTCCCAGTCGATATATGCCACACATGTTAGCTTGTACTGAACTTCTTGGGAAATAAAAAGTAAATACTAAGCAAATGTGTGTTAGATTTTGTCAACAGTGATATTTCAAATATAAATCCCTACTCATTGCATTATTTAATATCAGTGCCGGAATCTAACTTACACTGGCAGAATCTTCAATCTTTGGAGAATCTTCAAAAGGGTGTGTAAATATTTAGGATCGTTATGTCTTCCTGGAGGAGAGATCCCTTTAGTAGTATGTAGTAACCTTCTTTGTCTTTTCTTACTATTTTTAGTTTGAAGTCTATTGTATCTGATATGAGGATGGCAACTCCAGCCTGTTTATGGGGGCAGTTAGCTTGATAGAGTTTATTCCAACCTCTCACTCTCAAAAGATGATTGTTTTTGGGTAAGATGTTTCTCTTGAAGACAGCAGAACGATCGCTCTTGTTTTGATCCAACTAGACAGCCTATGCCGTTTAATTGGAGAGTTAAGTCCATTGATATTGAGAGTTAGGATTGAGAGATATTTATTAGTTCCTACGATTTTTAAAAGCTTTTAGTAGGGCCTGTGTCTTGACAGTTCTTGTGGTCCATAGATGGTATGCTGTTTAGGTGCCATTTCTTTCCCTATATTGCATTTATTTTAGTTTTCTATGTATAGAGCATCATTGAGAATTCTCTGTAGTGTTGGTTTTGTTTCGACATATTGTTGCAGCTTTTCCCTGGAATGGAATGTTTTTCTTGTTCCCTCAGTTTGAATGAGAGCTTAGCTGGCTACAGTATTCTTGGTTGGTAGTTATTTGATTTAAGGGCATGACATATATCCTTCCAGTCACTTCGTGCTTGCATGGTCTCTGCTGAGAAATCTGGGGTTATTCTGATTGGTTTGCCTTTATAGGTTACTGATCCCTTTTCCCTGGCTGCCTTTAGGATCTTTCCTTTCGTTTCTATTGATCCAGTTCGGATCACAATGTGGCAGTGGGATGTTCTTTTCTGGTCAGGTCTGTTTAGGGTTCTAAAAGCTTCTCGTATCTGGATGGGCGTGCCCTTCTGGATATTTGGGAAATTCCCTGAGATGATTTCCTGAAGTATATTTCCAATACCATTGACCTCTTTCTCCACGCCCTCCTCAATACCAACTAGCCTTAAATTAGGCTTCCTAATTGTATCTTGGACCTCCTGAAGCGCTCTCTCATATTTCCTAGATTTGGATTGACTCATTTTCTGTTCATTCTCTATAAAAATTCAATTATCTTCAGCCCGGAAATTCTCTCCTCTGCATTGTCTAACCTGCTATCAAAACTATCTACTTTATTTTTCATCTCCCTTGCTTCTAATTGCTCATTTTTGATGCCTTACATCTCTTGTTTTAGATCATGTATGGATTTCTTTATCTCCTTGATTTCCTTTTGAGTGGTTAACTCAGTAGCTTTATTTTCTTTGGACATTTGCTGGAGTTTGGTCACGTTTTTATTTGTGGATTCTATGAATTCATCCATCTTTCTTTGAAAAACCTTTATTATGGCCTCCTTTATGGCTTCTTCTTTTTCACATATCACCTTGTTTTTGCTTTCCTCTTGTTCAGGTATGGCTACCTCCATTATCTCTTTCTTTATATTTTCACATTTTCCATTAATGATGTTTATCAATTGCATTTGTGTAGCACTTGGAAGACTCTCCTCTAGGTTTGCCAGTGACTGTTACATTGTCTGTTTACATTGGGTGGGGGATGTTGTTTCTTGATTTGACATTTTTCTTGAGTTTTTTGTTCTGCCCATTTGACAATGGGCCAAGATTACTACTAACTATGATTATAGTTTTTCAGATATAACCAACCTAGACCTCTGTAGCTGGCAGACACTAGATGTTCGCAAGTTTTGATAGGTATTATCACTATTTCTTTTTGTGCACTTACAGACCAGTCCAATACAACCACTGATAAGCGATTTATACTCAAAACAATAAGGCTCTCAATCCAATCTCTATTGTCTTTAAGTGCCTCTGAGCCTAGAAAATAATTAACCACCTACATATACAATATTGCTCAACAGCCATCAAGTGTAGATCCGTGCAGTATAAGGGCTGAAAGACCAGCAGAGGTCCAGAGATAGAAAAAAAGAATGAGAGAGGTCAGGGGAGGTACAAGAGGATTAACGTAGGAGTGTAAGAATATTGTAGTAAAGAAGAAAAGGTATAGAATAAGGATAACTGAAATAAGTTGGTAAGCAGGTAGCATATTTGAGTAGAAAGTTTGGAAAGTATCAGAATAAAACTCATGTGTCGCTGCACGTCTAGCTCTTAGCCTAACCAGTGGCCTCACAGTGGACCATGGGATGGATCTGTTTTTCTTGTCTACGTTGAGGGAAAGGGGTATTTCACAAGATGCAGAAGGGAAGATTTCAGAAGCTAATGCGGTGAGTGAATTAGCTCGTAAAAAGCATTTTTATTTTCTTTTATTTTCTGCCAGTTTTGGGGCTTGAATTCCGGGCCTGAGCACTGTCCTCGGGTTTTCTCAAGTCTAGCCCTCTGCCACTTGAGCCACAGTGCCACATCTAGATTTTCTATCTATGTGATACTGAGCAATCAAACCCAGATCTTCATGGATGCAAGGCAAGCACTCTACCACTATGCCAAACTCTCAAAGCTGACATAGTAATTATAAAGTCATCATCATCATATCAAAATATCCTTTCTCCTACAAAGAATGAACACTTATCTATGTGTGTAATGCTTTTTTTTAAATTTCACCAATTCTTCTGTGTTTTTCCCTCTTGAATATTTTACACATGACAGCAAAGCTAATCATCAATAAAAAAGTGATTAGGATACAGAAACCTAATAATATCCTAGTAGATTGACGTCAAAAATATGTGCAAGATGCCCTGTGTGTTTGACCTAGTGGTAGAGTCCTTGGCTACTATGCAAAAGGCCTCAGGTGTGAATCCTCATTACCACATAAATAGAAAACGCTGCAAGTGGTGCTGTGGCTCGGTGGGACAGAAAAAGCCTAAAGAAAGCCCAAGCACCATGTTCACACTGTGAGGTCAAGTCCCAAGACTAGCAAAAACAAAAAAAATTCGACAAGGGGCAAAATACAGGCAGAGAAGGCACTGTGAAGCAAATGTTTTGTAAAGGATGAGGGAAATATTGACCCTTAAGTCTGGATCTTACCTAAGAAACGCTCCTTGAGCCCGAGACCAGACTGGTAGTTGGGCCTAGTGGAAGACATTGGGATTGGACAAATAAGGTGTGCTGTTTACTACATCCACATGTATATTGTGAGATTGGAGGAGAGATTCAGCCTCCAGTATGTCTTTGGTGAGGTCTTCTGTGAGCAATGATCTTTGGTCATTGGGCCCTGAAAGGTGACCCTGCCTCCCTCACAATGGAACAGAATATGGAACCCTGGTAACCAAGCCACTGTAACTAACAACCAGCTCAAGCCAGCTCACTTGGCCTGTGGCTCACGAGGAAGAAAGGTGTTGCTGTGCTGTTGCCAAAGTTCAGGAAACTCGAGTCTCAGGTATGGAAGTTGTGGATGTCTTACTCGAAGATGTACATGCTAGACCATTGCCAAGCCACAAATCCAGTATAACAGGCCTTTCTCTACGAAGAAGGCCACGAAAATCCAGGACAAACACATGAGGTATATTTCTAAGAAGAAATGTATTTGACCCCATCATCCTCCCCACACACTACAACTTTCTTTTTTTCATTTTTTATTGTAATTAGTAAAAGGGTTACATGATATTTGCCAGATAGAAGGTGCATTAATTCACATACATTGATACCCTTTCACATGTCTTGGTACCCATTTCCCTCCAACCCCACACCCCACACCCGTCTTGGTTTTCCCCCCTTCCCTATCAAATTTCAAATATGCAAATACAAATAAATTCATTATATCAGATAACAAAGTGAGATACTATACCAATATGGGATAACCAAGGGACAGCAAAGGAGATGAGAGACAACATAGTACATTAATTACAACAATCATTCATTATATGGCTTTTGTTTCAATATCCTGTAGGTCCTTTCAATTAGCTTCACATTATATGGACTTATATATGGCATTTTGCTGTATTGCAAATCTCTGCTAGTGGAGCCCAAGGTTTCTACTGATTATGATGAATGAGGAAAACCACTGAGCCTAAGTTCCTTTTAGTCTGGCTTACTTCACTTAATATGATTTGTTCTAAGTCTTTCCATTTCCTAACAAATGGGGCGATGTCATTCTTTCGGACAGCAGCATAGAATTCCATTGTGTACAAATACCACAACTTGTTGATCCACTCATCAACTGAGGGACATCTGGGTTGGTTCCATATCTTTGCTCTGGTGAATAGCGCTGCAATGAACATTGTTGTGCTAGTCGGTTTAGTATGGCCTGGTTTCCGGATTGTTGGGTAAATGCCAAGTAGTGGAATTGCTGGGTCATAGGGGAGTTCTATGTTTAGCCTTTTGAGGCACTGCCACACTGCTTTCCATAGTGGTTGAACGAGTTTGCACTCCCACCAACAGTGTAGTATTGATCCCTCCTGGCCACTTCCCCTCCACCATCTGTTGTCATTCGTTTTCCTGATCCTGGCCACTCTAACTGGAGTGAGTTGGAATCTTAGAGTTGTTTTGATTTGCATTTCTTTTATGACCAGAGATGTGGAGCATTTCTTCATGTGTCTATAGGCCATTTTTGTTTCTTCTTCAGAGAAGACTCTCTTTAAGTCTTTGGCCCATTTTGTAATGGATGGGTGTTACTTTGGAGGTTAGTTTTGGAGTGATTCAATTTTTTGAGTTGTTGATATATTTTAGATATGAGGCCTTTGTCTGTTGTTTCGTTGGTGAAGATCTTCTCCTACTCTGTAGGCTTCCTGATTAGTTTACTAGCTATATCCGTTGAAATACAAAAGCTCTGCAGTCCCACTTATCCAGCCTTTCTCTGATTTGTGGGTCCTTATTAAGAAAGTCTCGACCTCTGCCAAGGATGCCTAGTGTATCTCCTATTCCTTCCTGTAAACTTTTCAGTGTGTCTGCTTTTACCTCCAGGTCTTTGATCCATTTGGAGTTAATTCTAGTGCAAGGTGACAAAGAAGGATGCAACTTTAGTTTTCTGCAGGTGTTTAACTAGTTCTGCCAGCACAACTTGTTGAAGAGGCTATCTTTCTTCCATTTTATTTTTTTGGCATCCTGGTCAAAGATTAGGTGGCCATAGGTCTGTGGTTTAATATCTGGGTCCGCAGTTCTACTCCATTGGACTTCAGGCCTGTTCTTTTGCCAGTACCAAGCTGTTTTGAGAATTATAGCTCTGTAATAGAGTCTTAAGTTTGGAATTGAAATTCCTCCAGCGCTGTTCTTTCTGCTAAGAAGTGTTTTTGCTATACGGTGTCTTTTATTATTCCATATGAAATTTTGAATTGCCTCTTCTATTTCTTTAAAGAATGACATTGGGATGTTGATTGGAATTACATTGAATTTGTAGATAGCCCTTGGCAAGATTGTCATTTTCACAATGTTGATTCTTCCAATCCAGGAGCATGGGAGGTTATTCCATTTCCTTAGTTCTGCTTTAATTTCCTTTTTTAGGGTTTTGAAATTTTCCTCTAACCGGTCCTTTACATTCTTAGTTAAGCTAATTCCTAGGTACTTTATTTTCTTTGAGGCTATTGTGAAAGGATTTTCTTTCCTGATTATTGCCTCGTTCCTCTCAGTGTTGGCGTAAAGTAAGGCAGTTGATTTGTGAGGGTTGATTTTATGGCCTGCTACCCTTCCAAAGCTTTGAATCAGCTCAAGGAGCTTGTGAGTAGAGTCTATAGGATACTTTAAATACAGAATCATGTCATCTGCAAAGAGGGATAGTTTTATTTCCTCTTTCCCTGCTTGGAACCCCTTTATGCTTGCTTCTTGCCTTATTGCACTGCCTAGGAATTCTAGTACTATGTTAAAAAGGAGTGGAGAGAGTGGGCATCCTTGTCTCGTTCCTGATTTTAGAGGGAATGGCTTTAGGTTTTCACCATTAAATATAATAGTAGCAGTGGGTTTCTCATACACAGCCTTTATTACATTGAAAAATGTTCCATGGATTCCTAGTTTCTCCACATCTTTTAACATAAAGGGGTTTTGGATCTTGTCAAATGCCTTTTCCGCATCTATTGAGACAATCATGTGATTTTTGTCCTTGCTCCTACTGATGTGTTGAATTATATTAATTGATTTGTGTATGTTGAACAAGCTTTGCCTCCCTGTGATGAATCCAGTTTGATCATAGTGTATAATTTTTTTGATGAGTTGTTGTAGACGGTTGGCCAGTATTTTGTTGAGAAGTTTTGCATCGATGTTCATCAAAGAAATGGGTCTATAGTACTCTTTCTTTGATGAATCTCTGTCTGGTTTTGGGATGAGGGATATGCTGGCTTCACAGAATGAGTTTGGTAAAGAACCTTCATTTTCAATTTCGTTGAAGATCTTGAGGAGTATTGGTGTGAGCTCTGCTTTGAAGACCTTATAGAGTTCAGCTGTGAATCCATCTGGCCCTGGTCTCTTTTTAAGTGGAAGATGTCTAATTTCCATTTCTATTTCAGAGCTTGAAATAGGCCTGTTGAGTTGGGTTAGCTCTTCTTGGTTCAGTGTGTGTATGTTAATATTGTCTAGGAATTCATCCATTTCTTCTAGATTCTCAAATTTGTTGGCGTAAAGGTTTGAGAAGTATTCCCTCATGTTATTCTGGATCTTGGTAATTTCTGTCGTGATATTACCATTTTCATCTGCGATTTTGTTTATTTCGATATGCTCTCTTCTTTTTTGGTAAGATTTGCTAAGGGATTGTCAATTTTTTTGAATTTTTCAAAGAACCAACTCCTTGTTTTGTTGATTCTTTCTATAGTTTTTTTATTCCAAATCATTTAATTCTGCTTTGATTTTAATAATTTGCTTTCTCCTAATGGGTTTAGGGTTGGTTTGTTGCTCTTTTTCCATGAGGTTAAGGTGAGACATTAACTAGTTGGTTTGCCATTTTTCCAACTTGCTGTTGTAGGCACAGCGCTATAAATTTTCCTCGGAGTACTGCCTTTGATGTGTTCCTAAGGAATTGATATTTGTGTGCTCCTTATTGTTAAATTTCATAAACAGTTGGATATAAGTTCTGATCTCTTCGATTACCCATTGTTTTTGATTCAACAATGTGTTGTTCCGTCTCCATGAGTTACAGGGTTTTCGTTGGTGGAGATGTGTGTTCAGCTCCAATTTGATGCCTTTATGGTCTGAGAGTGTGCATGGAATAATTTCAGTGTTTCTGAATCTGTCCAGGTTTGTTTTATGGCCTAAGATGTGGTCTGTTTTGGCAAATGTTCCATGTGCTGCTGAGAAGAACGTATATTGTGTTGTTACTGGGTGGAATATTCTGCAGATGTCTGTTACATCTAGTTGGTCTATATAGTTGTTCAGTTCTAATGTTTCTCTGTTGAGTTTTTGCCTTGTTGATCTGTCCATAGGTGAGAGTGGTGTGTTAAACTCACCAACAATCACTGTATTTCGATCTCTGTATGGTTTCAGTGTAAGTAAAGTTTGCTTGATGAAGTTTGGAGCTCCGGGATTGGGTGTGTAAATATTTAGGATGGTTATGTCTTCCTGGAGGAAAGATCCCTTTAGTAGTATGTAGTACCCTTCTTTGTCTTTTCTTACTAATTTTAGTTTGAAGTCTACTGTATCTGATATGAGGATGGCAACTCCAGCCTGTTTATGGGGGCAGTTAGCTTGGTAGAGTTTATTCCAACCTCTCCCTTTCAAAAGATGATTGTTTTGGGGTAAGATGTGTCTCTTGAAGACAGCAGAACGATGGCTCTTCCTTTTTGATCCAACTATACAGCCTATGCCGTTTAATTGGAGAGTTAAGTCCATTGATATTGAGAGTTTGGATTGAGAGATATTTATTAGTTCCTACCATTTTTAAAAGCTTTTAGTAGGACCTGTGTCTTGACAGTTCTTGTGGTCCTTAGATGATATGCTGTTTAGGTGCCATTTCTTTCCCTATAATGCATTTATTTTGGTTTTTTATGTATAGAGCATCTTTGAGAATTCTCTGTAATGTTGGTTTTGTTTCGACATATTGTTGCAGCTTTTCCCTGGAATGGAATGTTTTTATTGTTCCCTCAGTTATGAATGAGAGCTTAGCTGGCTATAGTATTCTTGGTTGGTAGTTATTTGATTTAAGGGCATGACATATATCCTTCCAGTCACTTCGTGCTTGCATGGTCTCTGCTGAGAATCTGGGGTTATTCTGATTGGTTTGCCTTTATAGGTTACTGATCCCTTTTCCCTGGCTGCCTTTAGGATCTTTCCTTTCGTTTCTATTGATCCAGTTCGGATCACAATGTGGCAGTGGGATGTACTTTCTGGTCAGGTCTGTTTGGTGTTCTAAAAGCTTCTCGTATCTGGATGGGCCTGCCCTTCTGGATATTTGGGAAATTCTCTGAGATGATTCCCTGAAGTATATTTCCAATACCATTGACCTCTTTCTCCACGCCCTCCTCAATACCAACTAGCCTTAAATTAGGCTTCCTAATTGTATCTTGGACCTCCTGAAGGGCTCTCTCATATTTCCTAGATTTGAATTGACTCATTTTCTGTTCTTTCTCTATAACACCTAAATTATCTTCAGCCCCGGAATTTCTCTCCTCTGCATTGTCTAACCTGCTATCAAAAATATCTGCTTTATTTTTCATCTCCCTTGCTTCTAATTGCTCACTTTTGATACCTTGCATCTCTTGTTTTAGATCATGTATGGATTTCTTTATCTCCTTGATTTCCTTTTGAGTGGTTAGCTCAGTAGCTTTATTTTCTTTGGACATTTGCTGGAGTTTGGTCACGTTTTTATTTGTGGATTCTATGAATTCATCCATCTTTCTTTGAAAAACCTTTGTTATGGCTTCTTCTTTTTCACTTATCACCTTGTTTATGCTTTCCTCTTGTTCAGCTATGGCTTCCTCCATTATCTCTTTCTTTATATTTTCACATTTTTCATTAATGATGTTTATCAATTGCATTTGTGTAGCACTTGGAAGACTCTCCTCTAGGTTTGCCAGTGACTGTTCCACTGTCTGTTTACATTGGGTGGGGGATGTTGTTTCTTGATTTGACATTTTTCTTGAGTTTCTTGTTCTGCCCATTTGAAAATGGGAGCAAGATTACTACTAAATACGATTATAGTTTTTCAGATATAACCAACCTAGACCTCTGTAGCTGGCAGACACTAGATGTTCACAAGTTTTGATTGGTATAATCACTCTTTCTTTTTATGCACTTACAGACCAGTCTAATACAACCACTGATAAGCGACTTATACCCAAAAGAATAAGCCTCTCAATTCAATCTCTATTGTCTTTAAGTCCCTCTGAGCCTAGAGAAAAATTAAAACCCTACATATACAATATTGCTCAACAGCCATCAAGTGTAGATCCGTGCAGTATAAGGGTTGAAAGACGAGCAGAAGTCCAGAGATAGAAAAAAAGAATGAGAGAGGTCAGGGGAGGTGCAAGAGGATTAACGTAGGAGTGTAAGAATATTGTAGTCATGAAGAAAAGGTATAGCATAAGGATAACTGACCTAAGTTGGTAAGTAGGTAGCATATTTGAGTACAAAGTTTGGAAAGAATTTGAATAAAACATATGTGTTGCTGCACGACTAGCTCTTAGCCCAACCAGTGGCCTCACAGTGGACCATGGGATGGATCTGTTTTTCTTGTCTACGTTGAGGGAAAGGGGTATTTCACAAGATGCAGAAGCAAAGATTTCAGAAGCAAATGCTGTGAGTGAATTAGCTCGTAAAAAGCATTTTTATTTTCTTTTAACTTTCTGCCAGTCTTGGGGCTTGAATTAAGGGCCTGAGCAATGTCCTCGGGTTTTCTCAAGTCTAGCCCTCTGCCACTTGAGCCACAGTGCCACATCTAGATTTTCTATCTATGTGATACTGAGCAATCAATCCCAGATCTTCATGGATGCTAGGCAAGCACTCTACCACTATGCCAAACTCTCAACCCTGACATCGTAATTATAAAGACATCATCATCATATCAAAATATCCTTTCTCCTACAAAGAATGAACACTTAACAATGTGTGTAATGCTTTTTTTTAATTTCACTAATTCTTCTGTGTTTTCCCTCTTGCATTTTTACACATGACAGCAAAGCTAATCATCAGGAAAAAATGATTAGGATACAGAAACCTAATAATACCCTAGTAAATTGACGTCAAAAATAAGTGCAAGATGCCCTGTGTGTTTGACCTAGTGGTAGAGTCCTTGGCTACCACGCAAAAAGACTCAGGTTTGATTCCTCAGTGCCACATACATAGAAAATGCTGCAAGTGGTGCTGTGGCTCGGTGGGATAGCTAAAGCCTAAAGAAAGCCCAAGAACAATGTTCACACTCTGAGGTCAAGTCCCAAGACTAGCAAAAACAAAAAAAAATTCGACAAGGGGCAAAATGCAGGCAGAGAAGGCACTGTGAAGCAAATGTTTTGTAAAGGATGAGGGCAATATTGACCCTTAAGTTTGGATCTTACCTAAGAAACGCTCCTTGAGCCCGAGACCAGACTGGTAGTTGGGCCTAGTGGAAGACATTGGGATTGGACAAATAAGGTGTGCTGTTTACTACATCCACATGTATATTGTGAGATTGGAGGAGAGATTCAGCCTCCAGTATGTCTTTGGTGAGGTCTTCTGTGAGCAATGATCTTTGGTCATTGGGCCCTGAAAGGTGACCCTGCCTCCCTCACAATGGAACAGAATATGGAACCCTGGTAACCAAGCCACTGTAACTAACAACCAGCTCAAGCCAGCTCACTTGGCCTGTGGCTCAGGAGGAAGAAAGGTGTTGCTGTGCTGTTGCCAAAGGTCAGGAAACTCGAGTCTCAGGCATGGAAGTTGTGGATGTCTTACTCGAAGATGTACATGCTAGATCATTGGCAAGCCACAAATCCAGAATAACAGGCCTTTCTCTAAGAAGAATCCAGGAAAAATCCAGGGCAACCAGATGAGCTATATTTCTAAGAAGAAATGTATTTGACCCCATCATCCTCCCCACACACTACAACTTTCTTTTTTTTTCATTTTTTATTGTAATTAGTAAAAGGGTTAGATGATATTTGCCAGATAGAAGGTGCATTAATTCATATACATTGATACCCTTTCACATGTCTTGGTACCCATTTCCCTCCAACCCCACACCCCCCACCCGTCTTGGTTTTCCCCGCTTCCCTATCAAATTTTAAATATCCAAATACAAATAAATTCAATATATCAGATAACAAAGTGAGATACTATGCCAATATGGGATAACCAAGGGAAGAGCAAAGGAGATGAGAGACAACATAGTACATTAATTACAACAATCATTCATTATATGGCTTTTGTTTCAATATCCTGTAGGTCCTTTCAATTAGCTTCACATTATATGGACTTATATATGGCATTTTGCTGTATTGCAAATCTCTGCTAGTGGAGCCCAAGGTTTCTACTGATTATGATGAATGAGGAAAACCACTGAGCCTAAGTTCCTTTTAGTCTGGCTTACTTCACTTAATATGATTTGTTCTAAGTATTTCCATTTCCTAACAAATGGGGCGATGTCATTCTTTCTGACAGCAGCATAGAATTCCATTGTGTACAAATACCACAACTTGTTGATCCACTCATCAACTGAGGGACATCTGGGTTGGTTCCATATCTTTGCTCTGGTGAATAGCGCTGCAATGAACATTGTTGTGCTAGTCGGTTTAGTATGGCCTGGTTTCCGGATTGTTGGGTAAATGCCAAGTAGTGGAATTGCTGGGTCATAGGGGAGTTCTATGTTTAGCCTTTTGAGGCACTGCCACACTGCTTTCCATAGTGGTTGAACGAGTTTGCACTCCCACCAACAGTGTAGTATTGATCCCTCCTGGCCACTTCCCCTCCACCATCTGTTGTCATTCGTTTTCCTGATCCTGGCCACTCTAACTGGAGTGAGTTGGAATCTTAGAGTTGTTTTGATTTGCATTTCTTTTATGACCAGAGATGTGGAGCATTTCTTCATGTGTCTATAGGCCATTTTTGTTTCTTCTTCAGAGAAGACTCTCTTTAAGTCTTTGGCCCATTTTGTAATGGATGGGTGTTACTTTGGAGGTTAGTTTTGGAGTGATTCAATTTTTTGAGTTGTTGATATATTTTAGATATGAGGCCTTTGTCCGTTGTTTCGTTGGTGAAGATCTTCTCCTACTCTGTAGGCTTCCTGATTAGTTTACTAGCTATATCCGTTGAAATACAAAAGCTCTGCAGTCCCACTTATCCAGCCTTTCTCTGATTTGTGGGTCCTTATTAAGAAAGTCTCGACCTCTGCCAAGGATGCCTAGTGTATCTCCTATTCCTTCCTGTAAACTTTTCAGTGTGTCTGCTTTTACCTCCAGGTCTTTGATCCATTTGGAGTTAATTCTAGTGCAAGGTGACAAAGAAGGATGCAACTTTAGTTTTCTGCAGGTGTTTAACTAGTTCTGCCAGCACAACTTGTTGAAGAGGCTATCTTTCTTCCATTTTATTTTTTTGGCATCCTGGTCAAAGATTAGGTGGCCATAGGTCTGTGGTTTAATATCTGGGTCCGCAGTTCTACTCCATTGGACTTCAGGCCTGTTCTTTTGCCAGTACCAAGCTGTTTTGAGAATTATAGCTCTGTAATAGAGTCTTAAGTTTGGAATTGAAATTCCTCCAGCGCTGTTCTTTCTGCTAAGAAGTGTTTTTGCTATACGGTGTCTTTTATTATTCCATATGAAATTTTGAATTGCCTCTTCTATTTCTTTAAAGAATGACATTGGGATGTTGATTGGAATTACATTGAATTTGTAGATAGCCCTTGGCAAGATTGTCATTTTCACAATGTTGATTCTTCCAATCCAGGAGCATGGGAGGTTATTCCATTTCCTTAGTTCTGCTTTAATTTCCTTTTTTAGGGTTTTGAAATTTTCCTCTAACCGGTCCTTTACATTCTTAGTTAAGCTAATTCCTAGGTACTTTATTTTCTTTGAGGCTATTGTGAAAGGATTTTCTTTCCTGATTATTGCCTCGTTCCTCTCAGTGTTGGCGTAAAGTAAGGCAGTTGATTTGTGAGGGTTGATTTTATGGCCTGCTACCCTTCCAAAGCTTTGAATCAGCTCAAGGAGCTTGTGAGTAGAGTCTATAGGATACTTTAAATACAGAATCATGTCATCTGCAAAGAGGGATAGTTTTATTTCCTCTTTCCCTGCTTGGAACCCCTTTATGCTTGCTTCTTGCCTTATTGCACTGCCTAGGAATTCTAGTACTATGTTAAAAAGGAGTGGAGAGAGTGGGCATCCTTGTCTCGTTCCTGATTTTAGAGGGAATGGCTTTAGGTTTTCACCATTAAATATAATAGTAGCAGTGGGTTTCTCATACACAGCCTTTATTACATTGAAAAATGTTCCATGGATTCCTAGTTTCTCCACATCTTTTAACATAAAGGGGTTTTGGATCTTGTCAAATGCCTTTTCCGCATCTATTGAGACAATCATGTGATTTTTGTCCTTGCTCCTACTGATGTGTTGAATTATATTAATTGATTTGTGTATGTTGAACAAGCTTTGCCTCCCTGTGATGAATCCAGTTTGATCATAGTGTATAATTTTTTTGATGAGTTGTTGTAGACGGTTGGCCAGTATTTTGTTGAGAAGTTTTGCATCGATGTTCATCAAAGAAATGGGTCTATAGTACTCTTTCTTTGATGAATCTCTGTCTGGTTTTGGGATGAGGGATATGCTGGCTTCACAGAATGAGTTTGGTAAAGAACCTTCATTTTCAATTTCGTTGAAGATCTTGAGGAGTATTGGTGTGAGCTCTGCTTTGAAGACCTTATAGAGTTCAGCTGTGAATCCATCTGGCCCTGGTCTCTTTTTAAGTGGAAGATGTCTAATTTCCATTTCTATTTCAGAGCTTGAAATAGGCCTGTTGAGTTGGGTTAGCTCTTCTTGGTTCAGTGTGTGTATGTTAATATTGTCTAGGAATTCATCCATTTCTTCTAGATTCTCAAATTTGTTGGCGTAAAGGTTTGAGAAGTATTCCCTCATGTTATTCTGGATCTTGGTAATTTCTGTCGTGATATTACCATTTTCATCTGCGATTTTGTTTATTTCGATATGCTCTCTTCTTTTTTGGTAAGATTTGCTAAGGGATTGTCAATTTTTTTAATTTTTCAAAGAACCAACTCCTTGTTTTGTTGATTCTTTCTATAGTTTTTTTATTCCAAATCATTTAATTCTGCTTTGATTTTAATAATTTGCTTTCTCCTAATGGGTTTAGGGTTGGTTTGTTGCTCTTTTTCCATGAGGTTAAGGTGAGACATTAACTAGTTGGTTTGCCATTTTTCCAACTTGCTGTTGTAGGCACAGCGCTATAAATTTTCCTCAGAGTACTGCCTTTGATGTGTTCCTAAGGAATTGATATTTGTGTGCTCCTTATTGTTAAATTTCATAAACAGTTGGATATAAGTTCTGATCTCTTCGATTACCCATTGTTTTTGATTCAACAATGTGTTGTTCCGTCTCCATGAGTTACAGGGTTTTCGTTGGTGGAGATGTGTGTTCAGCTCCAATTTGATGCCTTTATGGTCTGAGAGTGTGCATGGAATAATTTCAGTGTTTCTGAATCTGTCCAGGTTTGTTTTATGGCCTAAGATGTGGTCTGTTTTGGCAAATGTTCCATGTGCTGCTGAGAAGAACGTATATTGTGTTGTTACTGGGTGGAATATTCTGCAGATGTCTGTTACATCTAGTTGGTCTATATAGTTGTTCAGTTCTAATGTTTCTCTGTTGAGTTTTTGCCTTGTTGATCTGTCCATAGGTGAGAGTGGTGTGTTAAACTCACCAACAATCACTGTATTTCGATCTCTGTATGGTTTCAGTGTAAGTAAAGTTTGCTTGATGAAGTTTGGAGCTCCGGGATTGGGTGTGTAAATATTTAGGATGGTTATGTCTTCCTGGAGGAAAGATCCCTTTAGTAGTATGTAGTACCCTTCTTTGTCTTTTCTTACTAATTTTAGTTTGAAGTCTACTGTATCTGATATGAGGATGGCAACTCCAGCCTGTTTATGGGGGCAGTTAGCTTGGTAGAGTTTATTCCAACCTCTCCCTTTCAAAAGATGATTGTTTTGGGGTAAGATGTGTCTCTTGAAGACAGCAGAACGATGGCTCTTCCTTTTTGATCCAACTATACAGCCTATGCCGTTTAATTGGAGAGTTAAGTCCATTGATATTGAGAGTTTGGATTGAGAGATATTTATTAGTTCCTACCATTTTTAAAAGCTTTTAGTAGGACCTGTGTCTTGACAGTTCTTGTGGTCCTTAGATGATATGCTGTTTAGGTGCCATTTCTTTCCCTATAATGCATTTATTTTGGTTTTTTATGTATAGAGCATCTTTGAGAATTCTCTGTAATGTTGGTTTTGTTTCGACATATTGTTGCAGCTTTTCCCTGGAATGGAATGTTTTTATTGTTCCCTCAGTTATGAATGAGAGCTTAGCTGGCTATAGTATTCTTGGTTGGTAGTTATTTGATTTAAGGGCATGACATATATCCTTCCAGTCACTTCGTGCTTGCATGGTCTCTGCTGAGAATCTGGGGTTATTCTGATTGGTTTGCCTTTATAGGTTACTGATCCCTTTTCCCTGGCTGCCTTTAGGATCTTTCCTTTCGTTTCTATTGATCCAGTTCGGATCACAATGTGGCAGTGGGATGTACTTTCTGGTCAGGTCTGTTTGGTGTTCTAAAAGCTTCTCGTATCTGGATGGGCCTGCCCTTCTGGATATTTGGGAAATTCTCTGAGATGATTCCCTGAAGTATATTTCCAATACCATTGACCTCTTTCTCCACGCCCTCCTCAATACCAACTAGCCTTAAATTAGGCTTCCTAATTGTATCTTGGACCTCCTGAAGGGCTCTCTCATATTTCCTAGATTTGAATTGACTCATTTTCTGTTCTTTCTCTATAACACCTAAATTATCTTCAGCCCCGGAATTTCTCTCCTCTGCATTGTCTAACCTGCTATCAAAAATATCTGCTTTATTTTTCATCTCCCTTGCTTCTAATTGCTCACTTTTGATACCTTGCATCTCTTGTTTTAGATCATGTATGGATTTCTTTATCTCCTTGATTTCCTTTTGAGTGGTTAGCTCAGTAGCTTTATTTTCTTTGGACATTTGCTGGAGTTTGGTCACGTTTTTATTTGTGGATTCTATGAATTCATCCATCTTTCTTTGAAAAACCTTTGTTATGGCTTCTTCTTTTTCACTTATCACCTTGTTTATGCTTTCCTCTTGTTCAGCTATGGCTTCCTCCATTATCTCTTTCTTTATATTTTCACATTTTTCATTAATGATGTTTATCAATTGCATTTGTGTAGCACTTGGAAGACTCTCCTCTAGGTTTGCCAGTGACTGTTCCACTGTCTGTTTACATTGGGTGGGGGATGTTGTTTCTTGATTTGACATTTTTCTTGAGTTTCTTGTTCTGCCCATTTGAAAATGGGAGCAAGATTACTACTAAATACGATTATAGTTTTTCAGATATAACCAACCTAGACCTCTGTAGCTGGCAGACACTAGATGTTCACAAGTTTTGATTGGTATAATCACTCTTTCTTTTTATGCACTTACAGACCAGTCTAATACAACCACTGATAAGCGACTTATACCCAAAAGAATAAGCCTCTCAATTCAATCTCTATTGTCTTTAAGTCCCTCTGAGCCTAGAGAAAAATTAAAACCCTACATATACAATATTGCTCAACAGCCATCAAGTGTAGATCCGTGCAGTATAAGGGTTGAAAGACGAGCAGAAGTCCAGAGATAGAAAAAAAGAATGAGAGAGGTCAGGGGAGGTGCAAGAGGATTAACGTAGGAGTGTAAGAATATTGTAGTCATGAAGAAAAGGTATAGCATAAGGATAACTGACCTAAGTTGGTAAGTAGGTAGCATATTTGAGTACAAAGTTTGGAAAGAATTTGAATAAAACATATGTGTTGCTGCACGACTAGCTCTTAGCCCAACCAGTGGCCTCACAGTGGACCATGGGATGGATCTGTTTTTCTTGTCTACGTTGAGGGAAAGGGGTATTTCACAAGATGCAGAAGCAAAGATTTCAGAAGCAAATGCTGTGAGTGAATTAGCTCGTAAAAAGCATTTTTATTTTCTTTTAACTTTCTGCCAGTCTTGGGGCTTGAATTAAGGGCCTGAGCAATGTCCTCGGGTTTTCTCAAGTCTAGCCCTCTGCCACTTGAGCCACAGTGCCACATCTAGATTTTCTATCTATGTGATACTGAGCAATCAATCCCAGATCTTCATGGATGCTAGGCAAGCACTCTACCACTATGCCAAACTCTCAACCCTGACATCGTAATTATAAAGACATCATCATCATATCAAAATATCCTTTCTCCTACAAAGAATGAACACTTAACAATGTGTGTAATGCTTTTTTTTAATTTCACTAATTCTTCTGTGTTTTCCCTCTTGCATTTTTACACATGACAGCAAAGCTAATCATCAGGAAAAAATGATTAGGATACAGAAACCTAATAATATCCTAGTAAATTGACGTCAAAAATAAGTGCAAGATGCCCTGTGTGTTTGACCTAGTGGTAGAGTCCTTGGCTACCACGCAAAAAGACTCAGGTTTGATTCCTCAGTGCCACATACATAGAAAATGCTGCAAGTGGTGCTGTGGCTCGGTGGGATAGCTAAAGCCTAAAGAAAGCCCAAGAACAATGTTCACACTCTGAGGTCAAGTCCCAAGACTAGCAAAAACAAAAAAAAATTCGACAAGGGGCAAAATGCAGGCAGAGAAGGCACTGTGAAGCAAATGTTTTGTAAAGGATGAGGGCAATATTGACCCTTAAGTTTGGATCTTACCTAAGAAACGCTCCTTGAGCCCGAGACCAGACTGGTAGTTGGGCCTAGTGGAAGACATTGGGATTGGACAAATAAGGTGTGCTGTTTACTACATCCACATGTATATTGTGAGATTGGAGGAGAGATTCAGCCTCCAGTATGTCTTTGGTGAGGTCTTCTGTGAGCAATGATCTTTGGTCATTGGGCCCTGAAAGGTGACCCTGCCTCCCTCACAATGGAACAGAATATGGAACCCTGGTAACCAAGCCACTGTAACTAACAACCAGCTCAAGCCAGCTCACTTGGCCTGTGGCTCAGGAGGAAGAAAGGTGTTGCTGTGCTGTTGCCAAAGGTCAGGAAACTCGAGTCTCAGGCATGGAAGTTGTGGATGTCTTACTCGAAGATGTACATGCTAGATCATTGCCAAGCCACAAATCCAGAATAACAGGCCTTTCTCTAAGAAGAAGCCAGGAAAAATCCAGGGCAACCAGACGAGGTATATTTCTAAGAAGAAATGTATTTGACCCCATCATCCTCCCCACACACTACAACTTTCTTTTTTTTTCATTTTTTATTGTAATTAGTAAAAGGGTTAGATGATATTTGCCAGATAGAAGGTGCATTAATTCATATACATTGATACCCTTTCACATGTCTTGGTACCCATTTCCCTCCAACCCCACACCCCCCACCCGTCTTGGTTTTCCCCGCTTCCCTATCAAATTTTAAATATCCAAATACAAATAAATTCAATATATCAGATAACAAAGTGAGATACTATGCCAATATGTGATAACCAAGGGAAGAGCAAAGGAGATGAGAGACAACATAGTACATTAATTACAACAATCATTCATTATATGGCTTTTGTTTCAATATCCTGTAGGTCCTTTCAATTAGCTTCACATTATATGGACTTATATATGGCATTTTGCTGTATTGCAAATCTCTGCTAGTGGAGCCCAAGGTTTCTACTGATTATGACGAATGAGGAAAACCACTGAGCCTAAGTTCCTTTTAGTCTGGCTTACTTCAGTTAATATGATTTGTTCTAAGTATTTCCATTTCCTAACAAATGGGGCGATGTCATTCTTTCTGACAGCAGCATAGAATTCCATTGCGTACAAATACCACAACTTGTTGATCCACTCATCAACTGAGGGACATCTGGGTTGGTTCCATATCTTTGCTCTGGTGAATTGCGCTGCAATGAACATTGTTGTGCTAGTCGGTTTAGTATGGCCTGGTTTCCGGATTGTTGGGTAAATGCCAAGTAGTGGAATTGCTGGGTCATAGGGGAGTTCTATGTTTAGCCTTTTGAGGCACTGCCACATTGCTTTCCATAGTGGTTGAACGAGTTTGCACTCCCACCAACAGTGTAGTATTGATCCCTCCTGGCCACTTCCCCTCCACCATCTGTTGTCATTCGTTTTCCTGATAATGGCCACTCTAACTGGAGTGAGTTGGAATCTTAGAGTTGTTTTGATTTGCATTTCTTTTATGACCAGAGATGTGGAGCATTTCTTCATGTGTCTATAGGCCATTTTTGTTTCTTCTTCAGAGAAGACTCTCTTTAAGTCTTTGGCCCATTTTGTAATGGATGGGTGTTACTTTGGAGGTTAGTTTTGGAGTGATTCAATTTTTTGAGTTGTTGATATATTTTAGATATGAGGCCTTTGTCCGTTGTTTCGTTGGTGAAGATCTTCTCCTACTCTGTAGGCTTCCTGATTAGTTTACTAGCTATATCCGTTGAAATACAAAAGCTCTGCTGTCCCACTTATCCAGCCTTTCTCTGATTTGTGGGTCCTTATTAAGAAAGTCTCGACCTCTGCCAAGGATGCCTAGTGTATCTCCTATTCCTTCCTGTAAACTTTTCAGTGTGTCTGCTTTTACCTCCAGGTCTTTGATCCATTTGGAGTTAATTCTAGTGCAAGGTGACAAAGAAGGATGCAACTTTAGTTTTCTGCAGGTGTTTAACCAGTTCTGCCAGCACAACTTGTTGAAGAGGCTATCTTTCTTCCATTCTGTTTTTTTGGCTCCCTTGTCAAAGTTTAGGTGGCCATAGGTCTGTGGTTTAATATCTGGGTCAGCGGTTCTATTCCGTTGGATTCAGGCCTGTTCTTGTGCCAGTACCAAGCTGTTATGAGAATCATAGCTCTGTAATAGTGTCTAAAGTTTGGAATTGAAATCCTCCAGCGCTGTTCTTTCTGCTAAAAAGTGTTTTTGCTATAAGGGGTCTTTTATTATTCCATATGAAATTTTGAATTGCCTCTTCTATTTCTTTAAAGAATGACATTGGGATGTGGATGGGTATTGCATTGAATTTGTAGATAGCCCTTGGCAAGATTGTCATTTTCACCATGGTGATTCTTCCAATCAGGAACATGGGAGGTTTTTCCATTTCCTTAGTTCTGCTTTAATTTCCTTTTTTAGGGTTTTAAAGTTTACATCTAAACGGTCCTTTACATTCTTATTTAAGCTAATTCCTTGGTACTATATTTTCTTTGAGGCTATTGTGAAAGGAGTTTCTTTTCTGATTATTGCCTCCTTCCTCTCACTGTTGGCGTAAAGGAAGGCAGTTGATTTGTGAGGGTTGATTTAATGGCCTGCTACATTTCCAAATCTTGGATTCAGCTCAAGGAGCTTGGGAGTAGAGTCTATAGGATTCTTTAAATACACAATCATGTCATCTGCAAAGTGGGATAGTTTTATTTCCTCTTTCCTTACTTGGATCACCTTTATGCTTGATCTTGCTTATTGCACAGCCTAGGAATGCTATTACTATGTTAAAACGGAGTGGAGAGAATGGGCATCCTTGTCTCGTTCCTGATTTTAGAGGGAATGGCTTTAGATTTTCACCATAAACTATAATACTGGAAGTGGTTTTCTCATACACAGCCTTTATTACATTTAGAAATGTTCCATGGATTCCTAGTTTCTCCACATCTTTTAACATAAAGGGGTTTTTGATCTTGTCAAATGCCTTTTCCGCATCTATTGAGACAATCATGTGATTTTTGTCCTTGCTCCTGTTGATGTGTTGAATTATATTAATTGATTTGTGTATGTTGAACCAGCTTTGCCTCCCTGTGATGAATCCAGTTTGATCATAGTGTACAATTTTTTTGGTGAGTTGTTGTAGATGGTTGGCCAGTATTTTGTTGAGAAGTTTTGCATCGATATTCAGCAAAGAAATTGGTCTATAGTTCTCTTTCTTTGATGAATCTCTGTCTGGTTTGGGGATGAGAGATATACTGGCTTCACAGAATGAGTTTGGTAAAGAACCTTCATTTTCAATTTCGTTGAAGATCTTGAGGAGTATTGGTGTGAACTCTGCGTTGAAGACCTTATAGAATTCTGCTGTGAATCCATCTGGCCCTGGGCTCTTTTTAAGTGGAAGTTGAATAATTTCCATTTCTATTTCAGAGCTTGAAATAGGCCTGTTGAGTTGGGTTAGCTCTTCTTGGTTCAGTGTGGGTATGTTAATATTGTCTAGGAATTCATCCATTTCTTCTAGATTCTCAAATTTGTTGGCGTAAAGGTTTGAGAAGTATACCCTCATGATATTCTGGATCTTGGTCATTTCTGTCGTGATATTACCATTTTCATCTGCGATTATGTTTATTTCGATATGCTCTTATAGCTAATTGGAGTTGAGAGATTCACTCAATTTCTTGCCCTGTTCATTGGAACCCAGTGCTGGGTTCTCATATTGTTAATTGTAGCTATAGAGAAGCCTGAGGTCTTGGGATCCTCGTTAGAATCCAGCCCCTGAAAGAAAGTCACTGATAGAAATCTTTATCTTCAGTTAAGCACGAATAAATAAGGCAAAAGTGGAACTGTGGCTCAGTTCCTCTTGTACCAGCCATGAGAAAATTAGTAATTGGCAGCACCTGGTCCCTGAGAGAAATCCTTAGCACTGGTGCAAAAAAAGAAAGAAAAAATGAAAAAAATTAAAACTTGCTGAGGAATCCATAAGGATAAACGTGCCTGTGAATAATCTTGTCATTTCAGATTCCCTCAAGAGCTTATATCTCCCTATATTTTATCAAGTTTTTTTAAAGATATTTACATATTTTCTATCTTTCTTAAACAGAGATAGCCATCCACAAAACACAAACACAAACTCTCACACAGTATACCACCCACCCATAAGTGTCTGGCTATGTATATATGTATAGTCATATGTATTGATCTGTCTCTCTATGCTAATACATAAATGCATAAACATATGTATTTAGACAAACAGGAAACATACATAGATAGGTCTCAGGCATTTCCAGATTTTGTGCAAGTCTTCTGAGTGCAACTTACCATTGTATTGTTTGTCAAGATAGAGTCCCTCTAACTTTTGGCCAGCTTCTTGTCCTTTGATACTTTTTTCTGCCAGTCCTGGGTTTTGAACGCTAGGCCTGGATGCTGTCACTGAGCTTGAGCTTCTTGCATTCAGTAGTTTATTGCAGATAAGTGTCTCATGCTGTTTCTGTCCTGGGCTGTCTTTGAATTGTGATCCTCAGATCTCAAACTCCTGAGTAGCTAGGATGACAGTCTTGAGCTACCAGTACCTGGTCCTTTGCCTCTTTTATCCTTTTTTTTGGCCCCACCACAGCCATGGTATCTACCTTCCTATGTTCTCTCCACCTGCCCCCAGACAGGGGTCTGACAGATGCTTTCCACCCACTTATTCATGTCCTCCTCTGTATTGGCTGACAGCTAAGACATGCACTCAATTGTCTGGATGCCAAACACAAAGCCATGTGATTGTTTCTCAGTCTGGAACATCCTATCAGATTTATAGCACCACAGAGGGTCAGGTTGATGCTCCTCCAGGGCTTCTTAAATTGTTCTCATATTAATCCACAACACGTTTGTCATCACTTGTCCAGCTAATTCATGGACTAAAGCAGCATTCCCTACAAACTTAGATCCCAATACCATGAAGACACTCAAGGGTGCATTAGGAGTGTGACCTGTAGGTGGATGTGAGCCTGTCTAACTTGGAGGGGATTTCTCCACCACAGGAAATGGAATACAAATTTAGAATCTGCTTTCATGAGGTGACAATCTCTGGCAGATGTTCTCATCAAATGTGGCACTGCCTACTTCCAGCTTAAAACATGAGTTGATGACCCAGCATAACAGAGAATGTATTCACCCCGGCCCAACACATAGGCTTGGACCCTGAACTTTCAGGTAGCATTTGGCTTTGAAGGTCATGAGATCTTAGTCTACAAATGATGATCCCCCTCCCGTGAGGCATAGCAAACGGAGCCAAAGTGCAACCCAGTTAAGCACCAGATCAAGCTTCCCTTCTACAGTAGGGTATGGTTTGAAAACTGTGCATAGCTTCTGTTTGAAGCCAGTCCAGAAAGGAAAGTCCATGAAACTCTCATTTCCAGTTAACCGCCAAGAAAAAGCCAAAGATAGAGATGAAGCTCAAGAGACCTAGAGAGCCATCTGAAAAGTATGGTTACACCCTGTAACATCCTCATTATCTGATCTTGAAAACATATCTGTGTGCATCCCAGCATGCAGCCAGCATCTGGGGGTGACAGTGACCCCTGCGCCCTGCGCCCATTGGCAATCTGCACTGTCTCTGACATCTGTAATGTGAAGCTCATTATGTTGGGTTTGTGAAGTGGTGTCAACCCTGCAGAAGGAACCAACTGTGCCCTAACTCCCACTGTCCCCTGGGGCCCCTAGCATTCCCCCATCTGCACCCCTCCTGTGGTTTCTGATCCTAGGGAGCCCTCCTGCCCTGTCCAACACTCACATGAAGTGCATATTTCTTCTCCTGGGGCAACTTCTCCACAGAGAATATATGACATGCCAACTCTCCAGGCACGGGGAGATCCTGCCAAAGTAGCAAATCAATGATAAGGACATAAAGTGATGAATAGAATTTTAGATTCTGATGGTAGACAGTCTGCAAAATCCAAGGGAGAATGGAATTGGAGGGGACCAGGGATCAGGATGTGGGCATGGAGCTTCCCTGCCAAGGGGGTGGGGGAAGTCACAGGCTGGGGGATGCACAGGATGATCCATGGGCCCTGTGCAGCCACTGGGTCACCCCCTTCTGCATCTCAGCCTTTGGCTTTGAGCTCTGTGATCGTCAAGATGTGCACAGTCTGTACTCTGGCTGGCAGAAGAAAGGACCCTGGGAAGACAATTGTAGACCCTTTGTGAGTGTAGGAAGGGGTAGGCTGGACACCCAGTCCAAGAGGAGCTAAAACTGGAGTCGAGGGGTGTGCAAGGAGTGGGTGTGAGGGTTGTGGGCAGTCACAGTCACGGCAGAGGTGGCTCTGTCTGTGGGGTGAGTGCCTCCCTGCAGGCACAGCACTGGACATATCAGAGATCCACATGAAAAGGAAAAGCTGGAAATGGCACTATGGTTCAAATGGTAGAGCATCAACCTTGAGCAAAAGAGCTCAGGACAGTACCCAGGACCTGAGTTCAAGCCTCATGACTGTAAAAGAAAAAGAACCAGGACTATGAGAGGGAACCTGGTACTCTCTTGGTCTAATCAGACACAAGAAGAGGCCAGGACAGGCTGTGGAAAAACACAGAAAACATCTTCCCCCAGCTCATCCTGTCCTGCAAGCAGGGACAGCCATGTAACTAGGGCTATGGTGAGATCATATTCACCCCTGTGCTGCTATCTGAATTGTAGGCCTCTGTCCTGGCATGGGGTGTCCTGATGGCTGAGCAGGTGACCTAACCCTAGATGGAGAGCAGCCACTGACTGTGGTAGCTAAGGAGAGATCTGTTCCATAGCTATCAGGCCACCCAGCATGGGAGCCATAACCACCCCTCACCCAGGTAGAGGCCAATGGTTCTCCAGGTGCTACTAACATTGCCCCACCCCTAGCTCTGGGTACACGTGACATTCCCTCCACAAGGAGCAGGACTAAGTGAAGGATCAGGAAGCTGCCTATGGGCTTCAGATGATAGCCAGGCTGGCACTACAGATGGCCTCAATCTGTCACCACCTTCCCCTGCCTCCATCATTCCTCCATCATGCCTCTCTACCTCCCACCCATTAACCTTGGAAACCAATGAACTGGGCTCTCATCATTCCTCTCATCTCTTCACCCACCTTGCCATGCGTCCATCCCTCTGTCACTTCCACCCCACACACATCCCAACACCAGCCACCCTGTAGCTTATGAGGATCCCAGAGGAAGCTCTTGGTGAAGGGCTTGTGACCACAAAACAGTTACTATCACCCGCTCCGGCCTGATCCACCACAGAATAAGAACAGCCAAGCAGGCACACACTGCAGCAGAGTTGCTCTGCTGCCACCCTGATTTCTTCATGGCCAGGACTTGGCTCTCCTCAGCCTCCCAGCTCAGTAACCAGAACATTGTGCTTTCACAGAGCCATGGCTTCCAGTCTCCATGGACACAATGACATCAAGGTGATGCCAACTTCCCCATCTCTATATACTTCTAACTATGGGATGGGAGATGAGGTCCTCTTCTGTGACTCCATCTGCTAAGAGGCTCATACAGATTTCTATCCTTTGCTCATCATGGTGACTCTATGGTTAACAAATCACTGCTGGACTTCCAGTTCACCACATATAGAACCCATACTCCAACACTTTTCTTAGAGGGACTGATGACTTTTAAATATTCTCTAGTTTTAAATTTCTAGTTCCTTCTCTCTTTCATTTATATATTTCCCTTCCTCACATACTTCCCTTTTTTTACCTTCCTTCTTTCATTGCTGGCCTTGAACTCAAGATATGGAGCTTTTTCTTAGCTTTTCTTTGCTCAAGGTAGCAGTCTAAGTCTTGAGTCACAGCTCTACTTCAATCTTTGTTCTTGCTCTAAACTGGGAGTATGAGTCTCATGCATTTTTCCCTTTGCTGGGTTGGTTTTAAACCACAATACTAAGATCAGGATCCTGAATATGCCTCGGATTACAGGTATTATCTAATCAAAACAAATTCCTGATTTCTTTTTTAGAAATAATTAGTTCTTTCAGGTGAGCCACCAGCCACTCATGCAAGAGCATTGCAGGATCCCAGCATTCATCTTGTCTCCAGTCTTATTCCATCCATCTCACAATGGTCATCTAAAACACCCTGCTGCATGCCCGAAGTCGCAAGGAACGTTCTCAAGGCCATGAGAAGCCCCGTTAAGCTCTGCCTCAGATATGCCCAGCCCCCATCCCACTTCCACATGAGTATTTGTTTAGGAGAAATTTCCTGAGTACATCATCATCTTTTCCTCACCATTCAAATTTCATCTTTGGAGTCATTTCTCCCAGACAAAGAGGAACATGATCCATGGTTTGATAGCAGCTCCAGCTTCATAGTTCCAGCCACCAACACCCCCCCATTACCCTGCCAGACACCTGAATTCAAGAACAATGTTTTCACTACCCCTGACTCTTATCAAATGTTTTAACTTATACAGTGCATTAAAATAATTTTACTAAATGGAATAAACACATGGCATCAAGCTTCAGAATCTTTGCACCTGAACTTTTAGTGAATCACAGACACACCAGCATTTCTGTAGGCAACAGAAATCTTAGCTTTAAGTTTTCAGCATTCCTGGTATCCAAGTTTGGATAGCTAACACTGCCCTTAATGGGGCACTTCAATCACACAATCCCACAACAATCAATGTCATTTGACATTCACTGATAGGTGGTGCTAGGAAAAAGACTGATGTGCCAACTCCATGCTGGCTTGACCTATGCCATCTTCAAACCTGGAGCAAGTGGGGCTCCTCTCTCCATGACACCTTTTGTGTACTACCCCAGGAGGACCTTTACCTTGAGACAAAATTATGAAGACTATCTCTACCAGCAAAGATTCCAGTGAGATGTGCCTACATGTATAAAGCTAAAATCTCACTAAAGTGAGGTTGTTGGCAGTGCTGGAGCCTGAACTCAGGGCCTGGCCACTAAGCATTTGTACTCAAGACTATCCCTTTACCACTTGAGCCCAAACTCCATTCCCAGCTGTTTTTATTTTTGGTAGTAAGAATCTATCAGACTTTCCTGTTCTAGGTGACTTGGAACTTCCATACTCAGATCTCAGCCTCCTGACCAGCATGGATTAAAAGTGTGGATCAGCCATGCACCACACCTGAGGACTTCTGCCAGCACATTTTTTCCCAAAAATTGGAAGAGGAAGATGAGGGAGGGTTGGGCTCATCCTGCCCTGCATATGAAGGAGAGCATCAGCGCCTGAACTTCATTCCCTGTTGTAGGCTGCTGGAGGAAAAGGAAGCAAATAGGCACAGGCTGGCAGCAGATGCCACAGAACAACTTGTGACCAAGACTCCCAGAGCAGACCTCAGAATCGATGACAGAGTTGGATCTACCCAGTAACAAAGGCAGTGGTGACACCTGAAACTGCGCGTTTGAGCCTTTGCTGCTAGTAAACAGGGCCACCTATGTCTCAATGAGAAAGGTGAGATTTTGGTGGAGAAGGTAAGATTAAACATTATGTATCATGCCAGAAGACAGACTATAAGGGGTCTTTTATTATTCCAAGTGAAATTTTGGATTTCCTCTTCTGTGTCTTTAAAGAATGACATTGGGATATTGATGAATCTTGCACTGAATTTGTAGATAGTCCTTATCAAGTTTGCCATTTTTACAATATTACTTCTTCCAAACCAGGAGCATAGGTTTTTGCATTTCCTCAGTTCTGCGTTAATTTCCTTCTCCAGGGTTTATAGTTATATCAAAAAGGTGGTTTACATTCTAAGTTAATTCCTAGGTATTTTATTTTCTTTGATAGCAAAATGAGTTTCTATCCTGATTCTTGCCTCATTCCTCTCATTTGTTGGCATATAGGAAGGCAGTTGACATTGAGGGTTAATTTTATACCCTGCTACCTTACCAAAGTTTCATATCAGCTCAAGCAGCTTTGGAGTAGAGTCTATAGGGTTCTTTAAATACAGAATCATGTCATCTGTAAGGAGAGAAAGTTTCAGTTCCTCTTTCCCTTTTCCTCCTCACTCCAGTTAGAATGCCCAAGATCCAGAAATCTAATAACGTATGCTGGAGGGGATGTGTCCAGGAGGGATCACTACTACACTGCTGGTGGGATTGCAAACTCGTTCAACCACTATGGAAAGCACTATGGCAGTATCCCAAAAAGACTAAACATAGAGCTCCCCTGTGATCCAGCAATTTCACTACTTGCCAATCGTCCAGATAGGACATACTAAATTCACTATAATTCACAATAACATTTATCACAGCACTATTTACTATAGCAAAGGTATGGAACCAACCTAGATGCCCGTCAGTTGATGAGTAGATCAAATATGGTATTTTTACACAATGGAATTCTGTGCTTCTGTCAGAAAGAATGACATAGACGAATTTGTAAGGAAATAGAAAGATTGTAAAGTTTAGAAATTAGTTTCTGTCTCCTTCTCTCTCTCCTTCTCTATCTCTGTAAAATTTAGAAGTTCCTGCTTCTCTTATGTCTCTTTTCTTTCTCTCTCTCTCTCTCTCTCTCTCTCTCTCTCTCTCTCTCTCTCTCTCTCTCTCTCTCTCTCTCTCTCTCTCTCCAGTCCTTAGGCTTGAACTCAGGGCCTGAGCTACTTTTGCTCAAGGTAAGCACTCTACCATTTGAACCACAGTGCTGCTTCTGGCTTGCTCTTTTCATGTAGTATTAAGGAATCTAACCCAGGCCTTCATCCTTGATAGGTTAGCACTCTACCACTAAGCCACACAGTCAGCTTTTAGAGGTTTCTGACAAAGGTTTTCCTACATGCTATTATTTCTTCTGTGAGTGCTCTTAATGCTTGCTGAATGTTGACTTTGTTTAGAAGACATACCCTAATGCTCCCATATACAGAGATTCTATATATAGCTAAATGTTTTTCATTACTCAGAATTTCTCTATTGTGTATATTCTGAAATGTACTGAAGACTGACTTCTGATTAAAAGTCATTGCACATTTGTTGTATTCATTAGTTTTCTTTTCTTCTATGGGAATCAGGTTTGTGAGGAACACAGAAGTATGCCTTCCAGGTCAAACACTTTCCACATTTGTGGAAATTACAATGAAATCATTACTTTAAATATGTTAATATAAATATAGTTTTAAACAAAAAGATCCACATACACACACACAAACACACACACACACACGCATACAAAAAACAACTTTCAAAGTCTAACTATTACTGGGAAGGTAGTGAGAAGAAGTAGAACTTTGGAATAGTTCTGCAAGGAATATAAAACAATCAAAAATTGCGTGGAGAGTGCTAAAAAAGTACTAAATATAGAATTACATAGAAATATGTTCCAACACTTCTATTTCTAGATTTGTACCTAACGGAAGAGAAAGCAGAGACTAGAACAAATATGTGGAGAATCCATTCACAACTATTAATAATAATCACAAGGTAGAGATATGCAAAACAATGCATTGAAAAGGAAGAATATTTTACTATATTTTACAGATGATTCTTGATTACAGTAAACTAAAAATACAGCAGTCATAAAGGAAGAGCTAGGGTATGTTTTCCCTTCCAGAGCTTCCAAGGATCAACAAACTCTTAGAGCCAAAAAGCACGATGGTTCCAGAGAATGGAGTAGAGAGGAACAGGAGCTGAATGTTTAATGATTATACATGGAAGATGAAAATTGCTCTACATGGGTAGAATGAAGAGAGAACTGTACCCTAAGCAATGGTTATGTAGCCACACAGGATGGGACAAACCTATACTCCCTGATGTTGGGAAACTCAAGAAGGATTTCTAGCCATCCTGGATGCATGGAAAGATCTATCATAAAAACTAATGTGGAGGGGCTGGGAGTTTGGCATAGTTGTAGAGTGCTTGTATGAAGATGAAGGTTCAATTCCGCAGTACCACATACACAGAAAAAAACAGAAGTAGTGCTGTGGCTCAAGTAGAAGATCACTAGGCTTGAGGAAAGCTGAAGGACAGTGCTCAAACCGAGTTTAAAAAAAGACCAGAAAGCTGAGCATGATGGGGTGGTGGCTCACTTCTATAATCCTAGCTACTCAGGAGGCTGAGATCTGAGGATCAAGGTTTAAAGCCATCCTGGCACAAAAAGACCTGAGACACTTATCTCCAATTTACCTTTAGAAAATGGGAAGTGGGGCTTGGCTCCAGGGTAAGGTGGTAGCCTGGAGCTGAAGAGCTCAGGGATAGTGGGCAGGCTGAGTTCAAGATCTATGACACACCAAAAAAAAAACAAAAAACAAAAAATAATATGGAAAAATTTGGATTCTGTGAATTTTATCAGGCATATAAATGTCTTTTTTAGCTGTTGAAATAACAAATTGTTTGGAAACATTTTAAATTTTTTACCTAGAAATTTACACTACAAATGGAATTAATAACAAACACAAAATATGCAAAAGATACAAATTATCACAATATGGGTATCCTGCTTCTGTATCTTTTCACTGACTCCTGTTCAAATGAGTCACATATTCTGAATCGATATATGCCACACATGTTTGCTTGTACTGAACTTCTTGGGAAATCAAAAGCAAATACTAAGCAAATGTGTGTTAGATATTGTCAACAGTGATATTTCAAATATAAATCCCTACTCATTGCATTATTTAATATCAGTGCCAGAATCTAACTTACACTGGCAGAATGTTCAATCTTTTGAGAATCTTCAAAAGGGTGTGTAAATATTTAGGATCGTTATGTCTTCCTGGAGGAAAGATCCCTCCAACTAGACAGCCTATGCCGTTTAATTGGAGAGTTAAGTCCATTGATATTGAGAGATAGGATTGAGAGATATTTATTAGTTCCTACCATTTTTAAAAGCTTTTAGTAGGGCCTGTGTCTTGACAGTTCTTGTGGTCCTTAGATGTTATGCTGTTTAGGTGCCATTTCTTTCCCTATATTGCATTTATTTTGGTTTTCTATGTATAGAGCATCATTGAGAATTCTCTGTAGTGTTGGTTTTGTTTCGACATATTGTTGCAGCTTTTCCCTGGAATGGAATGTTTTTATTGTTCCCTCAGTTATGAATGAGAGCTTAGCTGGCTACAGTATTCTTGGTTGGTAGTTATTTGATTTAAGGGCATGACATATATGCTTCCAGTCACTTTGTGCTTGCATGGTCTCTGCTGAGAAATCTGGGGTTATTCTGATTGGTTTGCCTTTATAGGTTACTGATCCCTTTTCCCTGGCTGCCTTTATGATCTTTACTTTCATTTCTATTGATCCAGTTCAGATCACAATGTGACGGTGGGATGTTCTTTTCTGGTCAGGTCTGTTTGGGGTTCTAAAAGCTTCTCGTATCTGGATGGGCCTGCCCTTCTGGATATTTGGGAAATTCTCTGAGATGATTCCCTGAAGTATATTTCCAATACCATTGACCTCTTTCTCCACGCCCTCCTCAATACCAACTAGCCTTAAATTAGGCTTCCTAATTGCATCTTGGACCTCCTGAAGCGCTCTCTCATATTTCCTAGATTTGGATTGACTCATTTTCTGTTCTTTCTCTATAATAACTAAATTATCTTCAGCCCCGGAAATTCTCTCCTCTGCATTGTCTAACCTGCTATCAAAGCTATCTACTTTATTTTTCATCTCCCTTGCTTCTAATTGCTCACTTTTGATGCCTTGCATCTCCTGTTTTAGATTATGTATTTATTTCTTTATCTCCTTGATTTCCTTTTGAGTGGTTAGCTCAGTAGCTTTATTTTCTTTGGACATTTCCTGGAGTTTGGTCACGTTTTTATTTGTGAATTCTATGAATTCATCCATATTTCTTTGAAAAACCTTTATTATGGCCTCCTTTATGGCTTCTTCTTTTTCACTTATCACCTTGTTTATGCTTTCCTCTTATTCAGCTATGGCTTCCTCCATTATCTCTTTCTTGATATTTTCACATTTTTCATTAATGATGTTTATCATTTGCATTTGTGTAGCACTTGAAAGACTCTCCTCTAGGTTTGCCAGTGACTGTTCCATTGTCTGTTTACATTGGGTGGGGGATGTTGTTTCTTCATTTGACATTTCTCTTGAGTTTCTTGTTCTGCCCATTTGAATATTGGAGCAATATGGCTACTAAATACGATTATAGTTTTTCAGATATAACCAACCTAGACCTCTGTAGCTGGCAGACACTAGATGTTCACAAGTTTTGATTGGTATTATCACTCTTTCTTTTTGTGCACTTACAGACCAGTGTAATACAACCACTGATAAGCGATTTATACCCAAAACAATAAGCCTCTCAGTCCAATCTCTATTGTCTTTAAGTCCCTCTGAGCCTAGAGAATAATTAACCACCTGCATATACAATATTGCTCAACAGCCATCAAGTGTAGATCCGTGCAGTAGAAGGGTTGAAAGACGAGCAGAGGTCCAGAGATAGAAAAAAATGAGAGAGGTCAGGGGAGGTACAAGAGGATTAAGGTAGGAGAGTAAGAATATTGTAGTAATGAAGAAAAGGTATAGCATAAGGATAACTGACCTAAGTTGGTTAGTAGGTAGCATATTTGAGTACAAAGTTTGGAAAGTATTAGAATAAAACTTATGTCTTGCTGCACGACTAGCTCTTAATCCAACCAGTGGCCTCACAGTGGACCATGGGATGGATCTGTTTTTCTTGTCTACGTTGAGGGAAATGGGTATTTCACAAGATGCAGAAGCGAACATTTCAGAAGCAAATGCTGTGAGGGAATTAGCTCGTAAAAAGCATTTTTATTTTCTTTTATCTTTCTGCCAGTCCTCGGGCTTGAATTCAGGGCCTGCGCACTGTCCTCAGGTTTTCTCAAGTCTAGCCCTCTGCCACTTGAGCCACAGTGCCATATCTAGATTTTCTATCTATGTGATACTGAGCAATCAAACCCAGATCTTCCTGGATGCTAGGCAAGCACTCTACCACTATGCCAAACTCTCAACCCTGACATAGTAATTATAAAGTCATCATCATCATATCAAAATATCCTTTCTCCTACAAAGAATGAACACTTATCTATGTGTGTAATGCTTTTTTTTAAATTTCACTAATTCTTCTGTGTTTTCCCCTCTTGCATTTTTTACACATGACAGCAAAGCTAATCATCAGGAAAAAATTGATTAGGATACAGAAACCTAATAATATCCTAGTAGATTGACGTCAAAAATATATGCAAGATGTCCTGTGTGTTTGACCTAGTGGTAGAGTCCTTGGCTACCACGCAAAAAGACTCAGGTTTGATTCCTCAGTGCCACATACATAGAAAACGCTGCAAGTGGTGCTGTGGCTCGGTGGGACAGCTAAAGCCTAAAGAAAGCCCAAGAACAATGTTCACACTCTGAGGTCAAGTCCCAAGACTAGCAAAAACAAAAAAAATTCGACAAGGGGCAAAATGCAGGCAGAGAAGGCACTGTGAAGCAAATGTTTTGTAAAGGATGTGGGCAATATTGACCCTTAAGTTTGGATCTTACTTTAGAAAGGCCCCTTGAGCCTGAGACCAGACTGGTAGTTGGGCCTAGTGGAAGACATTGGGATTGGACAAATAAGGTGTGCTGTTTACTACATCCACATGTATATTGTGAGATTGGAGGAGAGATTCAGCCTCCAGTATGTCTTTGGTGAGGTCTTCTGTGAGCAAGGATCTTTGGTCATTGGGCCCTGAAAGGTGACCCTGCCTCCCTCACAATGGAACAGAATATGGAACCCTGGTAACCAAGCCACTGTAACTAACAACCAACTCAAGCCAGCTCACTTGGCCTGTGGCTCAGGAGGAAGCAAGGTGTTGCTGTGCTGTTGCCAAAGGTCAGGAAACTCGAGTCTCAGGCATGGAAGTTGTGGATGTCTTACTCGAAGATGTACATGCTAGATCATTGCCAAGCCACAAATCCAGTATAACAGAACTTTCTCTAAGAAGAAGGCCAGGAAAATCCAGGGCAACCAGATGAGGTAAATTTCTAAGAAGAAATGTATTTCACCCCATCATCCTCCCCACACACTACAACTTTCTTTTTTTTTCCATTTTTTTATTATAATTAGTAACAGGGTTATATGATATTTGCCAGATAGAAGGTGCATTAATTCACATACATTGATACCCTTTCACATGTCTTGGTACCCATTTCCCTCCAACCCCACACCCCCCACCCGTCTTGGTTTTCCCCCCTTCCCTATCAAATTTCAAATATCCAAATACAAATAAATTTTATATATAAGATAAAGTGAGATACTATACCAATATGGGATAACCAAGGGACAGCAAACGAGATGAGAGACAACATAGTACATTAAGGACAACAATCATTCATTATATGGCTTTTGTGTCAATATCCTGGAGGTCCTTTCAATTAGCTTCACATTATATGGCCTTATATATGGCCTTTTGCTCTATTGACAATCTCTGCTAGTAGAGCCCAAGGTTTCTACTGATTATGACGAATGAGGGAAACCACTGAGCCTGAGTTCCTTTTAGTCTGGCTTACTTCCCTTAATATGATTTGTTCTAAGTCTTTCCATTTCCTAACAAATGGGGCGATGTCATTCTTTCTGACAGCAGCATAGAATTCCATTGTGTACAAATACCACAACTTGTTGATCCACTCATCCACTGAGGGACATCTGGGATGTTTCCCTATCTTTGCTATGGTGAATAGTGCTGCAATGAACATTGTTGTGCTAGTGGGTTTAGTATGCCCTTGTTTCTGGATTGTTGGGTAAATGCCAAGTAGTGGAATTGCTGGGTCATAGGGGAGTTCTTTGTTTAGTCTTTTCAGGCACTGCCACACTGCTTTCCATAGTGGTTGAACGAGTTTGCAGTCCCACCAACAGTGTAGTAGTGATCCCTCCTGGCCACATCCCCTCCAGCATCTGTGGTCATTCGTTTTCCTGATACTGGCCATTCTAACTGGAGTGAGGTGGAATCTTAGAGTTGTTTTGATTTGCATTTCTTTTATGACCAGAGATGTGGAGCATTTCTTCATGTGTCTATAGGCCATTTTTGTTTCTTCTTCAGAGAAGACTCTCTTTAAGGCTTTGGCCCATTTTTAATGGGATGGGTGTTACTTTGGAGGTTAGTTTTGGAGTGATTCAATTTTTTGAGTTGTTGATATATTTTAGATATGAGGCCTTGGTCCGTTGTTTGGTTGGTGAAGATCTTCTCCCACTCTGTAGGCTTCCTGATTAGTTTACTAGCTATATCCGCTGCCATACAAAAGCTCTGCAGTTTGATGCAGTCCCACTTATCCAGCCTTTCTCTGATTTGTTGTGATTCTTGGTCCTTTTTAAGAAAGTTTCGACCTTTGCCAAGGAGGCCTAGTGTATCTCCTATTCCTTCCTGTAAACTTTTCAGTGTGTCAGCTTTTACCTCCACGTCTTTGATCCATTTGGAGTTAATTCTAGTGCAAGGGGACAAAGAAGGATCCAACTTTAGTTTTCTGCAGGTGTTTAACCACTTCTGCCAGCACAACTTGTTGAAGAGGCTATCTTTCTTCCATTCTATTTTTTTGGCTCCCTTGTCAAAGATTAGGTGGCCATATGTCTGTGGTTTAATATCTGGGTCCGCATTTCTATTCCATTAGACTTCAGGCCTGTTCTTGTGCCAGTACCAAGCTGTTTTGAGAATTATAGCTCTGTAATAGAGTCTTAAGTTTGGAATTGAAATTCCTCCAGCGCTGTTCTTTCTGCTAAGAAGTGTTTTTGCTATACGGGGTCTTTTATTATTCCATATGAAAATTTGAATTGCCTCTTCTATTTCTTTAAAGAATGACATTGGGATGTTGATTGGTATCACACTGAATTTGTAGATAGCCCTTGGCAAGATTATCATTTTCACAATGTTGATTCTTCCAATCCAGGAGCATGGGAGGTTTTTCCATTTCCTTAGTTCTGCTTTAATTTCCTTTTTTAGGGTTTTAAAGTTTTCATCTAAACGGTCCTTTACATTCTTAGTTAAGCTAATTCCTAGGTACTATATTTTCTTTGAGGCTATTGTGAAAGGATTTTCTTTCCTGATTATTGCCTCGTTCCTCTAGTGTTGGCGTAAAGTAAGGCAGTTGATTTGTGAGGGTTGATTTTATGGCCTGCTACCCTTCCAAAGCGTTGAATCAGCTCAAGGAACTTGGGAGTAGAGTCTATAGGATTCTTTAAATACAGAATCATGTCATCTGCAAAGAGGGATAGTTTTATTTCCTCTTTCCCTACTTGGATCCCCTTTATGCTTGCTTCTTGCCTTATTGCACTGCCTAGGAATTCTAGTACTATGTTTAAAAGGAGTTGAGGGAGTGGGCATCCTGAATGCTACCCCTTAGCACTTTAATGCAAAGCTTAGGGCTGTGGCATTTTAAGCACAATTCAACGCTCTGTTTTTTGCTGGTTAATTAGAGGTAAAAATCTTTTGGAATGTATTGCGTGGCTGATTTTGAACTGGAATCCTCAGGTCTCAGCTTATCTTGAGTAGCTAGGATTACAGTACTTTTACAACCTGTATGCTCATACACATTGCTTCTGATCCAAACACTCATTGTTCAATTTAACTAACAAGATGTGAGGAACGATGATTGACTGTAATTTACTAGATGGGATTCTAGTGAGTATATATTTCCACTTCCACTCTGAAACCAGGTAAATGTTTCTGGTACATGTTTCAACTATCTCCCAAAGAGGAATTAATATGTGAGTACGTTTGATAGTATTTCAGATAGGAGATGGACTTTGGTGTTTGGAACCTGTTGGGCAGAGTGTATCAGCTGGGCTGTGATAACAGAGATGATGTTACAGACAGTAATATTTTCATCCCAGACAGACTTAATCCAGATCCTTGGATTTCAGGCCTTGAGTAGATAGAATTACAAGTGTGAGCTGCCACCACCACCTGGTTCATTTTGGAAACCTTTATTGCTTCTCATTTGTTCCTTTCCTTTTTTGGAAGATTGATCTAAGCTGGCTGATTGTGCATCACAATGAAGTGATTGGCCTCAGGAATTGCAAATATTTGTTTCATCAGCACGGAATGAATGAAGTTGATCTAAACCCAATAGTATTTTCCTTCTGATAAATAGGGAACTTACTTATATCATTTTTCCTTGCCTTTGCCTTCCCAAAGCAAGCAACATGTTTCTTAAAAACTATACTTCATGAGAATATTATAATTAGAAGCTATCTTCTGCACACTTCAGAATAGTCCTTGCATTTATAAACTTGTATTACAATATTAGGTAGAAGAATGGTGACTGTTAGTTTCTTAACTATTTCATATGTTTTACTCTTTAAGGCTCATTAAGTCAAGAAGGGATTAAATACATTTATATAATAGTAGAACATAGCTCCTGCTGATTTGATTTGTGTGCAGATGATACACAGATTTATTAGGATTACTCAAAAGTTTTCTTCAAATTTTCAGTAGTAGACTGCTATGCTAACTGGAAGGTGATAGTAATGATGCTGAAATTCTATGAATCAGCTATGAAGCAGAATTTCAGGGGAGAGTATTTGCTAGGGACTTAATTTCTAAGACACATATCAAGAATATTGAACTATAACACCAAATGATGGAGGACTCAGCGTCACATTTTGTTTGTTTTATGGAAGTCCTGGGACTTGAACCCAGGGCCTGTGAACTGTACATAAATGGTTTTTTTTTTTGCTTCAGGCTAGTGTTCTACCACTTTATCCACAGCTCCACTTCCAGATTTTTGGTAATGAACTGTAAATCAGAATATCATGCAATTTGTTTGGGCTGGATTCAAACTTGATTCTGTGTAGATAGGATTCCAAGTGTGAGCGCACAGAGCCTGGCTAGTATCATTCATCATTCAAGTCATGGGACTGCAGTTCTGCACCTGGGTCCTGTCACTGAGCTTTTCAGCTCAAGACTACTGCCCTATCCCTTGAGCCATAGGGCCAATTCTGGGTTTCTGGTGGTTAATTGGAGATAAGAGTCACATGGACTTCAGTGCCCAGGCTGACTTTGAACTGCTATCCTTGGATCCCAGCCTCTTGAGTAGCTACATTTACAAGTGTGAGCCACCATACCCAGCTAAATTATTTTTTAAGTTAATTTTTTTGTTAAGTCAATATATAGTTGGCATACGGTTACATAAGTAATGAACATATTTCTTAAGAAAATTGTTATCCCCTCTCTCATTTTTCTCTGTTTTCCTACCTTCAGCCCCCTCTCCACCCAGATTGTTCAGTTCATTTCCGTTTAGTGTCTTCCAAGTATCACTGTTCAATTGGTTCACCCTTTTTCCTTTGTTTTTTTTTTTTTTACCATTTTATTATACCCTCTCCATTCCCCAAATCACATAAACCTATGTACAAGACACAGGGTACCCGAATTCAACACAGTGACTACAGAGAATAAAACTAAAGGGAAAAAGAAGAAAAGAGGTAAAAAGCAAAGAAAATGAAAGAACATCATACAGTACCTTAGAAGAAACAACATTGAAAAAACAAAACATAAAACCTTGGGCTGAAAATGAAGCTTGCCTAGCATGTATGAAACCCTGGATACCATTCCTCAGCACCACATAAACCAAAAACTGGAAGTGCCACTGTGACTCAGCTGGTAGATTTCTAACGTTCAGCACAGAGTGTCTCCAAGTGACAAAAATCTGTCACATTTAAGTCAGGCTTCAAAACTTTGCTAGGAACCAGTTATGTGATGTGGAAGAAAGTCCAATTTTCAAAAAATCACTAGCCAGGCGCTGGAGGGTCATAATTGTCATTCTACTAGCCAGGGAGAAGGTGGTATTTACCTCTAGCATCTTTTTTAAAAAATTTATTAACATTGAATTTTACATCATATTTCAAATGTCATGTTTAACCAACAAGTATTCAAGAAGGGAATCGCTATACAATCACTGGCACATAAATTTTAGAATATAGTAAAAATTAAGCTGAGTCATTGTATGTCATAGATACAGATTAATCTATAATAAAACACATGTCTATAGAGTGTATAGTCTATCCTAGATTTTTATGTGTATGTAGTTATGTTTATATCTCCAAAATTATGTCCAGAACTTTGGGTATCAACTATTCAACTATTCAATCATCGCTCTACTACTGTTTGAAACTAATATCCATATATTAAGGATACCATGTACCTTTTGTTCCTTGGTCTTGACTTATCTCACTCAACAGGATTCACTCTAATTTCATCCACTACCCCAAAAATGCCATTATTATTTTTTTCTGTGCAGATCTTCTTTTTATGTATTTATTTTTATTGTAATTTATAGAAGGGTTACATTATATTCACCAGATAGAAGGTGCATTACTTCTCAAACTTTGATACCCCATGTAATGATATGATCCCCATTTCCCTTCCCCTACCCCCATTCATCTTCATTTCCCCCCTTCCCTATCCAATTTCAAATAACCAATTAGGCACATATGAAATATATCAGAAAACAAGGTGAAATATTGTAACAATATGATATAACCAAGGGATAGCAAAAGAGATAAGAGATGACATAGTTCATTAAGGACAACAATCACTCATTATATGAGTTTTGTTTCTTTATCTTGGAGGTCCTTACATTTAGTGTCATACTATTTGTCACGATGTCTCTAGATTTTGTTCTATTGTAAATCTCTGGTAGCAGAACCCAAGGTTTCTACTGAATTTGACAAATGAGGGAGACTCTTGGGCCTATGTTCCTTTGAGTTTGGCTTACTTCACTTAATATGATTTTTTTCCTTTTCATCCACTTCTCCGAGAATGCCATTATTTTATCTTCTCGGTTGGCTATGTATCATTCCATTGTGTGTGTGTGCGTTTGTGTGTGTGTGTATGTGTGTGTGTGTGTGTGTGTGTGTGCGTGCGTGTATCACATTTTTTGTAGTAGGGCATCTGGTTGTTTCCATCATCCAACCTCATATTCTACAGATATTTTTATAGTCTGTTTTTTATTTTCAGGGTAATGTATAGAGGGGTTACGATTACATTTACAGGTAGTGGACTGCATTACTTCTCACACATTTATTCCACTCCACATGTTTTTGTCCCCAGTTCCCTCTCCCCTCCCCTTCCCAATCATCTTGTTTCCCCCCTTCCCTTTCCTATTTGACATAAACAAATTAACATATATACAATAAGCCAGGGAAAAAATCAGATACAGTAACAATCTGACATTAACCAGAGGGCAAAATAAGAGATGACAAATAACATAGTAGATTAAGGACAAAAATCACACAAGATTAAGAGCAACGATGACATAAGATATAGCTCTTGTTCCCATATCCTTGAGATCCTTTCATTTAGTCTCATCCTATATGACCTTATATACCTAGGTTTTTGAGTTATTGTAATCCTCTGCTAGGAGAGTCCTAGATGTGAACTAATTATTACAAATGAGGGAAACCATTGAGCTTATGTTTCTTTGGGTCTGGCTTCCTTCACTCAATATGAATTTTTCCAAGTCTTTCCATTTCCTTACAAATGGGGCGATGTCATTCCTTCGGATGGCAGCATAGCATTCCATTGTGTATAAGTACCACATCTTCTTGATTCAGTCATCTACTGAGTGGCATCTGGGTTGGTTTCATAGCTTTGCTATGGTAAATAGTGCTGCAATGAGCATCATTGTGCTAGTGGCTTTAGTATGTCCTTTTTTCTGGACAATTGGGTAGATGCCAAGTAGTGGATTTGCTGGATCATAGGGGAGCTCTATGTTCAGTCTTTTGAGGAACCACCACACTGCTTTCCCTAGTGGTTGAACGAGTTTACACTCACACCAACAGTGTAGATATGATCTCCCATGGTCACATCCCCACCAGTATTTCTTATTAGATTTTTTGATAATGGCCATTCTGACTGGAGTCAGGTGGAATCCCAAAGTTGTTTTGATTTTCATTTCCCTTATTGCTAGAGATATGGAGCATTTCTTCATGTGTCTAAAGCCCATTTTAATTTTTTCTTCAGAGAATACTCTTTTAAGTCTTTAGCCCACCTTTTAATAGGATTGTTGTTTCTTTGAAGATTTGTTTGGGAGAGATTCATTTTTTTCAGCTATAGATATATTTTAGATAACTACATATATTTTTGTAGAAAAAAGAATGGAAGCCATCATGCTGGCTCACAACTTAATTTCAGCTACTTAGGAGGCTCAGGGCTTAGGATCACAGGTCAAAGCCAACCAGGGCCCTACAGTGTGTGAGATCAAACTCTGTGAACATACAATGACTGTAAGAGGAATCTCACTGCCTGGGAATGTAGCCTAATGGTAGAGTGCTCACCTAGAATGCATGAAGACCTAGGTTCTATTCACCGGTACCGCATACTCAGAAAAAAGCTAGAAGTGGCGCTGTGTCTCAAGAGGCAGAGCACTCACCTTGGGCAAGCTAGTCCAATGAAAATGTCTAGGCCCTGAGTCCAAGCCGTAGGACTGGCAAAAAGAAAAAAAAGAGCAATCTTACTTAAGTAACAAGGAATGTACCCTATATTTATACAGACTGAAAAATTCATTAAGAAATTAGAAAATATGTATAAAGTGCATAATTTCTTTTGTGTGTTGGCACTGGGTCTTCAACTGAGTGCTTCAGCTCTATTCCTGACCTTTTCTACTCAAGGCTAGCACTCTACCAATGCAGCCCCAAATCAACTATCTTCAATTGAGATATAAGCGATGAATATTTCAGGGTGTTTCATGAAAAACATTTTTATAAAGTGAAACTTTCAACACAGTCTTATTTTAGTATGAATGTTGAGATGGGAAGAGACAGAAAAAGTGAAATGTTTCCTGATCCCCATAGAGAAGAGACTCAGCAGAACCACTGTGGTCTGCAGGCTTCTTTGTGAGTTTTGTTTGCTTGTTTGATTGTTGTCAATTGTGGGGCTTGAACTCTGGGCCTGGGCACTGTCCCTCAGCTCTTCAGCTCAAGGCTAGTGCTTTAATCTGTGAGCCCCAGTGCCACTTCTGGTTTTTCTGGCAGTTAACTGGGTACTTTGGCTGGCTTTAAACTTTGATTCTCAGATCTTAGCCTCCTGAGTAGCTAAGATTATAGGTGTGAGGTACCATCACCAGGCTGCTGCTCTGTTACTATGCAGGTTCTGGATCAAGAACTTCAAGTCCTTACTTCAATTTTTTCTTCTCTTGCCTGATACTCTGCCATTTGAACGAAGCCCCAGTTCCTGGTCTTTGTTGGTTAATGAGAGATATTATGATTTTCTAATATTGTAGCAATGATTATAAAACCCAGCATTTTACTTACTTGAATAAATTAAGAGACAGGACCTAGTGAGATGGAAAACAAAATTTTTTTTCAAGTTGCTATCCTGTTCTAATGCATAAGTCTGGCTATTTTGCTTACACACAAATATGTATTTTACCAATTTCTACTCTATTTTTGCTTAGCTTAAAACCACCACTGCCATTTCATAGATTTTGTTGTTGTTGTTTGCAGTGCTTGAACTCTGTGCCTGGGCTGTTCCTCAGATCTTCAGTTCAATGCCAGTGCTCTACTACTTTTGATTTGGCCAGTCCTGGGCTTGAACTCAGGTACTGAGCACTGTCCTTATATTTTCTCAAGGCTAGGGCTCTACCACTTCAGCCTCAGCACCACTTCCAGCATTTTTCTATGTATGTGATATTGAGGAATTGAACCCAGGTCTTCGTGCATGCTAGGCAAGCACTCTACCACTAGGCCAAACTCCCAGCCCAAAATTATTCATCATTACTATTAGCTATCTTCTTTTTTTATTATTGATTCGTCATCGTGCTTGGACTTTGGGCCTGGACTGTCCCTGAGCTCTTCAGCTCAAGGCTAGCGCTCTTCCTCTACAGCTCCATTTTTGGTTTCTGGTAGTTAATTGGTGATGTAAGTCTCACAAACATATGTGTCCAGGCTGGCTTTGGGCTTTGAACCAAGATCCTCCAATCTCAGCCTCCATAGTACGTAGAATTACACGCTTCAGCCAACAGTGCCTGACTGTTTGATGTCTCTGTCTCTGTCTCTCTGTCTCTGTCTGTCTCTGTCTCTCTCTCTGTCTCTCTCTCTCTCTCTCTGTCTCTCTCTCTGTCTCTCTCTCTCTCTCTCTCTCTCTCTCTCTCTCTCTCTCTCTCTCTCTCTCTCTCTCTCTCTCTCTCTCTTTTGGTTGTAAGACTTTAATTGTGCACCTGGGAAGTGTCCCTGGGCTACAACCTTAAACACCTTGAGCCACAGTGTCACTTCTGGTTTTCTGGTGTTTAAGTGGAAGTAACAGTTTCCTGTACTTTAGTGTCTGGCCTGGCTTTGAACTGTGATCCTCAGAACCCAAACTTATGAGATCATTTCCAGCTTTTTTTGGTGTAAGTGGTACAGAGTAATTGAACACAGGGCTTTGTGCATACTAGGCAAGCAAACTACCACTAGTGTGCACTCCAGCCTTAGATAAGGGCTTTCTTTTTCTTTTTCTTTTTTTCACTCATGGGGCTTGAACTCTGGGCCTGGATGTTTACCTTATGCTCTTCAGCTCAAGGCAAGAGCTCTACCACTTGAGGCACATTGTCATTTTGAATTTTCTGGATTATTTGGAAATAAGATTCTCACAGATTTTTATGCCTGGGCCGTCTTTGAACCTCGATCCTCCAGGGTAGCTAGGATTACCAGGGTGAGCCACCAGTCACGGGCATTAAATTATTATTTTTTGCATGTCCTATGGCTTCAACTCATGGCCAGAGCACTATCCTAGGGCTTGCTCAAGGATAGCACTTTACTTCAGCCAGCCATCTCCCGGTCCAAATAGGCCACTCTTGAAGCTAGAATTACAGAGATCTGCCATAATATTGGCATGTTGTTATCTAAGTATATAATTTTTCTTCTATTTTTGATGGCTTTTCCTTAGTGTACATATTTCCTACATATTTTATGGAAAATTTCCTTCCCACTGGGGCCATAAGTTAAGCCTAGTGGAAGCGTTCTTGCCGAGCATGAATGAAGACTCAAGTTCAATTCCTCAGCACAACATAGATAAAAAAAGATAAAAGTGGTGCTGTGGCACATGTGATAGAACTTGCGCCTTAAGAATAAACAAAAACAAAAACAAGGATCGTGCTCAGGTCCTGAGTCTAAGCCCAGTACTGGCAAAAGAAATTCTGCCCAAAGTAGACATTTAAACTTATTGTACTTTTCAAAAAATTTGTTGTTCAAGGTGATATACAAAGAGATTGCTGTTACATATGTAATGAGTACATTTCTTGTAAACACTGTTACCCTCTCCCCCCTTTTCTCTTTCCCTTCCCCCCAAGTCATAAATTTCATTTACAACAAATATATATGTATTTTCATTCCTGAAAAAACTAGTTTAAAATGTGTTCAAATAAATGATGTAGGTTGATATATTTATCAAAATGGATTACTTGAACTCTAAAATAAACATTGTAGGTAATTTTTCTCATAAAATTGTAGTAATGCTATAAAACTAATAAAAAAGGAATTTTAGTTATTAATTTCTTACTTTTTACCTTTAACATTATTACACTAAGCATACTGATTATGGTATTAATACAGACAGCATGAAATATGATTATGTAAAAAAATTAAATGATTAAAAATAGTAAGGTTGGGCGCCAGTAGTTTAGCTTGGTGGCACACACCCTGGACTGGCAAAAAAGAAGTAGGGTTAGATAAAACAGATTTAATTCCAAATGTGTGGAAAATGGTATGATTTCTTGTTTGGCTAGTCCTGCGGCTTGAACTGAGGGACCAGGAACTGTCCTTGGCCACATTTGTTCAAGGGTGGCACTCTTACACCTGAGCAACAGTGCCCCATCTGCTTTTTCTGTGTATGCAGTGTCGAGGAATTGAATCAACGTCTTCTTGTATACTAGGCGAGCACTCTACAACTAGGCCACATTCAAAGCCAGAGTAGATTTTTGATGCTGTTGTGGAGTTTTAATTTTCTTAAATATTTGTACAAAGCACAATGGATATATAAACAGACTTGAACTCACAGAACAGAGTCCCACATAATATTACAGTTACTCTGGCACTTCTCCCGATTGACAAAACACATTTCCAGGCATCTGCTCTGTCCTTAAGCTTTGGTAGCTGACCTGTCTTTCCATGGAGGCCTGGCCTGGATTCCTGGTGATTCCATGCATTTCATAGTTCCCTGTATATCCAGTAAGGTTGTCTTCTATGGGACCAGACCTGTCTGGTTTTTGGCCCACCCAGGACCTATGTGTCTGAGGTCTCACATTTTAAGTGGAAAATAAAACACAGTATAATAAGCACTGAAGAACTGCACACCATAATATTAACAACGAGAGTTTAATAGTTAGCAAAGTAAATGCAATGAATACTTGACAAGAATCATGAGAGCAAGATAAAGAGATGTCTTTTTAGGAAGGGGACAGGGAAGCTCTAAATCCAGACTGGCCTCCAAGTTGCCTTCAGACAGTAATTCTACTTCAGAGTCCTCAGAAGGGTCTCCTTCCTCATGAGAAACAGAATGTCCTTCCTGAGTTAAGAAGGGGATGGATTCTGTTTGTCGAATGGAGATTGAGTCTCTTTTAGTGAGATGGATGGGTCTGGATATTCTGTGAGGATGGATTCATTTTCCTCACTTTTTCAAGAGAATTTCCAGCAACTACTACATTGTCCTCCACTATTTGAAATTGTGCAGGAAGTTTCCCACATAAAAGAGATCACCTTTCTGGTAGGCAGAGATCAGCGTTGTCAGCAGCATCTCCAACAGGCCTTCCTCAAGGATCCATAGGTTACAAGGCTCATTCAGAGTCTGAGCTGACTTACCATCACACTGTATTGGCAAAACAGTGGATATTTCAAACGTAGGAATGGGACCACACTTCACACTGAGGAATTGGTATAGAGTAGATTGGAAATGACACACTCTAATCTCAGTATAGTCACTTGAAAACACACAAGAAGGTTGTAGTGTGTGGGCAGGATGATGGGTTCAAATAGGTTTCCTCTCAATATACCCCATCTGAGTTTCCCTGGAGTTTCCTGGCTTTCTTCCTAGAGAAATGCCTCATATACTGGAATTTTGGCTTGGCACTGATCCAGCATCTACTTCTTCAAGTGAAACATTCATATCTCTCATGCCTGAGATCTGAGCCTCCTGACCTTTGGCAACAGCACAGCAACATCTTTCTGGTTCCTGAGCCACAGGCCAAGGGAGCTGGCTTGAGCTGGTTGTCACATACAGTGGCTTGGTTACCAGGGTTCCATATTCTGTTCCATTGTGAGGGAGGTAGGGTCACCTTTCAAGGCCCAATGACCAAAGCTCCTTGCTCACAGAAGACCTCCCCAAAGACATACTGGAGGCTGAATCTCCCTTCCCACCTCACATATGGATGTAGTAAACAGCACACCTTTTTGTTCAAATCCCAAGTCATTAACTAGGCTTAAGTGCTAGCCTGGTCTCAGGCTCAAGGAGCCTTTCTTAGGTAAGATCCAAACGTAACTGTCACTATTCCCCTTACCCTTCACAAGACATTTTGCTTCACAGTGCCTTCTCAGCTTGCATTTTGCCTCTTGCACAATTTTTTTGCTAGTCCTGGGACTTGACCTCAGAGCCTGACCATTGTTCTTAGGCTTTCTTTAGGCTATAGCTGTCCCACCAAGCCACAGCACCACTTCCAGCGTTTTCTATGTATATGGTACTGCAGAATCAAACCGGACTCTTTTTGTGTGATAGCCAAGCACTCTACAAATAGATGAAACACCCAGGCCATCTTGCACATATTTTTCACTTCAATCTACTAGGACGTTGTTAGGTTTCTGTATCCTAATCTATTTTTCTTCCTGATGAATATCTGTGCTGTCATCTGTAAAAATGCAAGTGGGAAAATCACAGAAGCATTGGTGACATAAAAAAAAGTCTTACAGACATAGATAAGTGTTCATTCTTTGTAGGAGAAAGGATATTTTGATATGATGATGATGACTATTTATAAATACTTTATCGGGGTTTAGAGTTTGGCCCAGTGGTAGAGTGTTGCCTAGCATCCATGAAGATCTAGGTTTGAGTCCTTAATATCACACAGATATAAAAATCCATATGGCAATGTGGCTCAAGTGACAGAGGGCTAGACTTGGGAAAAGCCAAGAGCAGTGCTCAGGCCCTGAGTTCAAGCCCCAGGAATGGTAGAAAAAGCAAAAGAAAAGAAATGTGCTTTTTACAAGTTATTCACTCACAGCATTTGCCTCTGAATTCTTCGCTTCTGCATCTTGTGACTTATCCCTTTCCCTCAATGTAGACAAGAAAAACAGATTTTATTACTTGCTAGCCTGTTGTCCAATCTTTGTATATTAATTCAAAATACAATATTGCCTGAGATATTGTGTGTGTGCATGTGTGTGTGTATTTGCCAATGTGTGCATGCACACATGTGTACAGGGTTTAGGGCTTACTCATAGGGCCTGTGTGATAACCCTCAGCATCTTTTCCTCAAAGGTATTGGTCTTTCACTTGTAGCTTATTTTAGCTAATTGGAGTTGAGAGATTCACTCAATTTCTTGCCCTGTGCATTGGAACCCAGGGCTGGGTTCTCATATTGTTAATTGTAGCTATAGAGAAGACTGAGGTCTGGGGATCCTCGTTAGAATCCAGCCCCTGAAAGAAAGTCACTGATAGAAATCTTTATCTTCAGTTAAGCACGAATAAATAAGGCAAAAGTGGAACTGTGGCTCAGTTCCTCTTGTACCAGCCATGAGAAAATTAGTAATTGGCAGCACCTGGTCCCTGAGAGAAATCCGTAGCACTGGTTCAAAAAAAGAAAGAAAATAATGAAAAAAATTAAAACTTGCTGAGGAATCCATAAGGATAAACGTGCCCGTGAATAATCTTGTCATTTCAGATTCCCTCAAGAGCTTATGTCTCTCTATATTTTTTTCAAGTTTTTTTAAAGATATTTACATATTTTCTATCTTTCTTAAACAGAGATAGCCATCCACAAAACACAAACACAAACTCTCACACAGTATACCACCCACCCATAAGTGTCTGGCTATGTATATATGTATAGTCATATGTATTGATCTGTCTCTCTAAACTAATATATAAATGCATAAACATATGTATTTAGACAAACAGGAAACATACATAGATAGGTCTCAGGCATTTCCAGATTTTGTGCAAGTCTTCTGAGTGCAACTTACCATTGTATTGTTTGTCAAGATAGAGTCCCTCTAACTTTTGGCCAGCTTCTTGTCCTTTGATAATTTTTTCTGCCAGTCCGGGGTTTTGAACGCTAGGCCTGGATGCTGTCACTGAGCTTGAGCTTCTTGCATTCAGTAGTTTATTGCAGATAAGAGTCTCATGGAGTTTCTGTCCTGGGCTGGCTTTGAATTGTGATCCTCAGATCTCAAACTCCTGAGTAGCTAGGATGACAGTCTTGAGCTACCAGTACCTGGTTCCTTTGCCTCTTTTACCCTTTTTTTGGCCCCACCACAGGCATGGTATCTACCTTCCTATGTTCTCTCCACCTGCCCCCAGACAGGGGTCTGACAGATGCTTTCCACCCACTTATTCATGTCTTCCTCTGTATTGGCTGACAGCTGAGACATGCACTCACTTGGATGCCAAACACAAAGCCATGTGATTGTTTCTCAGTCTGGAACATCCTATCAGATTTATAGCACCACAGAGGGTCAGGTTGATGCTCCTCCAGGGCTTCTTAAATTGTTCTCATATTAATCCACAACACGTTTGTCATCACTTGTCCAGCTAATTCATGGACTAAAGCAGCATTCCCTACAAACTTAGATCCCAATACCATGAGGACACTCAAGGGTGCATTAGGAGTGTGACCTGCAGGTGGATGTGAGCCTGTCTAAGTTGGAGGGGATTTCTCCACCACACGAAATGCAATACAAATTTAGAATCTGCTTTCATGAGGTGACAATCTCTGGCAGATGTTCTTATCAAATGTGGCACTGCCTACTTCCAGCTTAAAACATGGGTTGATGACCCAGCATTACAGAGAATGTATTCACCCCGGCCCAACAGATAGGCTGGGACCCTGAACTTTCAGGTAGCATTTGGCTTTGAAGGTCATGAGATCTTAGTCTACAAATGATGAGCCCCCTCCCGTGAGGCATAGCAAACGGAGCCAAAGTGCAACCCAGTTAAGCACCAGATCAAGCTTCCCTTCTACAGTAGGGTATGGTTTGAAAACTGTGCATAGCTTCTGTTTGAAGCCAGTCCAGAAAGGAAAGTCCATGAAACTCTCATTTCCAGTTAACTGCCAAGAAAAAGCCAAAGATAGAGATGAAGCTCAAGAGAGGTTGAGAGCCATCTGAAAAGAATGGTTACACCCAGCAACATCCTCATTATCTGATCTTGAAAACATCTCTGCGTGCATCCCAGCATGCAGCAGCATCTGGGGGTGACAGTGACCCCTGTGCCCATTGGCAATCTGCACTGTCTCTGACATCTGTAATGTAAACCTCATTCTGTTGGGTTTGTGAAGCGGTGTCAACCCTGCAGAAGGAACCAACTGTGCCCTAACTCCCACTGTCCCCTGGGGCCCCTGGCATTCCCCCATCTGCACCCCTCCTGTGGCTTCTGATCCTAGGGAGCCCTCCTGCCCTGTCCAACACTCACATGAAGTGCATATTTCTTCTCCTGGGGCAACTTCTCCACAGAGAGTACATGACATGCCCACTCTCCAGGCACGGGGAGATCCTGCCCAAGTAGCAAATCAATGATAAGGACATAAAGTAATGAATAGAATTTTAGATCCTGATGGTAGACAGTCTGCAAAATCCAAGGGAGAATGGAATTGGAGGGGACCAGGGATCAGGATGTGGGCATGGAGCTTCCCTGCCAAGGGGGTGGGGGAAGTCACAGGCTGGGGCATGCACAGGATGATCCATGGGCCCTGTGCAGCTACTGGGTCACCCCCTTCTGCATCTCAGCCTTTGGCTTTGAGCTCTGTGATCGTCAAGATGTGCACAGTCTGTACTCTGGCTGGCAGAAGAAAGTACCCTGGGAAGACAATTGTAGACCCTTTGTGAGTGTAGGAAGGGGTAGGCTGGACACCCAGTCCAAGAGGAGCTAAAACTGGAGTCGAGGGGTGTGCAAGGAGTGGGTGTGAGGGTTGTGGGCAGTCACAGTCACGGCAGAGGTGGCTCTGTCTGTGGGGTGAGTTCCTCCCTGCAGGCACAGCACTGGACATATCAGAGATCCACATGAAAAGGAAAAGCTGGAAATGGCACTATGGTTCAAATGGTAGAGCATCAACCTTGAGCAAAAGAGCTCAGGGACAGTACCCAGGACGTGAGTTCAAGCCTCATGATTGTAAAAGAAAAAGAACCAGGACTATGAGAGGGAACCTGGTACTCTCTTGGTCTAATCAGACACAAGAAGAGGCCGGGATAGGCTGTGGAAAAACACAGAGAACATCTTCCCCCAGCTCATCCTGTCCTGCATGCAGGGACAGCCATGTAACTAGGGCTACGGTGAGATCATCTTCACCCCTGTGCTGCCATCTGAATTGTAGGCCTCTGTCCTTGCATGGGGTGTCCTGATGGCTGAGCAGGTGCCCTAACCCTAGATGGAGAGCAGCCACTGACTGTGGTAGCTAAGGAGAGATCTGTTCCATAGCTATCAGGCCACCCAGCATGGGAGCCATAACCACCCCCACCCAGGTAGAGGCCAATGGTTCTCCAGGTGCTACTAACATTGCCCCACCCCTAGCTCTGGGTACACGTGACATTCCCTCCACAAGGAGCAGGACTATGTGAAGGATCAGGAAGCTGACTATGGGCTTCAGATGATGGCCAGGCTGGCACTACAGATGGCCTCACTCTGTCACCACCTTCCCCTGCCTCCATCATTCCTCCATCATGCCTCTCTACCTCCCACCCATTAACCTTGGAAACCAATGAACTCGGCTCTCATCATTCCTCTCATCTCTTCACCCACCTTGCCATGCGTCCATCCCTCTGTCACTTCCACCCCACACACATCCCACCACCAGCCACCCTGTAGCTTATGAGGATCCCAGAGGAAGCTCTTGGTGAAGGGCTTGTGACCACAAAACAGTTACTATCACCCGCTCCGGCCTGATCCACCACAGAATAAGAACAGCCAAACAGGCACACACTGCAGTAGAGTTGCTCTGCTGCCACTCTGATTTCTTCATGGCCAGGACTTGGCTCTCCTCAGCCTCTCAGCTCAGTAACCAGAACATTGTGCTTTCACAGAGGCATGGCTTCCAGTCTCCATGGACACAATGACATCAAGGTGATGCCAACTTCCCCATCTCTATATACTTCTAATTATGGGATGGGAGCTGAGGTTCTCTTCTGTCACTCCATCCGCTAAGAGGCTCATGCAAATTTCTATCCTTTGCTCATCATGGTGACTCTTTGGTTAACAAGTCACTGCTGGGCTTCCAGTTCACCACATATAGAACCCATACTCCAACACTTTTCTTAAAAGGACTGATGACTTTCAAATATTCTCTAGTTTTAAATTTCTAGTTCCTTCTCTCTTTCATTTATATATTTCCCTTCCTCACATCCTTCTATTTTTTACCTTCCTTCTTTCATTCCTGGCCTTGAACTAAAAACCTGGAGTTTTTCTTAGCTTTTCTTTGCTCAAGGTAGCACTCTAGCTCTTGAGCCACAGCTCTACTTCAATCTTTCTTCTTGCTCTAAACTGGGAGTATGAGTCTCATGCACTTTTCCCTTTGCTGGGTTGGTTTTAAACCACAATACTAAGATCAGGATCCTGAATATGCCTCGGATTACAGGTATTATCTAATCAAAACAAATTCCTGATTTCTTTTTTAGACATAATTAGTTCTTTCAGGTGAGCCACCAGCCACTCATGCAAGAGCATTGCAGGATCCCAGCATTCATCTTGTCTCCAGTCTTATTCCATCCATCTCACAATGGTCATCTAAAACACCCTGCTGCATGCCTGAAGTCGCAAGGAACGTTCTCAACGCCATGAGAAGCCCCCTTAAGCTCTGCCTCAGATATGCCCAGCCCCCATCCCACTTCCACATGAGCATTTGTTTAGGAGAAATTTCCTGAGTACATCATCATCTTTTCCTCACCATTCAAATTTCATCTTTGGAGTCATTTCTCCCAGACAAAGAGAAACATGATCCATGGTTTGATAGCAGCTCCAGCTTCATAGTCCCAGCCACCAACACCCCCCCATTACCTTGCCAGACACCTGAATTCAAGAACAATGTTTTCACTACCCCTGACTCTTATCAAATGTTTTAACTTATACAGTGCATTAAAATAATTTTACTAAATGGAATAAACACATGGCATCAAGCTTCAGAATCTTTGCACCTGAACTTTTAGTGAATAACAGACACACCAGCATTTCTGTAGCCAACAGAAATCTTTGCTTTGAGATTTCAGCATTTCTGGTATCCATGTTTGGAAGTGCTAACACTGCCCTTAATGGGGCACTTCAATCACACAATCACACAACAATCAATGTCATTCGACATTCACTGGTAGGTGGTGCTAGGAAAAAGACTGATGTGCCAACTCCATGCTGGCTTGACCTATGCCATCTTCAAAACTCGAGCAAGTGGGGCTCCTCTCTCCATGACATCTTTTGTGTACTACCCCAGGAGGACCTTTACCTTGAGACAAAATTATGAAGACTATCTCTACCAGCAAAGATTCCAGTGAGATGTGCCTACATGGATAAAGCTAAAATCTCACTAAAGTGAGGTTGTTGGCAGTGCTGGAGCCTGAACTCAGGGCCTGGGCACTAAGCATTTGTACTCAAGACTAGCCCTTTACCACTTGAGCCCAAACTCCATTCCCAGCTGTTTTTATTTTTGGTAGTAAGAATCTATCAGACTTTCCTGTTCTAGGTGACTTGGAACTTCCATACTCAGATCTCAGCCTCCTGACCAGCCTGGATTAAAAGTGTGGATCAGCCATGCGCCACACCTGAGGACTTCTGCCAGCACATTTTTTCCCAAAAATTGGAAGAGGAAGATGAGGGAGGGTTGGGCTCATCCTGCCCTGCATATGAAGGAGAGCATCAGCGCCTGAACTTCATTCCCTGTTGTAGGCTGCTGGAGAAAAGGAAGCAAATAGGCACAGGCTGGCAGCAGATGCCACAGAACAACTTGTGACCAAGACTCCCAGAGCAGACCTCAGAATCTATGACAGAGTTGGATCTACCCAGTAATAGAGGCAGTGGTGACACGTGAAACTGCGCGTTTGAGCCTTTGCTGCAAGTAAACAGGGCCATCTATGTCTCAATGAGAAAGGTGAGATTTTGTGGAGAAGGTGAGATTAAACCTTATGTATCATGCAAGAAGACAGACTATAAGGGGTCTTTTATTCCAAGTGAAATTTTAGATTTCCTCTTCTGTTTCTTGAAAGAATGACATTGGGATATTGATTGAAGATTGCCATTTTTACAATATTACTTCTTCCAAACCAGGAGCATAGGTTTTTGCATTTCCTCAGTTCTGCGTTAATTTCCTTCTCCAGGGTTTATAGTTCCATAAAAAGGTGCTTTACATTCTAAGTTAATTCCTAGGCATTTTATTTTCTTTGATAGCAAAATGAGTTGCTATCCTGATTCTTGCCTCATTCCTCTCGTTTCTTGGCATATAAGAAGGCAGTTGACATTGAGGGTTAATTTTATATCCTGCTACCTTACCAAAGTTTTATATCAGCTCAAGCAGCTTCGGAGTAGAGACTATAGGGTTCTTTAAATACAGAATCATGTCATCTGTAAGGAGAGAAAGTTTCAGTTCCTCTTTCCCTTTTCCTCCTCACTCCAGTTAGAATGGCCAAGATCCAGAAATCTAATAACGTATGCTGGAGGGGATGTGGCCAGGAGGGATCACTACTACACTGCTGGTGGGATTGCAAACTCGTTCAACCACTATGGAAAGCACTATGGCAGTATCCCAAAAAGACTAAACATAGAGCTCCCCTGTGATCCAGCAATTTCACTACTTGCCAATCGTCCAGATAGGACATACTAAATTCACTAGAACAATAACATTTATCACAGCACTATTTACTATAGCAAAGGTATGGAACCAACCCAGATGCCCGTCAGTTGATGAGTAGATCAAATATGGTATTTTTACACAATGGAATTCTGTGCTTCTGTCAGAAAGAATGACATAGAAGAATTTGTAACGAAATAGAAAGACTGTAAAGTTTAGAAATTAGTTTCTGTCTCCTTCTCTATCTCTGTACAATTTAGAAGTTCTTGTTTCTCTCACTTTCTGTCTCTTTTCTCTCTTTCTCTCTCTGTGTCTCTCTCTGTCTCTCTCTTTCTCTCTCTTCCTCTCTCTCTCTCTCTCTCTCTCTCTCTCTCTCTCTCTCTCTCTCTCTCTCTCTCTCTCTCTCTCTCTCTCATCCTTAGGCTTGAACTCAGGGACTGAGCTACTTTTGCTCAAGGTTAGCACTCTACCATTTGAACCACAGTGCTGCTTCTGGTTTGCTCTTTTCACGTAGTATTGAGGAATCTAATCCAGGCCTTCATCCTTGATAGGTTAGCACTCTACCACTAAGCCACACAGTCAGCTTTTAGAGGTTTCTGACAAAGGTTTTCCTACATGCTATTATTTCTTCTGTGAGTGCTCTTAATGCTTGCTGAAGGTTGACTTTGTTTAGAAGACTTACCCTAATGCTCCCATATACAGAGATTCTATATATAGCTGAATGTTTTTCATTACTCAGAATTTCTCTATTGTGTATGTTCTGAAATGTACTGAAGACTGACTTCTGATTAAAAGTCATTGCACATTTGTTGTATTCATTAGTTTTCTTTTCTTCTATGGGAATCAGGTTTGTGATGAACAAAGAAGTATGCCTTCCAGGTCAAACACTTTCCACATTTGTAATATTCATAAGGTTTTTCTCTCCTATGTGCATTTTATACTTAGTCATGCGTTCATGATGGATTTTTCATATTCTTATATTCATACGATTTTTATCCTGTGTCTGTGTGGTATCATGCAAACTCAACTATGAGTTTTCAAAAAAATTTCCCTTTCATTTTATTCATAGGATTCTATCCTGTGGGTGTTTAGTGATAAATCTTGACTTGTGCCTTCTGGGGAAAAGACTGAACATTTGCTACATTCATTAATGGTTTTATCTTGTGTTGGTTCTGTGACACAAGCTGAGTTTTCTTCCACAGACTAAAAAGTCTTTCCTATTTATTACATTGCTAAGGCTTCTCATATGTGTGAACTCTCTTACGCTTCCTGAAGGGTGAATACTGCACGAAAGACTTTCAACTTTGGTTATATTCCTAAGGTTTCTAATATGTGTGAATTCTGTTATGCCTCCTGTAATGTGACTTCCATCTGAAGGTCTTACCACATTTGATGCACTCGTACAGTTTCTGTCCTGTGTGTGTTCTCTGATGCAATTTGAGGGAAGACTTCCATTTGAAAGACATTCCACATCGGTTACCTTAATAAGGTTTTTCTCCTGTTTGAATTGTCTTATGCATGTTGAGGTTTGGCTTCTGTGTGAAGGACTTTCCACATATGTTACACTCATAAGGTGTTTCTCCTGAGTATATTCTCTGATGAACATGGAGTTTTACCTTCCATTTGAAAGACTTTCCGCATTCACTACATGCATAAGTTTTCTCTCCTGTGTGTGTTTTATTATGCCCATCAAGATATGACTTCCAATTGAAGGTCTTTCCACATTTGTTGCACACATAAGGTTTCTCTCCTGTGTGTGTTCTTTGACGCAATTTGAGGGAAGATTTCTGTCGGAAAGACTTTACACATTGGTTACATTCATAAGGTTTCACTCCTGTGTGTATTCTCTGATGAACACGAAGTTTTCCCTTCCCTTGGAAAGACTTTCCACATTCATTACACTTATAAGATTTCTCTCCTGTGTGTGTTATTTGATGAACTCGAAGGTGTATCTTCTGGGTGAAAGACTTTTCTCATTTGTTACATTCATAAGGTTTCTCTTCTGTGTGTCTTCTCTGGTGCAAAGTGAGGTATGATTTCAGTCTAAAAGTCTTCCCACATTTATCCCACTCATAAGATTTCTCTTCTGTGTGAGATCTCTGATGTGTGCTGAGAGCTGAATTCTGGGCAGAAATTTTATTACGTTCCTCATATTCATAAGGTTTGTCTTCTCTTGGAGATCGAGGTTGGAGCGTCAGGTCTGACTTCTCAGAAATTAATTTTCACACTTGATGTACGCATCACATATCTCAGGATATTTGCTCTGAGGTATTGTAAGGTGTATTTCATTACTGAAAGATTTCTCACATTCACTACATGTATGAGGAGTCTCTCCTGTGTACATTTTCAGATGTGTAGTGATGGTCGGTGTTAAGTACAATATTTTTCATCACACAGTACATTTAGCAGTTTTCCTCCCTCCCTGAAGAATTTCTTGGGCAGAGAGAACAGAATTATGATACTGAAGATCTTTTGGACTGTCACAATCATGAATAAAATGCTCTGAATATCCGATGGATTTTTTAAGAACAGGAGACATACGAGATCTATATGCAGCATGCATCTCATCAGGCTTAGGAGACAGAAGCATGTTCTGACACTTAATGAACTCCTCAGTCCTCACCCCTAAGTTGTTACCGTTATTACTAATCAGCTCTGGATTATGTGTAGAGCTCAAATTTAAAGTTGTTGCAAATCTCACATTTTCCTCCACTTCGATACTACTTGCAACTGCTACTTCACATAGACATTCATGTGGACTTTCCTGGCAAGTCTTGAACACATTTTCCATTACCTGGACATCTAAAATGAGTCCTAGAAAAAAAGACACAAACATACATGAGATACAAATATTCCTTACTGTAAAGGTAATGACTTTACTTTCCCATCCTAAGTGTTAGATATTTTAAAATATAAAAGTGGAAATTGATTTGTGAGAAATATATGCTTTTCTCCCTAACATATTAAGAAAATGATATTTTACAATGACCAATAATGTTTTTCTGTGTTTTAGTTCTCTTTTTATAACAGGAAATATTTATTGAAATTACCCATCTATGTATTGCTACAGTTTTAAGCTGAGTACTAACTATAACATACCTGCAGCTGTTTTTTTTCAAATACTGTTTTGTTTATACATTGAATAATAGCTGCCTTTCTTTTATTTTTCAGAAATAATCAAAATATTGTGCTATTTTGCATCTTTTTAAAACTTTCTTCTCTTTTCTTTTCTTTTTTTTGTAGTTCATAGGCCTTGGCCCTGTCCCTGAACACTTCAGCAGAAGACTATAACCCCTATCCTTGAGCTACAGCCCCACATACTCTTTTCTAGAGTTAACTACAGATAAGAGTCTCAGGTTCTGAGTAGCAGATAGGATTACCTTAGCCAGTTTCAATGCTGTTTGCTTATTAACCATTAAGTGAGGAACACGAATTTTTTCTAGATTCAGCCGCCACAAGTGTTGGGAGCCAGAGTGGAATCAAACTGTACCTTGACTTGCATCAGATGATGGCTATATTGTCTTATTGCTTTCTGGCCCTATTCTATGTAAATGACCTGAGAATTACCATATGAATGTAACACCTGGAGGTTCCCTGGGAGAGGAGGAGGGAAGAAGGGGGAGTGGAAAATAAACGCGGCAGTCTCGGCAATCTTTGCCTGGACTGCGGACATCCCGGACCCGGTGTGTCTGTCTCTCTTCTTTTTCTTCCTAGTCCTTGTCCCCTATTTCAGGAACCCCAATCTGCGAACCCTGGTTTGCTGCCGGTTGGCCCCGGCATCTGGCGCCCGAACAGGGACCCTGAAAATCTGGGACGAAGGTGAAGGACCCCTCCCTGTGGTGAGTAACACATCGTAGGACTATTAAGAGAGTATAGTCAGGAGTAAAAATTATGGGTCAAGGTAATAGTCATGGGTTATTTCTACCCATCTTAACAGGCCTATTTGAAGCCCACGGAACGTGGGTGGAAGAAGGGGTGCTTCAGAGCTTCCTACAGTTTCTCAAGGAGGCATGCCCGAGGTCTATAGAGGAGGAATTCCAAAAAGCCTGGCAGCGGATAGGAAAAAGAATTCAAGATTATTATGATGTATATGGCCCCAAAAAGATCCCAGTAGAGGCTACTACTGTATGGAATTTAGTAAGTAAATACATAGATCCTCTACATGAAGATGCTGAACTTAATCTTGAATTAAGGGAACTTTATGAGTTAAAGGATCCTTCTGAAGAACCTGAGGCTGAGCCATATGCCGCAGCCCAAGAGAGTCTAAGTGAGATCTTGCAAAGGGAACAACAACCAGTAGATATTGAGTATCAGAATTCAGGTTTGAATACCAAGGAGGAAAGTTATGATGAGTCATTGGAGGGCCGGGTGGCTACGATAGAGAAGAAGTTAGAAGAAATGCTACATCTTCTATTGAAAATGGGGACGAGCAGAGAGCCCCCCCAGAAGTAGGAAAGAAATATGACCCTCAGGCCACTATGGTGTCTGATTCTAAACCTTACCCCTCACACCCACCGCCTCCAGCTGCAGCCTTACGGCCTCAATCCCTTTCTCAACCTTTAGGCAAGCCTAAAGGCCCTAGCAACAAGTCCCTTTTAACAGGCACTACAACCAGGCACAGTGCATCGCAATTAAACCTCACTCAGGCTGCTAGAGAGAGGGAAGGTATTTCAGGGCCTCGATGCTTCCCTAGTTTAGTTGATCATGATGAACAAGTATACCATCAACCTGTTCCTGTTAAACTATTACAGGATTTAAAAAATGCCTGCTCCCAATATGGGCCAACTGCCCCTTTTACTCAAGTAATATTGGAGGCCGCGTGTGCTGGTATTGCATGCCCAAATGACTGGAAGCGGATTGCCAGAGCATGCCTTAGTGCAGGAGAGTACTTATTATGGGAGACAGAGTTCACTGCACAGTGTCGGGCTAAAATTGAAACAAATAGGTCTAAGAACCTGCCTTACACTGTTGATCAGTTGTTAGGAGAGGGAACCTATAAAAACACCGAAGATCAATTGGGTTATGCAAAGGAGGCCTATTTACAAATAAATGCTGCGGCGAGAGAGGCTTGGAAAAAGTTACACAATTCCAATCGTACAAAAAATCTAGTAGAAGTTAAACAGGGACCGAATGAACCTTATCTAGAATTTTTGTCTCGATTAATGGAGACTGCAGACTGCCTAGTACAAGATGAGAATGCAAGGGAGAGTATAGTTAGACACATAGCCTATGAAAATGCCAACGCCGCCTGTCAGGCGGCTATCAGACCCCATAGGAATAAGGGAGGAATCACGGACTTTATTTCACTGTGTGCTGATATTGGACCCTCCCATGTACAAGGCCTTACTTTAGCCGCCGCTCCTCAAGGAAACACTGTTAGTGAGTCTCTAAAATATAGAGGTCAGCGGCATTCTCGGGATGCTAGACCCCCAGGGCGTTGCTTTTCTTGTGGACAAATAGGACATTGGATGACGCAATGCCCACGCCAGGCCAGGCAAAAGAGAGAAAAATCACCTGGCACATGTCCACGCTGTGGTAAAGGGAAGCACTGGGCTAAAGATTGCAAGTCAGCAACAAATCGCAATGGCCGCCCGTATTTGGGAAACTGGAGAAGGGGCCAGCCCCTGGCCCCGCAAAACCATGGGGCAGTCCCTCCCTCTTCTCGGCCACAAGTGCATCTTCTAACAACCCCCCAAGATCAGTCTCCGGCCTCCTCCGTGCCACCCCAGGAAGTGCAGGATTGGACCTCTGTTCCTCCACCTGCTCAGTATTGACCCCAGAGATGGGGACACAAGCTCTCCCCACGGGGGTCTTCGGCCCCCTTCCCCCGGGAGTGGCTGGATTGCTGTTAGGGCGAAGTAGCTCAGCCCTTAAAGGGATACAGATTACACCTGGCAAAATTGACCAGGATTTTACTGGAGAAATCAAAGTTATGGCCTCTGCCCCGAAACACGTGGTATCGATCCCAGCCAGTCAAAAATTAGCACAATTAATACTTGTGCCTTTACCTCCCGGGGAGACTGCTAATTCCCCATGTGGACAGAGAGGATTTAGATCTTCTGATATCTATTGGGTACAAAGCATAAAACAAGAGAGGCCTGAGATGACTATATTTGTACAAGAAAAGCCCTTTAAAGGAATATTAGACACTGGAGCAGCTGTGTCTGTGATATCTAAAAAACATTGGCCAGCCCAATGGCCCCTGACAACCTCTATGACTTCCCTACAGGGGGTTGGGCAAGCAACTGACCCACAGCAGAGCAGTGCGATCCTTGTTTGGAGAGATGAGGAAGGGCACTCTGGTCATTTTCAGCCATTTGTCTTGGATCATCTGCCAATTAATTTATGGGGTCGTGATATCATGGAAAAAATGGGAGTGTATATGTTTAGTCCTAGTGCTGCGGTCACTAAGCAGTTACTTGATCAAGGCCTCCTCCCCTTTAGGGGACTAGGCCGAGCAGCACAGGGGGAGCTAGAGCCACTCCAACCCCAGTCTCACCCTACGAGACAAGGATTGGGGTATCCCTTGACGGGAGCTGTCGTTTGCCCTCCCCCTCATGCTGATCCCATAAATTGGCTCTCTGAACAACCGGTATGGGTTGAACAGTGGCCTCTTTCTCTAGAAAAGTTCATTGCAGCTCAGCAGCTGGTACAGGAACAGCTGGACTTGGGACATGTGGCCCCTTCTAACTCTCCATGGAATTCTCCAATTTTTGTTATAAAGAAAAAGTCAGGTAAATGGAGGCTGTTACAGGATTTGAGAAAGGTTAACGCGACAATGGAACTGATGGGGGCCCTACAGCCTGGCTTGCCTTCACCCATGGCAATCCCAAAGGATACTTATAAGATTATTATAGATTTGAAGGATTGTTTCTATACTATACCCCTGGCGCCTCAAGACTGTAAGCGCTTTGCCTTCAGCGTCCCCTCTGTTAATTTTAAAGAACACATGAAGCGATATCACTGGCTTGTGCTCCCACAGGGCATGGCAAATAGCCCAACTTTATGTCAAAGTTTTGTAGCTAGAGCCATTTCTTCCACTCGTGAAAAATTTTCTTCTGTTTATATTGTTCATTATATGGATGACATCTTGTTGGCTTGTTCTGACCCTATCGTCGTACGACAAGCCTTTGGACAACTAAAGCAAGATCTGAGCCTCTTTGGCCTTATAATAGCAGCTGAAAAGGTTCAGGAACACCCCCCTTTTACATATCTAGGCCATATATTAGGCCCACACTATTTTAACATCCAAAAAATACAATTAAAAACTTCACACTTAAGAACTCTTCATGATTTTCAGCAATTCTTAGGAGATATAAATTGGCTTCGGCCTTATCTAAAGCTCTCCACAGGAGAGTTAAAACCCCTTTTTGATCTCTTAAAAGGAGATACCAACCCTACATCCTTGCGTGAATTAAATCCTGACGCCAGGAGGGCCATCCAAATTGTAGAAAAGGCAATTTCCCAGCAACAAGTGACCTATTGTGACTATTCTAAACCATGGGGAGTTTATATTTTAGCTACTTCTCACTCCCCAACTGCTGTATTGTGGCAGGATGGCCCACTTTTATGGCTTTATCTACCATCAACACCCGGCAAAGTGCTGACCCCCTACTACGAATTGGTAGCTAATTTGATACATATGTGCCGAGTGGATTCCCGTAAATATTTAGGTCAGGAACCTCATTTTATCTGTGTCCCATATAATCTACAACAACAAGATTGGCTATTCGCCCATTGCGATTCTTGGGCCATTGCTTGGGCCAATTATACGGGGAAAATTTTGCATCACTACCCATCTAACAAACTTCTCCAATTTGCTGCGTGTCATACGTTTCTATTTCCTTCCATAGTACAGGCCTCGCCTTTATCTTCTGCTGCTTTGGTATTTACAGATGGATCCTCTAATGGAAAGGCTGCTTTGACCATTAATGGGAAAACTCAATGTTGGGTTACGGGTTTTTCCTCTGCCCAAGAGGTGGAATTAGAGGCTGTTTTACAAGCACTCGTCCTGTTACAAGACGAGCCCTTTAACTTATACTCAGACAGTCAATATGTAATTCATGCTCTTCAAGTCATAGAAACTGTTCCCTTTATTGGAACTACTAACTCCAATATTCAGACCCAATTTCGCCAAGTACAAACTTTGCTTTGTTCTCGCAACCACCCCTGTTTTTTTGGCTTTGTTCGAGCTCACACTAATCTTCCTGGCCCTTTAAGTGAGGGCAATGCAGTTACTGACTCCGCCACCAGAGTTTACTTAACTCAGGTTGAACTTGCTAAGCAGTCACATGCCATCCATCATCAAAACAGTCGAGCCTTGCGCCGACAGTTCAAATTATCTAGAGAAGCGGCACGTCAAATAGTTAAGACTTGCTCCAACTGTGTCCCTTTTTCACCAGCCCCCCATTTAGGCATAAATCCACGAGGACTGCTTTCTAATCACATTTGGCAGATGGATGTCACACATGTTCCATCATTTGGCCGATTAAAATATGTTCATGTTACTGTAGATACTTATTCTAATTTTATCTTGGCCACCCCCCTTGCTGGGGAAGCCACTAAACATTGTATCTCTCACTGCATTCGATGCTTTGCTGAGATGGGGATTCCCTCGCAAATAAAAACAGATAATGGCCCTGGCTATGCAAGCCGAGCATTTCAATCCTTCTGCCATTCCTATAATATCACTCATATTACAGGCATTCCTTACAATCCTCAAGGTCAAGGCATTGTGGAGAGAGCTAATGGATTATTAAAACATCAAATTGCTAAAATACAGAAAGGAGAGTCATATCCCGCTACCCCTGTGAATATGCTTAATCATGCTTTATTTGTTTTAAATTTTTTGAATTTGGATTCAAATAATTTATCTGCTGCTCAGCGATTCTGGGAAAAAAGAGCGCAGCGTCCTTTTGCCTTAGTAAAATGGAAGGATCCCCTAACTGGTGCTTGGCATGGACCCGATCCTGTTCTAACCTGGGGTCGAGGGCATGTATGTGTTTTTTCACAAGGAGAAAATGACGCCCGCTGGCTGCCTGAACGCTGCGTTCGTATCGTGGAGAGTGACAGTGGCCATCCAAGCAGCGACTCACTGGGCCTACACCCCCAACCCTCCAGTGGTGCATCCTGCGACGTGGGAAGGACCTGAGTTATAGGTGCATGTCAATCGGGACTGTTACTGATCCACTTGTTCCACACATTCATATGAGCTGTGTTTCTCCTCCTTTTACTATTATGTAGGGACCTTTTAACATATTTATTGACTCTACACAATTTAATATGTGACATTATTTTGTCTTTACCAGCCCTCTTCTTAATAACCTTTTTTGTAAAAGATGCCCAGGTGAAAAGCAAAGGCCTCCAGAGGTAAGCAGAAGTCGGCCGACCCCCTTGTATGTCTGCGTTTTATTTTATTTTATTTTATTTTTGTTTGTTTGTTTGAAAAGGTGCACTGTGGGCCTAAAACAGAGGCCTGGGTGGTCAAGGGACGCCTTGACCCCCCCTCCCCTTCTGAGTTTCTTGTCGATAACAAGGCATACCTGAGAGTCCCACCAGCAAGACATGTCTAAATCTAAAAATAACTGTTTGGTGAAAACATTCATTTGAGCTCATGTTTTTTGTGTTAAGTGTATCTGATTGAGTCCAATTTTCTTGTTATATGTCAATGTCTGATTATTTAAAATTCTCCGTTTCTCTGCCTTGTTCGTGTTACATATTTTTCCTTGTCCAGTTTTGTCTTTAAAATTGGTACCATTTCTAAGTATGGATCCTTATGGTTTTTTTGTGCATACTCAAGCACACATCCTTGTTATTTATTTGAACATTTCTGGGCCTAGCATGGCCGCTCCCCCATGTCTGCAATTGTAACAAGCCCTGGAAAAATAAATTCCAGCTAAGTTGCCTTGCAAAGAGTTTTGTTTTGAACCTGGTTCTCACCTGTAAGAGTAAAATTGGCAAAACTCTCTTGACACAAACTTCCAGAAAACGAACGGCCAATATTAATTTTGCGCACTTTATGATCTTTGAGTATGAATGTGTGTGAATGAGTGAGTGAACATGTTCAAGGTTATATTGTCAGCATGCTGTATAAAACAATGGTTGAACTCATTTGAAACAAAGGCAATTGGGTAAATCTAAGTCTAAACTTCAAGAAAATTATTATGCTTGAATGTTTCCTATGTCTTAAAAGTATTATTGCATTGTTTTAAAGAAAAACTGGTAAAAAGTATTTTTCTAAAGATCCTGAAATCTGCATTTTAAAAAATCTGGTATTGCAATACATACAGCTGTTTACATTGTAAACATTGTATCCTGTTCAGCACAGAGGTGTTAGGGAATTTGGGATTTATTACTTTAAGTTAAAGTTTGGAAACATGTATTAGAAATTTAAATGTAAAATTGTTCATTAACGTCAGAAATTTTGCCTGTCCTTTCTTGCAAACTGACACTAGAAATCTGATGGTAAAATGTGGATAATGTGATTAGTATTTTAAAGGAATGTTTAAAGGTTTATCTCCATGCTATTGGGTGTATTTTAAAAAAAGGAGAGGAAACTACGTCCAGACTTAGACTTTTGGTGCACTGATGTCTATAGTTCTTGAATTAGGGAAAAACTGTTATTTGAGTTTAAACTGTTGTTGGAGTTCTAGACAGTAATCTAAACTGCAAAAGAGCCCTTTTTTCTAAAAGGCAAGAGGAGTGCCTTGAGCCTTAGGGGGCCTGAAGGCAGAAGGAGTTCTTTGTGCCCTTAAAGGTTTTTCAATTGCAAATAAAGGCTAAGGTGTTAATTGTTTAAGCCAGTATCAGTAAAAGTTATTAAGAACATTGGAAATGGGTTTCTAAACAATATTTGAAAGTGAAGTTGTCTTAAATGTTTAAAGAAAGAGAAAAAAGGAAAATTAGGATTACCAAAGTAATTGCTTAATTGCTATTTCAGCTTGCTCTTGTAAGTTACCTTATAGCAACTTCCAGCTAGCCCATGGAGAAGGACAGCAATCCTTATTCAGATGTAACTTTGGCTTTTACCAGGTTCTAGGTAAGCTCATGCTTAGAGACTATTTCTGTATTGACCACCTTGTTGCTTCTAATTGGAGTAAAGTGGCCTTTTGTAGGACTCATTGATCTGAAAGCCACAGTTTTGAGCCTGCCCGGGCAAAGCAAAGTCCCTGTGAGACTGTGGTGTCTAATCTGCCAGCAGGATGCTGGGACAGAGTTGCTTTGGAGCTCGAAGTGGCAGAGTGCTAGCTCTGAGCTGAAAAGCTGGGGGGAAGCACTCAAGCACCAAGCTCGGGACTCACAGTGGCAGGGTGCTAGCCTTGAGCTGGAGAGCTGAGAGACAGCGCCCAGACCCTGAGTTCAAATCCAGCAATCAAAAAAGTGAAATGCCAATGGGATGTTTATCCCTGTGTGGAGAGACACTACTGGGACAGGAAAGCCTCTGCTTGGATGGCAGAGATGGTGTCAGATCTTAGAGTCACTTGTGCTTGGCCATTCAAATTAATCAGAGCCAGGAGGTCATAGAATAGTTTGTAAGCATGCCTTACTAATGCCCGTGCCTTTCATAACTGGGCAGGAACTTGTCAATCTTCTGTGATAGCGGGTAGTTTAAAGTCCTAATTGAGTAAAATTTTTATTTTTTATTTTTGACACCAGCCATAAATTCAGGAAAAGTTTGTGGATCTGAGGCTTGTGTCTCTATTAATCTGTTTAGATCTGACAACTGAAGCATTGTTAACATTGCAGAAATTTAGTTCCCCAGACAATCAAGAAAAAGCCTTTGCAAATGGGTGCTAGGTAGGCTGCGCTGTTGTGGCCAAGGATGGTTTGTGCAGTTGTTGAATGTCAAGTATGATTTCTAGTTTGGAGTAGATTGTTGTTCCTGGTGTCTAGTCCTTGCAACCCCTTGATAAAACAGGCTGGGCTTCTTAAGGTCCCTGGTCAAGCCTGGAGACGGCGCTCCTGAGTCAGCTTGAAGAAGTCACGGAAGTTGAATCTCCGCCCATCAAATCCCCGTTGGACCAAGGGACCAAAGTCATTTTTGGAAAATGTGACAGGATAAATTAGGGGTATAGAAAAGAGTAAAAATTGCACTTGTGTTTCTTTTAAAATAAAAAACGGGGGACATGTTGGGAGCCAGAGTGGAATCAAACTGTACCTTGACTTGCATCAGATGATGGCTATATTGTCTTATTGCTTTCTGGCCCTATTCTATGTAAATGACCTGAGAATTACCATATGAATGTAACACCTGGAGGTTCCCTGGGAGAGGAGGAGGGAAGAAGGGGGAGTGGAAAATAAACGCGGCAGTCTCGGCAATCTTTGCCTGGACTGCGGACATCCCGGACCCGGTGTGTCTGTCTCTCTTCTTTTTCTTCCTAGTCCTTGTCCCCTATTTCAGGAACCCCAATCTGCGAACCCTGGTTTGCTGCCGGTTGGCCCCGGCACACAAGTTTGGTGTATATGTCTGTTTGCCTTTGATCCAAGCAAGAACGATTCCCTATATCCCCTCAGTTACAACTTCTCACTAAAGTCTCAATTTAGGTATTTGTGGGAATTTTGAAATTTGTTTCTTTCCATTTGAAGTCTTATAAAAATTCCTTTTCTAACACTCCTGTCCCTCAGAACCATGGAAGACCAGAAAATCCCCAGCTCATTGTCTAGTTAATTTTCTTATGTTGATTGAAACTTTGTTGTTTTTCTTTTCCTTCCATTCCTGGGTTTAAACTTAGGACCTAACCACTGTCCTTGGGTTTTCTCAAGACTAGAACCCTACCAATGAAGTCATTACTTCTGGCTTTTTCTATGTATGTGGTAATAAGGAATCAAACCTCTGTCTTTGTGCATGCTAGGCAAGCACTCTACCACTAGGCTCAATTTCTGGTGGAAAGATCTGGTTCTGAATACCAGTCTCTTCCTACCAGCAAAAAGATATTATCCTTATCAGAGAATAATGCCCTGACTTATTCCTTGTTTGCTCAATCATTTATAGTCTTAGTTTTAAAGAAATGAGAGATCTTTCTTTCTTTCTTTCTTTCTTTCTTTCTTTCTTTCTTTCTTTCTTCCTTTACTTCCTTCCCTCTTTCTTCCCTCTTTCTTCTTTCTTTCTTTCTTTCTTGTTTTGTAGTCATGGGACTTGAATTCTAGACCTGGCTGTTCTTCCGGAGCTCTTCAGCTCAAGGCTACTGCCCTATGTCTTTAGCCTCAACCCTACTTCTCATTTTCTATTGGTTCATTGGAGAGAAGAGTCTAAGGTGTTTTTGTGATAGGTCAGTCTTTGAACCTTGATCCTCAGATCTCAGCCTCCTAAGTAGCTAGGATTACAGGCATGAGCCACGGGCTCATGGCTTTCTCATTTTATTTTGTTTCACAGTGATTTCTACAGAGAAATCTAACTTTAACTCTACTGCCACATAGAATTCGTCATATCACCCTATGATTCTTGGTGCCGGAGGTTTGGGCTAGCATGCACAAAGACCTGGTTCAGTTCCTTGGTACTACATACAAAGAAAAAGCCAGAAGTGGTGCTATGACTCAAGAAGTAGAGAGCTAGCCTTGAGAAAACCCAAGGACCATGCTCAGTCCCTGTGACCAGGCATAGGATTGGGAAAAGAAAATGATTCTTGATTCATTCACAAAGAATTCCATAGGTTCCACACAGGATTTAGGGTAACTAAGAATATTATTGCTCAGTACATCACAACATGAACTTACCAATGGGGCCTAGGCTCCAACATCGATATGAAGATGCATTCACTCACCTGTGATATTCTTGTCAGAGGAATTTCCTATCCAGAGTTCTGCACAGTGCTCTAGCTTGTCAATTAATACAGGTTTGGGAACACAGGGACCTGTAAATTAGAAACAGTAGAGAATTATTGCTTATGCTGTGTCATCATTGCTTTAAGTTCACAGACATCCTACTCACAAGTTATCTATTAAATCTTTTTTCTCATTTCTCCCTGGCTCCATGGTTGACTTTTCCCCAGCTCTGGATTGATTTTGTATGGCATAAACTTAGCTGTCTTGCTCAAGGCTAGAAAAATACCAGTTTGAGTCCCAGCTCCACTTACATGCATAGGTCTTCATGCATGCTAGGCAAGCACTCAACCACAAAGTCAAACTCTTGACACTCCACTAACATTTTTGATGGGTTACTTGGAGTTATAGAGTTTCATGGCAATTTTTATGCCATTGCTGGCTTCAAATTAGAATTCTTAGATTTCTTCCTCCTGAATATTTTAAGATTACAGGCATGAAACATTGCACCTAGTGTCAGGTTTCCATTATAAACTCACTGTTTAGTGATTTGTAGATCCTATTTCCAATAATGATATATATTCTATTCTGGATGGTTTATCCACTTACAATTA